>NW_005371774.1:378935-395672 GCF_000412655.1 Myotis brandtii | reverse complement strand
GGCGATGTTTGGGGGAGCTGGGCACCCCTACTGGGACTCAGCCCGGGCGGTGGGCTGGCTGTCCTCCGGTCTGGAGCTGTGCGCGGAGGCTAGAGGGTGGAAGGAACAAAGGATGCGTTCGGTCTGCGTCTAGGGGGCGCTTATGCGCGGGGGACTCGTGGGTGCGGAGCCAGCGGATGGAGGGGCTTCCACAGTCGCCTGCTTGACTCACCGGCCACCGCACCCCAGGCCTACACTGGCCCCGAGCTTCCGCGGACCCCCAGGCCAGCACGGGCAGCACGGGCGCGGCTGGGAACTTTTGGAGCAGCCTTCCACGTGTAGGACAATGGAGAGAGACGACGCTGCTTCTCCTCCAGCCTTGCAGACGGGGGATCGAGGTCCAGGGAGGGAGAAGTGGGTCACCCTCAATCATTCAGAGCAGCGGCCTGGGTCAGCGTCAGAGCCTGTCCTCGGAGCGCCCACTCCCATACCCCCGGAGTCCCCTTTGAGTCTAGACTTTTAAACAACATAAATATGAGTGACTCCTAAAATTCAGAAATGTAAAGGAGTTCAAAACGTTGATATGTTATTTCTGTAACTGTGTGTGTTATGTGCCGGCGACATATTTGTGCCCCATGACTTGACTCTTCAGTGAAGTTGGTCTGCTTTCAGAATTTCCTCTCACGATAATGAATTCAAAGCATCGTGGTTGTGTGCCTGTTGTGATACCACTTCCTGTTTGAAAAGAAGCTCCTAGACCAGTGATGGCGAGCCTTTTGAGCTCGGCGTGTCAGCATTTTGAAAAACCCTAACTTAACTCTGGTGCCGTGTCACATATAGAAATTTTTTGATATTTGCAACGATAGTAAAATAAAGACTTATATTTTTGATATTTGTTTTATATATTGAAATGCCATTTAACAAAGAAAAGTCAACCAAAAAAATGAGTTCGCGTGTCACCTCTGGCACGCGTGTCATAGGTTCGCCATCACTGGCCTAGACTTTGATCCAAATATATTTGCATAGGCCCAGAGCCTTCTCACTCTTTTATTGCAAGGAGTTCTACATGATTTGCATTACTCCAAACAGGGTTTGAAGGTGTATGTGTGTTCTTCCCTGGGGACAGGGGTTCTGGAACAAATGTGTGGCTGGGTAACTGTTGTCACCTCTGGCACGCGTGTCATAGGTTCGCCATCACTGGCCTAGACTTTGATCCAAATATATTTGCATAGGCCCAGAGCCTTCTCACTCTTTTATTGCAAGGAGTTCTACACGATTTGCATTACTCCAAACAGGGTTTGAAGGTGTGTGTGTTCTTCCCTGGGAACAGGGGTTCTGGAACAAATGTGTGGCTGGGTAACTGAGGTCAGGAGGGAAGTCTCCCAAAGCAAAGGGTGGGAAGACTGCCCTCACACCTCCCAGAGAGATTTTGCCATAAAAATGCTTCTGCATGATTCTAAGGTGAGGACACTTGAACATTTGGGGGGAAAAAATAAATAAATAAAAAGAGGGAAAGCTGTCACTGAAGATCTAATCCAGAAGGTTGGCCAAGGCTGGCCAGGCAAGGCAGCTGCCTGGGTCCGCTGTGACAGCTGCGGGCAGAGTGCTGAGCGCCTCACCCCCTCTCTTTTGGAGACCAGCCTGAGGCCTGCCTGCTTGGTCGGACACCTTACCTCTTTGCTTCAGCGGTCTCTTCCCCTTTTCTCCCAGTTACTCCTTGTCCATAGAACGAGGCCCTGAAAACACTTTGGCTGGCTTGGGGTCAGCAGTACTCTAGCGTGGAAGGTGGTGGTGGTGAGGAAGAAGGGGAGCTTGAAGCTGCCCCCCAACTAGCCTAATAGGACAGCTGTTTAGCTTCTCTTGTACCCACTGACATTTAGGAGGGAAATAGGCTGCCCCACTTGTGAATCAAGACAAGCCCTGACACAAAACATCCTTTTCGCTGGCCACAGACAGAGCCATCTTTAGCTACTGTTCTGGATTAAGGCAGAGATTTCCCAAACGGTAGATTAGGATCAGCCACTAGATTTCAAAGCCTCACCTGGAATCTCTTAAAGTCAGTGGCTGGTGTCAAAAAAACCTTCTGGACACTGCTAGCAAGAAACTAAATCTGGGCCAGGAACCATGATTTTTTAAATTTTTTAGTGCCTTATGCTCGTCACTGTGGCCATTCTGTTAGCAGGCATTTGGTTGCCCCAGCATCCATGCCGCCGTTCCCCTCTTAGGTAAGTTTGCCCCACGCTTAGCTCCGGGAGTGGGGTTTAATTGACCTGAGTCAGTGGTTCTCAAGAGTCTGGGCCGTGGACCTCCTAGTGGTCCCTGAGGACCTTCCAAGGAATCTCTGAAGTCAAAATTAGTTCATAATAATCTAAGGCGTTACTATTCTCACGGATGGTTCCACAGCAAAGCTGTGCAGAACTGCTGGTGCCTTCACAGATCAAGGTACTTGCACACAATTGTACTAATATTCTCCACCACCACATACTCATGTGAAACACACACAGTTTCACTTAAGAACGTTCTTACTAGCGCAGTGAAAACTATTAACTTTATTAAAACCTCAATTATTGAGCATGCATCTTTTTAATGAATGACAAAATGAAAACTGCATGTAAAACACTTCCGCTACAAACTGAAGTCTGATGATTATCTAAAGAGAAGCGCTTGTGTAATCATTTGAGTTGCAAGCTGAACTAGCTGTTTGTTTGATTTCATGAAACACCATTTTTTACTTGAAAAAACATCTGACAGATTATGGTTATTCTAACTTGGGTGTTTGGTAGATGTTTTCTTGGAAATGAACTAAGTGAGCCTGTCTGCTCAAGGAAAACAGTTGACTGTTGCCAAGGATGAAAAAAATTCCAGTTTTCAAAAGAAATTCAGAATTTTGGAAAACTTATATCATCATGAGTTAGACAGCGTCTCAATATTTAAGGGCTTTTCTGATGGTGAGATTAATAAATGTGATTTTTGGATAGTGGATAATGTATAATGTGTCAACGTTCAGAAGAGCTGCATTTACTCAGTGAGTCAATGTTTTCCAAATGGCTAATGCATGATGTTGCAAAATCATTTATTTCACATGCAAGTCAGACAATGAATTTTCATTAAACAATATGAAAAGTTTATAGATAAGGTTTCAGATCCACAGTGCGAGCAACCTTTAAGAAATTACCTCTTGGAGAGTTTTGGTGTAGTATTAAAGAAGAATATCCACAATTTTCTTAAAACGTTATTAAAATACTCCTCCCTTTTCTACTTACGCGTTGATGTGAAGCAGATTTCTTCATGTACTTTAACCAAAACAATTTGCAACGGGTTGAATGCAGAAGCAGATATGAAAATTCAGCTGTCTTCTATTAACTCAGTCCTAAAGAGAATTTAATTACTCTTTAAATATTTCTTTTTAATTTATTGATTTGAGAAAGAGAAGGAAGGGAGAGAGAGAGGAGAGAGAGAGAGAGAGAGAGAGAGAGAGAGAGAGAGAAACAGACATTGATTTGTTGTTCTATTTGCTTATGCATTCATTGGTTGATTCTTGTATGTGCCTTGAGCAGGGATCAAGCCCCCAACCTTGGTGTATCCAGATGACACTCTAACCAACTGAGCTACTTGGCCAGGGCAGGAATTTAATTTTATTTGGCAAATATCAAAAGATATAACTTCCATTACAAATTTTCTTTGGGGTCCTCAGTAATTTTTAGAAGTGTAAAGGGGTCTTGTGACCAGAGTTTGAGACCTGCTGGTCTAAGCCACCCAGAGGCATCCCAGCCTCCTTGCCTCTAGGATTGGTTCATGGGTGGCCATAGAAACCAGACTGATCCAATCAGAGGGAATCTCAGAAATGTATTGGATGGTGGGAGAAAGATGCTTTCATTTCCTGGTAGACAGGAGCCAGGCAGTAAATGGCCTCAGAAACTGCTGATAAGGCAGCAATTTTAAGTATTGGAAGAGGTTATCTTAGAAAGAGAATGTTGTGGGAAGCAGGGAGAGAGGTTAGGAAGAAACCATTTCCTTTTTGACATTTTTGAGCCACCAGATCAAACCACCCCACAGCCCATCCTGCTGCTTGCTAAACATTCCAGTTTTATGAGCAAATGAATTCCTCTGTAGGTTAAACCAGTTAACCTCAGGTGCCCCAACTGCTGCATTGTGACCTGTTTGTGCATATTTCTACCTAAACCAAGTACCTAATGTCGTAGATAATATACTTTGTATAGTTTACTCATTCAGCCTTTATCATTAAAACACGAGTTAGCTTTTGAAGTAAAGTTGGAAGGCAGAGCGGGGTCTGTGAGGAAAGACTAGCAGAGACAAGTAGAGTCAAAAGTGCTAACAGCTTTTTTGAAAGCAATAAGGAATTGTGGCATATGATATTGAATAGCAAGATTATAGCAGATTTTTTAAAAATATATTTTTATTGATTTCAGAGAGGAAGGGAGAGGGAGAGAGAGATAGAAACATCAATGATGAGAATCATTGATTGGCTGCCTCCTGCATGCCCCCCACTGGGGATTGAGCCTGAAACCGAGGCATGTGCCCTTGAGTGGAATCGAACCCAGGACCCTTCAGTCTACAGGCCGCTGCTCTACCCACTGAGCCAAACCAGCTAGGGCAGCAGATTTTTAAAAAATTAATTGCTCTTATGTATTTCTCAAATTGGACAACATAAGCATGTATTGCTTTTATTTTAAGGAAAAACTAGAACTATATTATTATTATTACTGGAGGCTTGGTGCATGACATTCGTGCACTGGGAGGGTGGGGAGGCGTCCCTCAGCCTGGCCTGCGCCCTCTCGAAGTCCGGGATGGGGAGCGGGCCTAAGCCAGCAGATGGACATTCCCCAAGGGGCCTTAGTGCTGTGCAGAAGTGGAAGAGGCTCCCACCACTGCCACTGTGCTCGCCAGCCCAGAGCCCGGCTTCAGGCTGAGTGGCGCTCCCCCTGTGCGAGCACACTGGCCACCAGGGGGCAACTCCTGCATTGAGCATCTGCCCCCTGGTGGTCAGTGCATGGCATAGCAACCGGTTCTTCCACAGTTCAGTCTATTTGCATATTAGGGTTTTATTATATAGGATTATTACTGATTGATTTTAGAAAGAGAGGGAGAGAGCAAGAGAGAGAAACGGCAATTTGTTGTTCCACTTATTTATGCATTCATTGGTTACTTCTTGTATCTTTCCTGATCAGAAATGGAACCCCAACCTTGGCATAGCGGGATGACGTTCTAACCAACTACTCAGGCTAGAGCTACCTGGCCAGGGCCTATATTATTATTATAATTTTAAATATATTTTTATTGATTTCAGAGAGGAAGGGAGAGGGAGAGGGAGAGAGAGAGAGAGAGAGAGAGAGAGAGAATCATCAATGATGAGAGAGAATCATTGATTGGCTGTTTCCTGCATGCCCCACATTGGGGATTGAGCCCACAACCCAAGTATGTGCCCTGATTGGGAATTGAACTGTGACCTCCTAGTTCATAGGTCATTGCTCAACCGCTGAGCTACGCTGGCTGGGCTATGTTATTATTTTTTAATAGCCCACTGAATGGGCTTAGAGAGCAGGTTGGCATTGGGATATGCCAAGAGAACTCTTGGGCTAAAATTGCTAGCAGGGAAGAAAGAAGATCTGTAAGGAGTGCAGTGTGCCCAGAAAACAAAGTTCCTTTCATTTACAGTTTGCCAAGAGCCAACCTCAAAGATTCAAGGGGATGAGCAAGAATCCCAAGGGTTAAGGAATCATTAATTATGCCTCAGTCAAATCAGCTGAAATATTTGCAATTTAAAAAAAAGAGGATAGAGGCCAATGTGAAGATTATATCAACACTGGAAAAGGCTTAAGATATAATATTAAGTGAAAACAAAAAAAAGGACAGACATTATATGCAAACTTCTATCATGTAGCCCAAAACTGGAAGAGAGCTTTAAAAAAAAAAAGAAACCGTTGTGGTGTTAGGATGGTGGGATCATGAATAATCTTGTCTTCCTTTTTAAGAAATGGCCTTTCATGTTGTTATAATATTGGTTTTTTACAATAAATAAAAATGAGTGGAGTCACTGGTTCAAATTACTGAAGTCTCAGAGTCCTCTCCAGATGGCCTGTTCCTTTGTGCCAGCCAAATGGCTCTCATCTGACAACAACAACAAAAAAAGTTGTGCCTTCCCCGGGACCTGGTATTTTCAAAGCTATTAGGGGTGGCACTGATGTGACTATTTTGTAGGTGGGCAGAAGGAAAGGAAGGAAGGCAGTTGTAGCAGCCTGCCCGAGGTCCCCAGGGAGGCGGGAGCACAGCTGCAGTCAACAGAACACAGACTCTGTCTGCTGCCCTGAAGCACAAAGGAAGTCAGTCCCTTGAGGTTTTTCTAGGAATGTTTCCTGTGAGCAATCACCGGAGAAGCAGGACTAAAACAAACAAAGGAGGGAAAGAGACAGGAACATCAGGGGAAGGCTTTCTGTTGGCAGAGGGTGGCTCAGATTGAAGAAACAGTCCCACGAAGACAAAAAAAATTTTTTTGGAAGCTGTGGCACACGTCTTCAGGCACGTAGAATCGGGCCCTCATTCTGTCTATTATATAAAATTGCAAAAACATTTGCGGAGGGCCTATTATTACCAGGTATTATGCTAAGTGCTTTACATAAATTAATCATTTTATCTTCAAAGCACCCATTTGCGGTAGGATCTTCTCATCCCCATATCTTATCTAAGGGACGTGAGGCTTGGAAAAACTTAGGGAAATGAAGTACACTGCCCAAGGTCTCATGGCTAAGAAAAAGCAAAGCCAGGATTTGAATCTAGGCCGTCAGACTCCAGAGCCCACCTAAGACATGGTCCTTGCCCTGAAGGAACAAATGATCTAACTGGAGAGAAGGATTTTTTTTAATTTTTTTTTATTTCTTAAAGTATTACAAAGAGTATTACACATGTCTCCTTTATCCCCCCCTTGACATCCCTCCGGCTTCCCCCACCCCCTGTTCATCAGTCTATAATGGTCCTTATTATCCACAAATGAGTGAGTTCATGTGGTATTTTTCTCAGCTTCCCAGGGGCTGTCTCAGTCTCACAGGGGCTATCTCAGCCTCACAGGGGCTGTTCCAGTCTCACAGGGGCCATCACAGCCTCACAGAGGCCATCCCTGCCTCGCCGGGGCAGTCTCAGCCTCACATGGGCTGTCTCAGCCTCACATGGGCTGTCTCAGCCTCACATGGGCTGTCTCAGCCTCACATGGGCTGTCTCAGCCTCACATGGGCTGTCTCAGCCTCACATGGGCTGTCTCAGCCTCACATGGGCTGTCTCAGCCTCACATGGGCTGTCTCAGCCTCACATGGGCTGTCTCAGCCTCACATGGGCTGTCTCAGCCTCACATGGGCTGTCTCAGCCTCACAGGGGCCGTCTCAACCTCACATGGGCCGTTTCAACCTCACCTGGACCGATTCAACCTCACCGGGGCGGTTTCAACCACACTGGGGCCGTTTCGACCTCACCAGGGCTGTCTTGACCTCACTGGTGCCGTCTCAACCTCACCGGGGCCGATTCAACCTCACCAAGGCCGTCTCAGCGTCACCGGGGCCGTTTCAACCTCACCGGGACTGATTCAACCTCACTGGGGCCGTCTCGACCTCACCGGTGCCGTCTCGACTTCACCGGGGCCAATTCAACCTAGAGAAGGATATTTTAAACCTAATCTATCTATATATCTATATCTATATCTAGAGAGAGAAAGAGGAAGTATGCAAATTAGGCCGGGACGTCTAATGGGTCATGACCAGACCGGAGGAGGTTGCATGCTTGGGTGAGGCCCGGAGCAGAGATGGAGACAGAAACAGGGGGGCCGGCAAGCCGCTGCGCCCGGGCTTGGGCTGGCCCCCCGGAGCTGGAGTGGACATGGACAGGGACAGAGGGCCCGGCCCGCAGCCTCCACGGCTGAGCGCAGGCCTGGAGAGGAGATGGCGGGCTTGCCTCCCACAGAATCAGCGCAGCTCCCTCCCGGCTCCCGTGAGCACCAGTGGCTTGCTTCCACCTCCTGTGGAAGCCACATGGCTCCCGTGGAAGCAGCACAGCTCCCAGCGGTGCTCTACGGTTCCCACCGGCTCCCGCGAAGCAGCAGGCGGCCTACTGCACGCGATATTGCGTGATGGATTACTAGTTAACAAATAAGACCAATAGCATGATGAAATATAAGAGAAGAACTTTTAACAAAGAACCCTGGGAGCTTTAAGGGAAACATGGCTGGATATTCCTCAGAGCTTAAGGACACCTCAAGGGTGTGGAAATCAATTTTGACCAAGAACTGCAAGACAAACAAAAGCTTTATTTGGGGGTCTTTTTTTAAAAAAATATATTTTATTGATTTTTTACAGAGAGGAAGGGAGAGGGATAGAGAGTTAGAAACATCGATGAGAAAGAAACATCGATCAGCTGCCCCCCGCACACTCCCCACTGGGGATGTGCCTGCAACCAAGGTACATGCCCTTGACCGGAATCAAACCCAGGACCCTTGAGTCCGAAGGCCGATGCTCTATCCACTGAGCCAAACCGGTCAGGGCTGGGGGTCTTTTTTAAAGAATTGCAATCCAAGAGACACAGATTTGGGTAGAAACCTAATGTGTGCCAAAGGGAAAAGGGACACAGTTTATAAAGACAGAAAAGAGGGGGGTTTTCAAAAGGATTACAAGTTGTTTTGAAAGACCTGTGATTGGTGCTGACAAGTAAATGTAATGTATGTGATACCTGATTAATTGTTTATGTCTATTGCTGGGTGAAATTTTTATTTTTTAATAGAAAATTCAATAATGCCAAACCATTTGTATCAGAATGTACTCATTTGGTTTAGCTCAGTTCACATGTTCAGTTTTGACTTAGATGGTGGAGTAGGTAAACTCTGTGGTTGCTTCTCCCATGACCACATCAAAATTACAACTGAATTATAGAACAACCATCCTTGAGAAGCACTTGAACACTAGCTGAACAGAACTCCTATAACTAAGGATATAAAGAACAAGCCACACAGAAACTGGTTGAAGGGTGGAGACATAAAATGAGCTGGTCCCACACCCATGCATTGGTGGTTAAGAATCAGAGGGAACCCTAGCTGGTTTGGCCCAGTGTATAGAGTGGCGGCCCATGGACTGAAGGGTGCCTGGTTCAATTCTGGTCAAGGGCATGTACCTCAGCTGTAGGCTCGATCCCTGGCCCTGGTCAGGGCACATACTGGAGGCAACCAATCGATGTGTTTCTCTCACATTGGTGTTTCTCTCTATATATCTGTCCCCATCCCTTCCCCTCTGTCTAAAAAATATTCAATGGAAAAATATCCTTGGGCGAGGATTAACAACAACAAAAAAGAATCAGGAGGGATATCTCAGCTTCAGATGTCCCCCCTGAGAGCGAGGCGTCCCAATCCCACACCAGGCTCCACAATTCAGACCACCAGTGTCAGGAAGAGGAGTCCCCACGATATCTGGCTGTGGACATCAGCGGGTTCAGCAGGTATTCCGTCTAGGTGGGACAGAGGGCTGCTGAAATCCCAGGCATTCTCTTTAAAGGGCTGAGCAAGGATTTAGTTGCTAATAGACTCGCTTGCTTTGAGCTCCAGGGCTGGAGTAGCAGCTTGAAAAGGGCCGGGGACATACAAAAAGGAACTGAATTGTCTGGCTTCAGAGTGAGGGCTGGAGGGACAGCTCTCTTCAGTTAAAGTGCCCGCAGGTGCCATTGTGCTCTTGTCCAGCTTTCACCCCTCAGAGCCTTCAGGCACAGGCCACACCAAATCAGAGCTCTCCACTAATCTGCCTAACACTACTCTCACCTCACCCAGTTCACACACCTAGCTGGACCCTCGTTCAGCAGCCAACCCAGCCAGCCTTGGCTGTGCACTGTAAATTTTCCTAAAGTCTCTCAAAGGCCCACTAACTCCGAACAAGCAGCAGCTGGCTCAGAGTTCCCTTGCTAAGTGCCCCCGAATTCAGCACTAGTGGAAGCCAGTCTTGGTTCACAGCAAAACCACTCCCTGGTGCTTTCAAGCCCAGCACAGACAGCTACCAACCAAAGATTATTCTGTAGCTCCTACCAGGTGGTCTCAGGCCAGACACAGAGAGCAGTTGACTTTAGCTTGCATTGGAGCCCCTCCTAAGAATCTCCAGAACCAATGCACTTGGTTGCTATCTTCAGAACTTAACAGAGCACCACCCAATTAGTGCCACAAATGACAAACCCAAGGGGTGGACTCAACAGACACCAGAAACCAGCTTCATGAGGTCATCCCCACATAACAGCTTGTCCCCTGTAGTCAAGGCTAAGCCTTATAGCCAGTCAGCCTGAGCATCAAACCTACCCACTGACATACCTACAGCAATCAAGGCTCAACTACAATAAGAGAGCACACGCAATGCAAACAAGGGACACCCCTGGAGCACCCGGCTCAGGTGAACAGCGAGACCTTGTCACTGGGCCCCACAGGACCCCTACTACATAAGGCCACTCTGCCAAGACCAGGAGATGCCGTAGTTCTACCTAATAATAGAAACAAATACAGGGAGGCAGCCGAAATGAGGAGACAAAGAAACAAGTCACAAATGAAAAAAATAGGACAAAATTCCAGAAAAAGAACTAAACAAAATGGAGGCAAGTAAACCACCAGCTGCAGAATTCAAAACACTGATTATAAAGATGATCAAGGAACTTAGTGAGAACTTCAACAAAAAGATAGTAAGCATAAAAAAAGAACATAAAAACCATAAAAAACAGTCAGAAATAAAGAATACAGTAACTAAAATGAAGACCACACTACGAAGAAATCAACAGCAGGTTAAATGCAGCAGAGGATCAAAGAATTATTTGAAAAACAATGTAGCAGAAAACACCCAATTGGAACAGCAAAAAGAAAAAAGAATAAAAAATTTTTAAAAAGTGAGGCTAGTTAAGGCACCTCTGGGAAAACACCAAGCATAACAACATTTGCACCATAGGGGTACCAAAAGAGGAGAAGGAGCAAGGGTTTGAGAACCTAGGGGAAGAAATAATGACTGAAAACTTCCCTGTACTAGTGGAGGAAACAGACACACTATAGGGCGCGGCTATAGGGTTAAGCCTCAGACTGACCTGTTGGCAAAGTCACAAACAAGTCCCAGCTTAGAGGGCACAGTCCTCTTAGCATAATTAGGCTTGACCTTATGCCGCTCCTTAGATCTTATCTGGGAAGCTAATGGGCTGAGGGAGGTGCAGCAAGTACTGCCAAAACAAGTGAAACTCACAAGAACAGTGTAACTATGGTAATCACTACCTTGTTTACTTCTGACTATAAAATAAAGGCTCAGCTTGCCTCTGGATCTTTCTCTGTGGCCTCAGCCAGGCACAGGAAGATCCACCTAGAATAAAGAGAGAACCTGGCTATGCTGACCATCTAAACGCTGTCTCTGTGTCTTTCATTCTTCGCCAACTCCGTCCACACCTTTGGGAACCCCTGGACCACTGGGGCTGGACCCCGGCAACACACAAGTCCAAGAAGCACAGATGAACTCAAAGAGGCCTACACCAAGACACATTGTAATTAAAATGCCAAAGGTCAAGGACAAAGAAAGAATCTTAATAGTAGCAAGAGAAAAGCAATTAGTTATCTATAAGGGAGCTTCCATTGTCAGCTTACTTCTCAACAGAAATTTTTCAGGCCAGAAGGATTGGCATGAAATATTCAAAGTGATGAAAAGCAAGGACCTATAATGAAGATTACTTTATCCAGCAATGCTGTCATTTAAAATTGATGGAGAAATAAAGAGCATGTCAAACAAGAAAAGGCTAAAGGAATTTGTTGCCAACAAAGCAGTATTACAAGAAATGTTAAAAGATCTTCTTGAAAAAGAAAAAAAGACATAATTATGAATATTAAAATGGCAATAACTACATATTTATTAACAATTCTTTTATTTTAAATATATTTTTATTTATTTGATTGAGAGAGAAAGGGAGAGGGATAGAGGTAGAAACATTGATGAGAGAGAAACATTGATCAGCTACCTCTAGCACGCCTCCTACCGGGGATCAAGCCTTCAACCTGGGCATGTGCCCTGACTGGGAATGAACTGGTGACCTCTTGTTCAACCACTGAGACACACTAGCTGGCCTAACAATTATTTTAAATGCAAATGGATTAAATACTCCAATCAAAAAACATATGGTGTTTGAAGGGATGAAAAAACAAGACCCTTATATATGCTGTCTACAAGAGACTCAATTCAAATGGAAAGACACACACAGACCAAAAGTAAAGGTACAGAAAAAGGTATTTAATGCAAATGGAAACGGGGGAGGGAAAGCTGGGGTAGCAATACTTGGACAAAATAGACTTTAAGACAAAGGCTATAAAAGAGACAAAGGACACTACATAATGATAAAGGTATCAATCCAACATCAGGAGATAATCCTTGTAAACATTTATGCACCCAACATAGAAGCACCTAAATATATAAAGCAAATATTGATGGACATAAAAGTAATATAGTCCTAGAAGAGGACATTAACATCCTGTTGTCACCAGTGGATAGACTTTCCAGATACAAAATCAACACAGAAACAGTGCCCTTAAATAACAAATTAGGCTAGGCGGATTTAACTGATTTTTTTTTAGAGCATTTCATGCCAAAGCAGCAGAATATACATTATTCAAGGGCACATAGCACATTTTCTAGGCTATACCACATTTTTAGGTAAAAAACAAAACAAAACACAAGTCTCAATGAATTTAAGATTGAAATCATATCAAACATTTCTTCGAACACAATGGAATGAAACTAGAAACCAATTACAAGGAAAAGTTGAAAAACACACAAGCACTTGGAGACTAAAAAACATGCTACTAAACAATGAATGGGTTAACAATGAGATCAAGGAAGAAACCAAAAGATACCTGAGACAAATGAGAATGAAAATATAGTGATCCAAAATCTATAGGATGCAGCAAAAACAATCATAAGAGGAAAATTTGTAGCAATACAGGCCTACTTAAAAAAACAAGAAAACTCTCAAATAAACAATTAAATCTTACACCTAAACAAACTAGAAAAAGAACAACAAAGAAAATCAAAAGTGAATAAAAAGAAAGAAATAATAAAGATCATAACAGAAATAAACAAAATAGAGTCTTAAAAGGTAATACAAAAGATAAGAAAAAAAGAGCTGATTCTTTGGAAAAAATAAGCAAAATTAATAAACTTTTAACCAGACTCATCAAGAAAAAAAGTGAGATGATTTGAATAAATAAAATTAGAAATGAAAGAAGAAAAGTGGCAACTGACACCACAGAAATATAAAGGATTATAAGAAAATACTACAAACAACATCATGCCAACAAATGAGGCATTTGGGAAGAAATAGATAAATTCCTAGAAACATAATATCTTCAAAGACTGAATCAAGAAGAAACAGAAAATCTGAACAGACCAATTACTACTAATGAAATCAAATCAGTAATTTAAAAAGACTTTCAATAAACAAAAGTCCGGACCAGATGGATTCACAGGCAAATTTTACCAAGCATTCAAAGAAGAATTAACACCTATCTTTCTCAAACTATTCCGAAAATAATTGAAGAGAAGGGAAGGCTCACAAGCTCCTTTTACAAGGCCAGTGTTACCCTGATTCCAAAACCAGACAAAGACATTACAAAAAAAGGAAATTATAGGCCAATATTCCTGACAAACATAGATGCAAAAATCTTCAACAAAATATTAACTAACTGGAGTCAGCAGTACATTAAAAAGATCATACGCCATGAGCAAGTGAGATTTATTCTTGGGATGTAAGGTTGATTAAGTATTTGCAAATCAATTAATGTGATATACCAAATAAAGGATAAAAATCATATATTGATAGATGCAGAAACAGCATCTGACAAAATCAAGCAGCCATTTATGATAAAAACTCTTAGCAACTCTTGGCAAAGTGGAATAGAGGAAACATACCACAACATAATAAAGACCATATACGTAATAAAGACCACAGCTAGCCCTAACCGGTTTGGCTCAGTGGGTAGAGCGTCGGCCTGTAGACTGAAAGGTCCCGATTCCGGTCAAGGGCATGTACCTTGATTGCGGGCACATCCCCAGTAGGGGGTGTGCAGGAAGCAGCTGATCAATGTGTCTCATCGATGTTTCTAACTCTCTATCCCTCTCTCTTCCTCTCTGTAAAAAACTCAATAAAATATATATATTTTTTAAAAAAAGACCACAGCTAACATCATAGGCAATGGGAGTAGCTAAAGCATTTTCCTTAAGATCAGAAACAAGGCAAGGATGTCCACACTCACCACTTTTATTCAACATAGCATTGAAAGTCCTAGCCACTACAATCAGACTAAGTAAGTAAATAAATAAATAGATGCCATCCAAATCGGAAAGAAGTAATACTGTCATTATTTGCAGATTACATGATACTATATAGAGAGAACCCTAAAGATTCTACCAAAAAATATTAGAACTGATAAATGAGTTCATTAAAGTATCATGACACAAAATTACTATTCAGGTTGGCTGCATTTTATGCACCAATAAAAAAAACTATCAAAAAGAGAAATTAAGAGAACAATCCCATTTACGATTACATCAAAAAGTAAAATACCTAGGAATAAATTTAATCAAGGAGGTACTTGAAAAATTATGACATTGAAGAAAGAAACTGGAGAAAATGCAAATAAATGGAAGCATATACCCAGCCCAAGGATAGGAAAATTTAGCATCATTAATATGTCCATACTACACAAAGCATTTATTTATTTATTTAATACCCAACAAACTACCAATGGCATTTTTCACAGAAAGAAAACAAATAATTCTAAAATTTATATGGAACCACAAAAGAATCCAAATGACCATAGCAATATTGAGAAGAAAGAACAGAGTCGCCCTAGCTGATTTGGCTGAGTAGATAGAGTGTTGGCCTGCGTACTAAAGGGTCCCAGGTTCAATTCTGGTCAAGAGCACCTTCCCAGGTTGCAGCTCGATCCCCAGTAGGGGGTGTGCAGGAGGCAGCTGATCAATGATTCTCTCTCATCATTGACGTTTCTCTCTCTCTCTCTCTCTCTCTCTCTCTCTCTCTCTCTCTCTCTCTCTCCCTCCCTTCCTCTCTGAAATCAATAAAAAAATATATATTTTTAAAAAAGACCCTCTCCCTTCCTCTCTGAAATCAATAAAAATATATTTTTTTAAAAAAAGAACAGAGTTGGAGGTCTCATCCTAACTGGTAGCAAAGTATACTACAAGGCTATAGTAATCAAAAGAGCATGTTACTGGCATAAAAACAAAATAGAGAGCCCAGAAATAAATGCACACCTGCATGGCCAATTAATCTATGATAAAGGAGGCAAGAATATACAATGGGGTAAAGACAGTATTCAATAAATGGTATTGGGAAAACTAGACAGATACATGCAAAAAAAAAATGAAAGTAGACCACCTTCTTATACCATATGCAAGAATAAACTCAATATGAATGAAAGATTTAAACATAGGACCCCAAACCATAAAACTCCTAGAAGAAAACATAGGCAGTAAGCTTTCTGACATTGCTCTTAGTAATATCTTTTTTTTATATGTCTCCTTGGGCAAGTGAAACAAAAGAAAAAATAAACAAGTGGGACTACATCAAACTAAAAAGGTTTTGCATAGCAAAGAAAACCATCAATAAAACCAAATGATAATCTATCAAATGGGAGAAGATATTCACCAAAGATATCGCCAATAAAGGGTCAATATCCAAAATATATAAGAAGTTCATACAATTTAACACCAAAAAGACAAACAATCCAATTAAAAAATGGGCAGAGGACCTGAATAGAAAACTCCAGAGAACATACAGATGGCCAATAGGTATATAAAAATATACTCAATGCCATTAATCATCAGAAAAATGCAAATTAAAACTATAATGAGGTATCACCTCACACCTGCCAGAATGACTATCATTAATAAATCAACAAACAAGTGTTGGTGAGGATGTGAAAAAAAGAACCCTTGTTCATTGTCGGTGAGTCTGCAAATTGATGCAGCCACTACAAAAAACAGTATGGAAGTTCCTCAAATAAATTAAAAATGAAACTGCCTTATGACCCAGCAATTCCACTCCTGGTATTAACCCAAAGAAATCCAAAACAGTAATTTAAAAAGATATATGCATCCCTATATTTATTGCAGCATTATTTACAACTAGAGGCCCGGTGCACGACATTCGGGCACTGGAGGGGGGTGGTCCCTCAGCCTGTCCTATGCCCTCTCGCAGTCTGGGACCCCTCAGGGGATGTCTGCCTGCTGGCTTAGGCCCGCTCCCTAAGCCAGCAGGCGGACATCCCCCAAGGGGTCCTGAGTGCTGCTGCTGAGGTGGGAGAGGCTCCTGCCATCACCGCTGCACTCACCAGCCATAAGCCTGGCTCCTGCATTGAGCATCTGCCCCCTGGTGGTCAGTGAGCATCATAGTGACTGGTTGGTCAGCTGTTTGGTCAATTTGCACATTAGCCTTTTATTAGATAGGACTAGAGGCCCGGTGCACAAAAATTTGTGCACTCGGGGGGGAGAGGGGGTCCCTCAGCCCGGCCTGTGCCCTCTCGCAGTCTGGGACACCTCGGGAGATAATGACCTGCTGGCTTAGGCCTGCTCCCAGGTGGCAGAGGGCAGGCCCAATCCCTAGGTGCAGCCCCTGGTTGGGCTCAGAGCAGGGCCGATTGGGGAGTTGGGGCGCCGCCCCCTGTCATGCACAGAGCAGGGCGGATCGGGAGGTTGC
>NW_005371774.1:373239-378147 GCF_000412655.1 Myotis brandtii | reverse complement strand
TGAAAGCAGGTTTCTGGCCTTTGTTTACCTTCTGTATTTGAAACAATGTTGCGGTCCGGCTGGCTGAAGCCTGGCTGATTGAAAGCAGGTTTCTGGGGTTTTGTTTAGTTTCTATATTTGTTACAATGTTTCTTAGAGAGCAGCTGAGAGGCCGGCAAGGCAGGCAGGGAACCTGGCTTCCTCCGTCACTGGAGCAAGCAAGCCTCCCTGTTCGTGTCAGCTGCCTGGCTGCCGGCCGCCATCTTGGCTGGGAGTTAATTTGCATATCTCAGTGATTAGCCAATGGGGAGGGTAGCGGCCTTACAGCTTGTTTCTCTTTTTCTCTTTTATTAGATAGGATAGCCAAGATATGGATGTAATCTAAGCACCCATCAATAGATGAATGGATGGTACATATAGAGTTAATTTGCATATCTCAGTGATTAGCCAATGGGGAGGGTAGCGGCCTTACAGCTAATTACCATGTTTCTCTTTTATTAGATAGGATAGCCAAGATATGGATGTAATCTAAGCACCCATCAATAGATGAATGGATACAGATGTGGTACATATACATAATGGAATATTATTCGATCATAAAAAGAATGAAATCTTACCATGAGACAACATGGATGGATCTAGAGAGTATTATTCTAAATGAAATAAGTTGAGAGAGAAAGACCAATACCATATAATTTCATTTATATGTGGAATCTAAAGAACAAAATGAACAAACAAAACAGAAATAGACTCATACAGAGAGCAAACTGATGGTTGCCAGATTTGAGAGGGTTTGGTGGGCTGGGTGAAAAAGGTAAAGGGATTAAGAAGTACAGATTGGCAGTTACAAAATAGTCATGGGATATAAAGTACAGCATAGGGAATATAGTCAATTACATTGTAATAACTATGTGTGGTGCCAGATGGGTACTAGACTTATGGGGGATATCACTTCATAAATTCCATAAATGTCTAACCACTGTGCTGTGCATCTGAAACTATTATAAAATAGTATTAAATGGCAACCGAAATTGAAATATAAAACATTTTTAAAGTAAAAAAAATAAATAGAAGAAACAAGAGGTGCCCTCAATGAAAATACATAATTAGGTCCTTTAAACCAGACTCTGAGGGAATAATAGGTCCTGTTTCTGAGGCAGTGACTTCATGTCCTCCATATATTGGGTTATTATAAACCTCAGCTGCTTTCTATATATTTGGGTTAGGATTGAAAGATTAGCATGGGTTTGGTGGTTTCAAGTTTTCCACCTGGGATTCCCTAAGAGATAGATTTCATTTATTTTTCATTAAATACTAGATTTTTGACCTAGTCCGGAAGTAGTATTTGGGAGTAGAAGAACGTCTGCTTTGCAGGATTGAGTGGCATTATTGCCTGAATTTCCCCACATTAGAGTGACAATGCGAGAAGTAACATATTAGCTGCTTAATGCCCACTGAGCTGTGAACTCATGCTCATCTGAATCATACAAAAGAGTGTAGACACACATTTTCAAAGGGACAAAATCCCAGATTTTGCCTGAACCATTTATTTTTTCAAAACAGATAAAGTTATCAGTCAGAGTCCAGATTGTATTTATGGGTATTCCCTTGTGGGATGAGGGACATTTATGAATGAATCTGGCTACAGGAAGGTCATATCAACTCTTTTTGAGGTTTGAGACTTTAGATCCAGCTTTATATCCAATTAGGTTTTGTAAGTTTCCAAGGCTTAAAGGCCAAGCCACTACTTCTGGTTTGATTATCTTGGATGACTATCCAACAATCAATTAAATTGGTGCTGTTGGATAATTGTTAGATGGCAGTAGCAAAAGAGTGTTGAAGGGGGAATAGGGTAGTCATTTCAGTAAGCAGACATAAGATTTGAGTATGTTTATCTGAAGATAATATGTTTTCTCAAGAGTTTTGTTCAGGCAAAACTTAGGTTATGACAGCAATATAATCATTAAATGAAACAAAGGTGGTCAAAAGGAAGACCAAGTGCAGGGTTTCTGGGTGGAATCTTGTATGACTGGCGTGGTCTGGGACTTGGGAGAGCCATGGACATCAGACGCTGTCTGCTTCGATCCTGGAATGAGAACTATAATGTTGGTCTCAGGTTGTTTAGAGATTTTTTTAACTTAAGATCTGCAATAGGCTGAGATGACCATTCACGTGTGACTGTCCTTTTTAAATGAGAAATGTGAATGCATGATCAATACCCTTAAGTTTAGCAGCATAGGGTTTAGTACGTAATACCTGATATGGCTTCCTCCATTGGGACCGAAGGACACCTTTATGGAGATGGTGTTTCCAGAAGACATTATCTTAGGATTGGAGATCATGATGTACATCTTTGTCTCCTGGGAACATGCTATAGAATGATTGCTCCATGAGCTATTAGTCTTAAGGGTCCTTATAAATTCTCTACAGTAGATCAGGAGGTCTGCTGAGCAGTGCAGGTTCATAGATTCCCTGATCTAATCTTATCAGTCTGCCAGTAATAATTTCAAATGGAGATGATCTATATTTGCCAAAGGGAGATCTAAGGTTGAGTAATACCTTAGGTCAAGGTAGATTAAAAGACTCCATGACCCCAGCCAGTGTAGCTCAGTGGTTGAGCACAGACCCAGGCACCAAGAGGTTGCTGGTTCAATTTCCAGTTGGGCACATGCTCGGGTTGTAGGCTTGATCCTCAGGGAAGGGGCTTGAAGGAGGCAGCTGATGGATGTTTTTCTCTTACTCTCCCTCTTCCTCCCTCTCTCTCTCAAATCTATTTAAAAAGCATTAAAAAACAAAAGACTCCATAAGTTGTGCTAATTGAGTTTTAATTACCTCAGTCCATTCTACAAGATCAGAAGACTAGGAATGATAAGCACAATGAACATGTTGTACAATTGGCCAGATCTTACAAACAGATTGTACAATTTGTTCTGTGAAATGAGTTCCCCAGTCACCATGGAGCTCTGGGAAAATTCCCCAAGGGGGAGAAGATCTTTTCCAGGAGTATTTTACTTATTGCTGAGGCTGTGGCTCTGTGGCATAGGTATGCTTCTATCCAATGAGAAAGCATACAAATCATTACCAACATAGACTGGTATCCTTCAGAATGGGGCTACTGAATACATTCTACTTGCCAGACCTAAAAGGGTCCTAAAGGCAGGAGGAAACACCCCATAGAATTATGAATAGGCTCTCCAGGGTTGCACTTTGGTCAGATTTGGCATCTTTTGTATACCTGGGAAGCTGTCTTTAGAGATGGCTTACAGTAGTATTGTTTCCCCATAAAACCTTTTTGTCGGTGTTTTAGTGAGTTAAGTCATGTACATATTGTAACGTATGATCTATGCCAGTGGTCGGCAAACTGCGGCTCACGAGCCACATGCGGCTCTTTGGCCCCTTGAGTGTGGCTCTTCCACAAAATACCGACTTCTGCACATGGGCCACGAAGTTTCAATCACACTGTACGTGCGCGCCCACACGTGGTATTTTGTGGAAGAGCCACACTCAAGGGGCCAAAGAGCCGAATGTGGCTCGTGAGCCGAAGTTTGCCCACCACTGATATATGCAATTAAGGAGGAGGGGTCAGCCACTTGGACCTATCCATTGGTTTCTTTTAGGGTCAAGTTTACAGCCTCGTTCTAACCATTACTTTCTATTTTGTCAAGCATCTAAATGCTGTACTTCCGTAATATGATCATTTAAATCTTCACTTACATCAGCAACTAGCACAGGTGCTTCCATTAGGGGCTGAGATTGTTTTAATGCTACTAATTTAACAGCAGTGTCAGCCAAATGATTACCTCTACTTTCTTCTGTGTTTGCCATTAAATGTCCAGGGACTTTTATGATTGCTAAAGACTTAGGAATTGGATAACCTCTAAGAGTTCTAAAACAGAAAAACTGCTTTTTATCTTTTGTCCAGAAGTTGAGAATTCTCATTGTTTCCAAAACACAAAAATATGAACAACACCAATAATAGATAATATTATATTTTGCTTATATTATGTTATGTATGCTCATATTATAAAAGGTAATTTATATTACCTTCTGTCAATATAAATGTTATCCCTAACATAAACTGATGAACAAAAATAGAACCAGAGACAAAGAAGCATCGAACAGACTGTCCAACCTATGAGGGAAGGTGGTGGGAGAGGGCGTGTGAGGGGGTAAGAGATCAACCAAAGGACTTGTATGCATGCATATGAGCATAACCAATGGACACAGACAGTAGGGGGGTGAGGGCATGTGCTGGGGGCTGGGAGCGGCCAGGGAGAGGTCAAGGGGGGAAAAAGAAGACTTGTGTAATACTTTAAACAATAAAGAATTTAAATTTAAAAATATTAGCCATTTTGCCTTTGGCCAAATTGCAAGCTCAATTAATACAAAGAGCTCTGCTCATAGAGCAGAGAGGAAGGGAGAGGGATAGAGAGTTAGAAACATCGATCAGCTACCTCCTGCACACCTCCTACTGGGGATGTGCCCGCAACTAAGGTGCATGCCCTTGACCGGAATTGAACCTGGGACCTTTCAGGCTGCAGGCCGATGCTCTAAAACTCCTAGAAGAAAACAAGGACAAGAGCAGAAGTTGCCTGAGGCACCAAACTGGTCTCAATGGTTTTATTTAGAAAGACTATTGTGTAGCCTGCTTGACAGTGGCTTGTCTCATCTTCTAGGTAAGAACCGTCAGTAAACCAAACTAATTCAGCATTTTCAACAGGTTTTTCCTTACAATAATAAACTCAAAATGAATTAAAGACTTAAATATGCCCTAACCGGTTTGGCTCAGTGGATAGAGCAGGGGTGGGCAAACTTTTTTGACTCGAGGGCCACAATGGGTTCTTAAACTGGACCGGAGGGCCGGAACAAAAGCATGGATAGAGTGTTTGTGTGAACTAATATAAATTCAAAGTAAACATCATTACATAA
>NW_005371774.1:361805-373218 GCF_000412655.1 Myotis brandtii | reverse complement strand
TCCGGTCAAGGGCATGTACCTGGGTTGCGGGCACATCCCCAGTAGGAGATGTGCAGGAGGCAGCTGATCAATGCTTCTAACTCTCTATCCCTCTCCCTTCCTCTCTGTAAAAAAATCAATAAAATATATTTAAAAAAGAGACTTAAATATAAGATTCAAAACCATAAAACTCCTAGAAGAAATCATGGACAATAAAATCTTGGACATTTATCTTAGTAATATTTTTCCTGATATAGCTTCTCAGGAGAGGTAAACAAAAGAAAAATAAACAACTGGGATTACATCACACAAAAATGTTTTTTGTACAGCATAGGAAGCAAGCAACAAAATGGAAAGATCCACTGGATGAGAGAACATGTTTACCAGTGAGACATCAGATAAAGGGTTAATATCCAAAATTTAGAAAGCACTCATACAACTCAACACCAAAAACAAGCAATACATTTAAAAACTGGGCAGGTCCTAGCCACAGCAATCAGACAATAAGAATAAATAAAAGTCATCCAAAATGGAAAGGAAGAAGTAAAACTGTCATTATTTGTAGATGACATAATGCCATACATAGAGAACCCTAAAGACTCCACCAAAGGACTACTAGAACTGATAAATGAATTCAGTAAAGTAGCAGGAGACAAAATAAATATCCAGTTGCATTTTTTATACACCAATAATAAACTATCATAAAGGGAAACTAAGAAAACAATCCCATTTATAATTTCATTTAAAAAACCCACAACAACCTAGGAATAACTTTGACCAAGGATGTTGAAATTATAAGACAATGAACAAAGAAACTGAAGAAGATATAAATAAGTGGAAGTATATAACGTATTCATGGATAGGAATTAACAACATAATTAAAATGTCCATACTACCCAAAGCAATCTATAGATTCAGTGCAATTCCTATGAAGATAGCAATGGCATATTTCACAGAACACGCACAAATATCCCAGAAATTTATATGGAACCACAAAAGACCCTGAATAGCCACAGCAGTCTTGAGAAAGAAGAACAAATTTGGAGGAATCACACTATCCAATATCAAACTATACCACAAGGCCATAATAATCAAAACAGCATGGTACTGGCATGAAAACAGACATATAGATCAATGGAACAGAATAGAGAGCCCAGAAATAAACCCACATCTTTATGTTCAATTAATATTTGACAACAGAGGCCAAAACATGCAATGGGGTGTTAATGTAAGAAACATTTAAATCTGCAAATAATTTTTGTGAGGTTATTTGAGCCAAACTGTCGACAACAGCTGGGAACCAGAATCTCAATGGATTGAGATAATGCTCCAGAGAATGGCAGTTTTCCACCTTGTTTTATAAATTATAATCAAAGGAGGAGACATAAGTGGGTTTACATGAAATCCATTGGTGAAAAATTAGGGAGGTGGGAGAAAGCAAAGCAGAGAAACCTCTAGGATTGAATAACATGCTTCTTTACATAGGTGAGTACAGGATACATAGGTGTCAACAATCAACATTTAGAAGGAACCAAGATGGTGGCATAGGTAAACACCTGTACTTGCTGCCTCCCACAACCACATCAAAATTACAACTAAAATACATAACAACTCTCATCCAGAACCGTGAGAAAGCTGGCTGAGTGGAAGTACTACAACTAGAGAGATAAAGAAGAAAGCGCATTGAGACTGGTAGGAGGTGCGAATCTGGCATCTGGGTGTGCGCTTTTTTAATTGGGAGGGAGATCGCCTCTTTGGAGGCTGCCTGGAGGAGCAAGGAGTCCCAGCCCCACACCAGACCCCCAGCCCAGGGTCCCAGAGCTGGGTAAAGAAGTCCCGACGAGCCGTAAGAATTATGGACTGTAAAAACCAGTGCAGATTGGGTTTGAGTGACCCAGCTGCTCCTCTTAAAAGGCCAGCACCGCGAACTGAATTTACAAGCTCCCACTTGCTCTGAGCTCCAGTGCCAGGTGAGGCTCTAGGGCAGTGGTTCTCAACCTTTCTAATGCCGCGACCCTTTAATACAGTTCCTCATGTTGTGGTGACCCCCAACCATAAAATTATTTTTGTTGCTACTTCATAACTGTAATTTTGCTACTGTTATGAATCATAATGTAAATATATGATATGCAGGATGTATTTAGGTGACCCCTGTGAAAGGGTCGTTCGACTGGGGAGGGTGAGCCAGTGGGCCATATAAGACACCTATTTCACAAGGCCACTCTATCAACTCAACGAGACTTAGCAGCTACCCTATACATAGAAACATACACAGGGAAGCAGCCAAAATACAGAGACAAAGAAACATGTCACAAATGAAAGAAATGGAAGAAAGCAAACTACTGGATATAGAGTTCAAAACCACAGTTATAAAGTTACTCAAGAATCTTCTAGAAACTTCCAAGGAACTTAGAGAGACCGGAAACCGCCGATAAATTTAGTGAGACCCTAGAGGATATGAAAAAAGACCAACTAGAAATTAAGCATACACTGACTGAAATAAAGAATAATATACAGGGATTCAACAGTAGACTAGAGGATCTCAAGAATCAAGTTAATGATTTGAAATACAAGGAAGCAAAAAGCAGCCAACCAGAAGAGCAAAAAGAAAAAGAATCCAAAAATATGAAGATAGTGTAAGGAGCCTCTGGGACAACTTCAAGCATACCAACATCTGAATTATGGGGGTGCCAGAAGAAGAGAGAGAGCAAGATATTGAAAACCTATTTGATGATATAATGACAGAAAACTTCCCCTACCTGGTGAAAGAAATAGACTTACAAGTCCAGGAAGCACAGAGAACCCCAAACAAGAGGAATCCAAAGAAGATCACATCAAGACACATCATAATTAAAATGTCAAGGGCAAAAGACAAAGAGAGAATCTTAAAAGCAGCAAGAAAAAAAACAGTTACCTACAAGGGAGTACCCATACAACTGTCAGCTGATTTCTCAACAGAAACTATGCAGGGAGTGGCAAGAAATATTCAAAGTGATGAATAGCAAGAACCTACAACCAAGAATACTCTACCCACCAAAGCTATCATTTAGAATGGAAGGTCAGATAAAGAACTTCACAGACAAGAAAAAAATAAAGGAGTTCATCACCACCAAACCAGTATTATATGAAATGCTGAAGGGTATTCTTTAAGAAGAGGAAGAAGAAAAAGGTAAAGATAAAAAATTATGAACAACAAAGAGACAACAATACATATCCATCAACAACTGAATCTAAAAATCAAATGAGTAATCAAATGAACAGAATAAACTGGTGAATGGAATAAAATCAGGGGCATGGCAATGGGACAGACAGACAATTCTCAGAGGGAAGGGGATGTGGCGGGGGTGGGGGGGGGGGGTTGGGGGGGGGGGTGTTGCGGGAAGAGATTAGACAAAATCTTATATGCATGTATGCAGTACCTATGGACACAGACAATAGGGTGGCAAGGGCCTGGGGTGGGGTGGGAACTGGGTGGTGGGGAGCTATGGGGAGAAAAAAGAGGGACATCTGTAATAATCTCAACAATAAAGATTTAAAATAAACAATCAACAATTAACAAGATAACAATAACAATGAGGGAATTTGTGGCCTCTGCCCTGAGGGGTCCAGAAAAAGGGGAGTTACCCTGACATTCCAAAGGTATGTTATCATAGATGCAAAAAGACAATAGGCTCAGTTAAGATCAAAGCTGATCTTTATCAGGGAAGACTGACCTAAGACACGACTAACCCCCATAGATTGCTTTTAGTTAAAGTTTTAATTTCAGACCATCCTTTGTGGTTACTTTAGATCTCTGAGTTTGCAAGGCTGCCACACAGACCTTCCCAAGCTAGTCAGGTCAACATGTGGCCCCTTTTCATCCTCAGGGATAAAGATAATCTATTCAATAAATTGTGTTGAGAAAATTGGACAGATACATGCAAAAAAATGAAATCAGACCACCTTCTTACACCTTACATAAGAATAAACTCAAGCCCTGGCCAGCGTCACGCAGTTGGTTGGGCATTGTCCCATGCACGGAGAAGTTGGTGGTTCAATTCCTGGTTAGGGCACATACCAGGTTGCAGGCTTCATCCCCAGGAGAGGGTGTTCGAGGAAGCCGATCGATGTTGCACTCTCACATCGATGTTTCTCACTTCTCCCTTCCTTTCTCTCTAAAAATCAATAAACGATTAAAAGAAAGAATAAACTCAAAATGGATTAAAGATTTAAATGTGAGACTTGAAACCATAAAAATCCTAAAAGAAAACACAGGCAGTAAAATCTCCAACATTCCTTGAAGCAAGGGCAACAAAGGACAAAATAAACAATGTGACTACATCAAACTAAAAAGATTTTGTACAGCAAAGGAAATCATCAACAAAATGAAAAGATAACCCATTGAATGGAAGGACATATTTGCCAAGGATACGTCTGATAAGGGTCAGTTCCAGAAACTGTAGGAGGATGTAGCTTTTTGAGGGGTTGAGTTAGCTCAGCTTCCCAGAGGCCTCCTGATTCCGTTTTAGACTGCTCTCTTGGCAATGCCAACTCCATTTTGCTGTTATTTTTTTAACAGCTGAAACTTGAATTTGTCCTTGAAGAATAAGGTAGATATATTGGTAGGTATATTAGTTTAAGGCTGTATTTGTTTTTAATGCTGTGTAATATATTACCACAACTACGGCAGATTGAAACAACACACATTGATTATCTCACAGTTTGTCTGGGTACACTGTGACTGGATTCTCTGGTTGGGCTCTCACATGACTGAAATCATGGCCAGGGCTGTAGTTCTTATGTGGGTTTAGGGTCCTCATTCGAGCTCACTGGTTTTGGCAGAATTTATTTCCTTGCAGTTACAGGATTGAAGTCCTCAGTTTTTTGCTAGCTGTCAGCCAAGAACCACCCTCAGTTCCTAAAGGCTGCCCATAATTCCTCGCCGTGTAGCCCCATGGGAAGTTCACAGCATGTGTTTGCTTTTTTCCAGGCCAGCCTGAGCACAGCTCTGTGACTTTCTCTCCTGCTACCAATTAGGCAAAACTCTCTGCTTTTGAAAACCTCAGGGGGTTAAGTCAAGCCCAGATAATCTACTAATTTTCAAGTCAACTGATTTGGGATGTTAATTACATCTGCAAAATCCTCTCACAGCAGCACCTAGATTAGCGTTTTATTGAACAACTGGGAGAAAATATGCATGCAGCAGAGGCTAGGAATTTGGGGGGGATTCTTAGAATTCTGTCTATAGTAGGCAGTACGTCTTAGCAAGTGGAGAAGGTGATGAAAGTCAACAAGGAAGAGGAAATAGGATGAGCAAAAGGTTCTGGGAGACCGTTGGAAAATGAAGAAAGAAAAGTAAGTGTCATGTTTCCAACAACATAACAGACTAGATTCTGGAGAAATCTGCCAAGTAAAAAATCCCAGAGATGCTGGAGAAACTATTAAAAACATGCTTTTACAGCAAGGCTGAGCTGGTAGGAACGGGAGGATACTGCTCAGAGGCAGAAAATGTAAATCCAGCCAGAGAGGTGAGCAGAAGCCAGAATTTCCCTTGGAAGATTTGTTTCACCCGTACAGTGTCCATCTGCACTGCAATTCGAAAAATAACTGAGTTGGTTGTTAACTTTTAAAAACTGAGAGAATTGGTCTAAAAAATCCATATTTTCTAGCCTTTCTGGGAAAATCTGAAATTCTGGCAACACAGTGTGTTCAATTCCCACATGGTAGCAATGGGCAAAAGCTGACTGTCCCCTTTATTTATTTGTATTTTTTAAAATATATTTTTATTGATTTCAGAGAAGAGAGAGATAGAAACATCAATGATGAGAAAGAATCATAGATCGACTGCCTCTTGCACACCCCACACTAGGGATCGAGCCTGCAACCCAGGCGTGTGTCCCGGCCAGGAATCGAACCGTGACCTTGTGGTACATAGGTCAATGTTCAACCACTGAGCCATGCCAGCTGGGTCTGACTGTCCCCTTTTGATGGTCTCTCCAGCTGCCAAAGTCCCCACATATTGGTCCCACTTCCTATTGTCTCACACCCAGCTTTCTTCACTCATTTAAGTTACCTGCTTGGTTCCCCCTGCTTCCCTCAGTCATCTAATCTCATCCTTTTTTTTTTTAATATAAAAATTCAATTCCTTTCTCCTGCCAGGTGAATAAAAGGCCAAATGCCTTAGGCTAGTAAATCTTTCCAAATCTGGCCTGAAGGTTTGTGACCTCTGGACTGATAAAGAGGATGATGTGGAAACTTGAAAGGTGGGTCCCAGGTCTCTTCTGCCTCTTTGTCTAGTCAAGTTTGGTTTTGTTTTATTCAGGGGGGCCCTGTCAGGTCCTCGTAGGCAGAGAACTCCTCTTCTCTGAACATTCTACAGGACAGAGCATATTGCTTGGCTTTTAGAAGGAAGGACAGACAACCTGGTGAGAAATTAGCTCTCTTTTACCCCTTCCCCACCCCCCAGATTTCATTCTTTAAAAAAATGGAGGTATTGTGTCTTCTCTCCACCCCCTCTGGGTTGTTATACCCTAGGGATGTGGGTTTCCCTTGCCTTAGCTACAGTGGATGGCCTCCTAGAGAGGCTCCTTGGCCTGTGGTCGGTACCATTGTTACCATTCACTTTCAGGTCTTGCTCTGCACATCTGCTGCTCCAGGGCCCACAGAGATACCCTCACCACACAGAGCTCAGCAACAGTCTTGACCACGTGACTTCCAGCTTCCTGCACAGCTGTGGTATTTAGTTCTCAGTACCTGGCATCTGTAGACATTCTTATAGAAGGTTCTCCACGTCCTTGGGCATTTTAGAACTGGCGTAAGTCTCAGCCTCTCTAGGAAGTCATCCACTCACACCCAAAGTCTGGACATTTAGATAAGGACTTGAGTTTAGGATTC
This sequence comes from Myotis brandtii, assembly GCF_000412655.1. NCBI lineage: Eukaryota > Metazoa > Chordata > Mammalia > Chiroptera > Vespertilionidae > Myotis > Myotis brandtii. The sequence goes on along the minus strand of NW_005371774.1, from coordinate 366,366 downwards.
CCACCATAAGTCCCCACTTTTCTTTTCCTGGGGCACCTTTTACAATAACCACTTAGCGTTAAGTAGTGACCTCTGACCCAACCACCTTATAAGTAATAGGTGATTGCCACCCTGCTCTCTATCTCCTGCTCACTCATGACCTAGGATGGAAAACTGACCTTCCCCAGGTTCATTACCCTCTCCTACTCCTGTCACTCTACTTTCTTTGCATGAGTGTATTGAAACTTTGACTGCAACCCAAATGACCCTGTGGCTTTCACTTCCTCAAGTGGGAGCTCAGATGCTGAGGGAGCTACCTGAGGTGGTTTGTGTCCCCTCAGTCAGCAGGTCATAATCTGACCTCCCATATGCACCTGACTGGGAATTGACCCCACCACCTAGGTATGTGCCCTGACCGGGAATCAAACCCACAACCTTTAGGTGCATGGGATGCCATTCCAACCAACTGAACCACCCAGCCAGTGCGTAATCTGAATATTCTTAATTCAATTCACCAGCTCCAGCTTCTCAACACACACTGTTAGGCTAAGCTCATGGGCATCTGTGAAATATTTGTGGAAGCTCCACCAATAATGGAAATCGAGGAAGGTGGGGGGAGGGAGTTGGTGGAAACGGGAGACTTACCACGCCTTCAGTCGTCAGGGACATGTCATCTATGCTTATCCCAGAAGGCCACTTCTTTTGTGGCCGATCTTACTAGGGCCAACAGCGGGGGAAATCACAGCGTTCCCATGTCTGTACACTTGAAATAAATTTTTACTGAAGTATGAGACCTACCAAAAAGTTTAAAAACCACAAATGTATAGTTCATTGCATTATCTCTAACTGAATATACCACGTCAAGAAACAGAGCACTGCCTCCCTTCCCAAAGCCTGCCTCCTGGCGCCTTCCGGTCACCATCACCCTCCTCTTGCTATGGAAGCCCCTCTTCTGACCCCGTGGATTGGTGTAGCCTGTTTTTGAACTTTATGTAGAAGACATTTCACGGTATGGACTCTTTGTGTCTGGTTCCTTTCACTCAATGTTGGGTCTGCGAGTTTATCTGTGCTGCTGCATGCAGTTTAGGGTTGTTCATTTTTCATTGCCACATAGTGTAAATATATCAATTTTTTTATCCCCTCGACGGACATTTGGCTTGTTTCAAATTAGACTATCGCAGAGAGTGCTGCTGTGAATGTTCTTGCTCATGTCCTTGTGCTTTTTAACTTTCAGGAAGAGGAAGAACAATCTCCACGGAGTAGCAGGATGAGTAGGAGTCCCATGATCATCTGACCATGTCACTCATGATCATAACATTTTATGAACTTAGATTATCTACAAGTACACTATCATATTCTTGGCATTTTCTATGTACAATAAGTCCTCATTTAACATCGTTAATAGGTTCTTGGAAATCACGATTTTAAGCAAAACGATGTATAGTGAAACCAGTTTTACCCTAGGACAGTGGTCGGCAAACTCATTAGTCAACAGAGCCAAATATCAACAGTACAACGATTGAAATTTCTTTTGAGAGCCAAAATTTTTAAACTTAAACTATATAGGTAGGTACATTGTTATTAACTTCATTAGGGTACTCCTAAGGCTTAGGAAGAGCCACACTCAAGGAGCCAAAGAGCTGCATGTGGCTCGCTAGCCGCAGTTTGCCGACCACGGCCCTAGGACAATTGATGGAAACAAGAGTCCTATATTTCTGGTCACAAAAACATCACCGAACTTCTGAATAAAGATCCAAAAATTCTAATATTAAATATTGAAATAAATGTGAGCTATACATACATTTTAGAGAGATTAATAAAAACAAGTAAGATCATTCTTTTCCAGACCCCTGATTTCAGCCCAGGGTCTCGGGTGGCCGGAGCCTCTCCTGGCAGCTCAGGCCACAAGGTGGGACTCCCCCTGGACAGGAGCTGCTTCCATGGCAGGGCCCTGCACACCCGCACACACAATCGCTCAGACTGGGACAACGCAGACACACCAGTTCCTCTCACGTGCACACCTTTGGGATGTGGGAGGAAACCGGAGTCCCCAGAGAAAACCCACGCAGGCATGGGGAGGCTGTGCCAACTGCACACAGACAGTGGCCCCTGCCCAGAACTGATTTTTTTTCCTCATCAACATTATAACAAAACAATGTTGAATGAAATGAAGTTATTTGAGGACATGCTGTACTCAATTTAGACACATAGAAACTCAGAGTCAGAGATGGGAGAAAACTTATGTTAATCATCCAGCCCAGAATTTCCTGAACTTCAATTTGACAAATTCCATCTCCTTGAATTTTGCCATATTCTTGTACCATCTGTACTATCACTTAATATTTTTTCTTTTGATTGTCTAACTTTTAATCACTTCAGAGTCAGTCTTATCCTAAGCAATAATAGCTGTAAACTCATAGCTTTGATGTGCTGGCTATGTTGTTTTTATTACACATTAAAATAGACATACAATGACTCAAAGTTTGTCAGCCTGATACCTATGGGAGATATTCTTTGTTGCCTCCTTCTGGCTCATTCCCTGGCTGCTCTGTCTGGGAAGCTGACCTCTAGACTATCCAACCTGCTCTCTGGCTTTGGCTCGTGTTCAGCTGAGCGGCACTGGAGGGTGGCTAGAGGTCAGGGTATTTATTCCCTGGGCCTCCGCCCTGCTCTGCCACAGTTGGCTGCGGCTGCATTCTCTATCAAAGACTACAGGTCTGGTCAGACAGCCCCTCTCTCACAGCTAATGGTTTCATGCCCTTACACCTTCAGGTCAAGGAATGATAATGGCTTCCAGATGTTGCAAGTCCCTGGCATTTTACCATCTCTTGTTGGCTCCCTTCATCGTGCCCAAGCCTTTATAAACAGTCTTTCACTCAGTCCTCCTCAGCGTCCCCCTTCATGGAGCCACCTGTTTCCTGCTGGGAGGGATGTGATGTCAAACACCACCAACGGTAGGCACACCTTCCTTGCGTCTGTCTGTACAGGTGCTGGCTGAGACCCAGGAGGCAGCTCACTTATCCAAGGTCCCCCAGCTGAGAGTGCTAAAGCCAGGACTGTCTCCCTAATTCAATGCATTTCTTGCCATAGATGTTACTCCTCAGGGGAGAAATTAGTCTGTTTCAATAACATTGTCCAAATGTTCCATATTGCAAGTCCTCTTACTAATCTCTCTCTCTCTCTCTCTACACCTACTCACCTGTCCTATCCATTTATTGCTGGACCCAGATCTAACTGAATCACAGCTGGCTCAATTCTTCTCTCCCCTAACACAATACTCACAAATGTCATGCGCCAGTCCTCCCAGAGCATTTATCTTCCCTCAGACACACCTACCTCTCACCTCTCTCCTTAGATCATGTATCTTTCCTGGAAACAGCCCAAGAATCGTCTGTACAGGTGCTGGCTGAGACCCAGGAGGCAGCTCACTTATCCAAGGTCCCCCAGCTGAGAGTGCTAAAGCCAGGAATGTCTCCCTAATTCAATGCATTTCTTGCCATAGATGTTACTCCTCAGGGGAGAAATTAGTCTGTTTCAATAACATTGTCCAAATGTTCAATATTGCAAGTCCTCTTACTAATCTCTCTCTCTCTCTCTCTCTATACCTACTCACCTGTCCTATCCATTTATTGCTGGGCCCAGATCTAACTGAATCACAGCTGGCTCAATTCTTCTCTCCCCATCCCAGTATTCACATATGTCATGCACCAGCCTTCCCAGAGCACTTATCTTCCCTCAGACACACCTACCTTTCACCTCTCTCCTTAGATCATGTATCTTTCCTGGAAATAGCCCAACAACCTAACCTTCTTCTATAAGCCTGTTGCCTAACTTCTCCCCTTTATCCAGAAATAATCATTGCCTCCCTGTTCTCCCATTACTCAATCTTAGCACTGGCCTGAATGGCAACTACTGGTGTATGAGTTTTCTCAACTACACAGTGACTGCTTCTATGAGTGACCCCCCCAGAATTCGCACCCACCATAGAGCCTGTCTCAAATAGGCCCTCATAGTGCTATGTTGGATTAAATTGCATCCATTAGGCCATCAAGAACATTAAAGCCTAGAAGATGTTCTAATGGGTCATAGCTGAATTCCTATCCTGGTCATTTTTAATGATTGTTTATTTTAAAATAAGATATTGGAGACATGATCTGAGCCTAGATGGTGCGGGAGGGGCCACTTCCCAGTCTCTTATCCTTTCCCTATGAGGCCTGAGGGAAACGGGGAGGAAGTGGTCATCTAGTTTCATTATGGGTCTTTCAGCTAAAATCCTTAAATGGGCAGCATTGGACCCATAGACCTCAATAATCATGTGCAAACTGTTGAGTACGTGTGGTCAGACGGGAGTCTCTGGGGGAAGGGTTGGAGGGGGGCGTGGTCTCAAGGCTCTCCTTGAATTCCCAAAAGTGTCCAGCTCCAAAGAGCATTTTGGACAACCTCCTTCCTTCTTTGACCTTGAAGATAAAGGAGGTCTTGATGATCCCACATCTGAGGTTGGGTCAAAACCTCCACACGTGCCCTAACCAGTTTGGCTCAATGGATAGAGCGTCGGCCTGCAGACTGAAGGGTCCCAGGTTCG
>NW_005371774.1:344397-361753 GCF_000412655.1 Myotis brandtii | reverse complement strand
GAAGTCCCCCCCCCCCCCAGAATTCGCACCCACTATAGAGCCTGTCTCAAATAGGCCCTCATAGTGCTATGTTGGATTAAATTGCATCCATTAGGCCATCAAGAACATTAAAGCCTAGAAGATGTTCTAATGGGTCATAGCTGAATTCCTATCCTGGTCATTTTTAATGATTGTTTATTTTAAAATAAGATATTGGAGACATGATCTGAGCCTAGATGGTGCGGGAGGGGCCACTTCCCAGTCTCTTATCCTTTCCCTATGAGGCCTGAGGGAAACGGGGAGGAAGTGGTCATCTAGTTTCATTATGGGTCTTTCAGCTAAAATCCTTAAATGGGCAGCATTGGACCCATAGACCTCAGTAATCATGTGCAAACTGTTGAGTATGTGTGGTCAGACGGGAGTCTCTGGGGGAAGGGTTGAAGGGGGGGTGGTCTCAAAGCTCTCCTTGAATTCCTAAAAGTGTCCAGCTCCAAAGAGCATTTTGGACAACCTCCTTCCTTCTTTAACCTTGAAGATAAAGGAGATCTTGATGATCCCACATCTGAGGTTGGGTCAAAGCCCCCACAGGTTATAAATTGTCCTTTCTGAGCATGGCTCTCCCACAGGGACCTTGAGGAAGGGTAGCTTTGACCTCAAGAGGCACCTTATCTGGGATGTAGGTGTTTGAATCCAGAGTTAAGGCCACATCATTGTCTCTTTGAGATACAGTTTCTGTGAACATGTGTCGAGGGCCTGAGCTTTGGAGGCAAAGTTCTTTGTGGAGAGCACCAGCTCTTACACCAAGAGCAGCCTTGTGTTACCACGACAGAGGGCTCCCCACAGTCAGTCAACTCCCAGCCTCAGGCACCTCAGGGACCTTGAGCTAGGTGGTCACATGCACAGGGGACACGTAAGTTCCCCAAGAGGGGCCAAGCTCTTACATGGCAATCTTGCCTCTGGTAGGGAGAGCTGGAGCTTGTGGTGGTTGTAGGCTTCCTCCGGAGGAGCAAAGAACTAGGATGAAGGTTGAGTTTTAGGGTTGATGGGTGACCCAGGGTTTACTGCCCGCTATTCTCTTCTCTTCATTGCTCTCACCCAGAGCTGAGAGAAGAGGCCTGTACAGTGGGTGAAATTTAGGGGGGCCTGACTGTGGCTTCAATCCTATCAGTTGGTGGTGTGCCCAAAGAGTTCCCAGCTCTTGTTCTCGAGGGTCTTCTGGTGCCCTCCCTACCACACATGACCCTGGGCAAGTGCACCACACCCCAGACTATCTCAGCTCCCACCCACCCCCAGGAAAGGGCATCACACTGTATGTGAGGAGCCCTGGGTTCATGTCCCAGCCCTGCCAACAGCAACTACCTGTGTATTCTTGGGCAAGTCACTTAGCTTCTCAGGGACTTAATTCCCTCAGTTGTAAAAGGGAGACATTAATCCTATCAGGCCGTTGGTGCAACTTTGAGGATCAAGATGATGAATGTGAAAGTCTTCAATTTACCCTAAAGTGTGATCAGTATTTATTATAACTTGTCCTGGGACCTCTTTCTTCCTTGGGCTGAGATATAAGTGGTTAGTAATGAACTTCTGTTTCCCTTCCAGACAATTATTTGTACTTGTAACCATGACCTCCCATGCCTTTATTTAGAGAAAAGAGTAGGGAATAACTCTACGTTCATGGGGACGCTGGCAAAGAGCGACTTCTGAGCAGAAGTCCTGCTTCCTTCACTGGAGACTTTGTTGGTATTGCCATTCTCCTCGGGAAAGGGGGACCTTGTTATCTACTTCAGGGAAGTCTTTGTGCAGAAGGCTGGTGGGGAAGAGACTTTTTAAGGACAAAAAACTCCATGGGGATCCCAACTTCACAAGCTTCCTTCAGTTGATGCTTCTACGAGGCTGTTTTGAGCTGAAAACACCACAGCAGTGAGATGGGGAAATAATCCCTCCTGTGTTAGGCTGGTTAAAGGGGAGAAACCTGCCAAAGAGTTTAGCACTGTTTGAAGTCTCGTGTCAAATTCAAGGTGTTTGTTTTCATGCAGATAAGTTGGCAGCTGCTTTCTGTCTCTCTTGCTCAATCCTTCCTTCTGCATACCACCCAAATTCTTGTTTCCCATCCAAAGGGCTCAATTCCTTTCTGAGCCATATTGGTTTTCTAGTCTCCCATGTCTTCCCCATCCTACACGTATGGACACTGCTCCAGCTCAGAGTTTCCCAGTTAACCTTGGTGTAGCCCCGCATCGCCTCTCAGCATCTGGCTCATAAATGAATTCATCCTTCAGTCTAACTCAATTCTCTGTCACTCTCCTGTTTCCAAACTCTCATCAGGCTCCTCATTATCTACTGAATTAACGTCCAGCTCCTATGCCTGGCCTCAGAGGCCTTCTTCCATCTGGTCCCAAGGCAGCAGCCAGCACAGACCCAGGGCCAGGTGTACCAGTTCCATGGGCTGATGCAGCCCCGGGCCCAGGCAGGGTGCATGGCTTGGAAAGGGAAGTTTGACCTGGATATTACCCCCATTGAACCCACTCACCCTGGTGCCTTTGTCAGGCACCCGTTGGTCCCAGACACCCCTATCAACCTCATCTCCTGCTTTTCCCTTACTTCCACCCAGCTCCCTGGCCCATTGCCCTACTCACCGCCTCTCTTAAAGACTCACCCTGTCCTGTGTCTGCACATTTGTTATATTATTACTTCCACCAGAGTTCTTTAATTTCTCTCTCTTTTTTTGAAAACATTAATTCATTTCTTTTTCTTCTAAAGCTTTGTGAATTTACACACACAAAAAAAGATTAAAGTTTACAGACTGCTCGGTGCAGACTAAGAATGCAAAAGGTGAGACCCTGAGCCACCGCGGCCACTGGGTGTTCGCCAGATATGCACTGGCATCTGATTTGTTTCATCGCCTTCAAAGATGCTGCAGCTCTCACACACCATCTCACATGACATACTTGGCTCATTAGTCAAAGTCACTGGAATGGCACAGAGGCTTATGTTTTGGGGGATTTGGGGTTTTGGGGGGGCCCTCCTGCTATAAAATGAAATTTTCAGTTCACTTCTGAAACATGAATTGGTCAATAAACTCATTTTGTTCTGCTTCTACTTTACACAAAGCTTCACATTCAACCCAATACCTTTTGAGCTGCAGTTTCTTTTCTGCTGTTAGTGCTTGGAGTTGCTGCTGTCGGGCTTCTCTCTGCTTTGCTATAGATTTGAGCAAGTTCTCAGCACCAGTGGCCTTTCGCCTGAGCTCATGGCAAAGTCTCTTTCTTTATCTTTCCATACTGTTGGTTAAGAGAGGCCTGGCTGAGAAGAGTAGTAACAGGCAGTGAGAAACAAAAATGAGAGTATCTTATCTGATATGCATTTGTTATACATTTAAGATATACGTTTTTTTAAAATTAATACACTTCTTTTTGGGCAGTTTTATTTTAGGTTCACAGAAAAGTTGAGTGAAAATGCAAAGTTCTTTTGTACTCCCTCATCCCTATTAACATCTTGCATTAATGTGACACATTAGTTTTAATTAATGAACTAATATTAATACATCCTATATAATAAAGAGGTGATATGCAAATTGACCATCACTCCAACACACAAGATGGCCACCCCCATGTGGACATAAGATGGCCGGCAGGGGAGGGCAGTTGGGGGGAATCAGGCCGGCAGAGAAGGGCAGTTGGGGGTGACCAGGCTGGCAGGGGAGGGCAGTTGGGGGGAATCAGGCCGGCAGAGAAGGGCAGTTGGGGGTGACCAGGCTGGCAGGGGAGGGCAGTTGGGGGGAATCAGGCCGGCAGAGAAGGGCAGTTGGGGGTGACCAGGCTGGCAGGGGAGGGCAGTTGGGGGGAATCAGGCCGGCAGAGAAGGGCAGTTGGGGGTGACCAGGCTGGCAGGGGAGGGCAGTTGGGGGGAATCAGGCCGGCAGAGAAGGGCAGTTGGGGGTGACCAGGCTGGCAGGGGAGGGCAGTTAGGGGCAATCGGGCTGGCAAGGATAGGAAGTTAGGGGCAATTGGGCAGGCAGGGGAGCAGTTAGGGGGTGATCAGGCTGGCAGGCAGAAGCGATTAGGGGCAATCAGGCAGGCAGGCAGGCGAGTGATTGGGAGCCAGCAGTCCTGGATTGTGAGAGGAATGTCTCAGACATCCCTCGAGGGGTCCCAGATTGGAGAGGGTGCAGGCTGGGCTGAAGGACACACACACACACACACACACACACACACCTGTGCACAAATTTCGTGCACCAGTCCTCTAGTTATTTTATAATGGTTTCTATTCAAGTTCACTCTTTGTGTTGTACATTCTGTGGGTTTTGACAAATGTCTAATGACATGTATCCACCATTACAGTATCATACAGAATCTCCTGTGCACTAGCTTCCATCCCTTCCCTCTGCTCCCGCTGTGAGCCTCTCGTCATTGATGCTTCTATCTTTCTCTTCCTCTCTCCTCCTCTCTGAAATCAAAAAAAATATATTTAAAAAATTAAAAAAGAAAAGCACAAGTGAAACATACATCCTTTTATTTTGTGGTGATGGATTTAAACATTTCTAAATACACATTTTATTATTTTATCTGAATGTTGATAGAAAGCATCTGTTTCATTATACTGGCAAAGTTCAAGTGTTAAAAATAGGGTTTGGGAATATTTTTGTACCTCATGTAATTTTGAGAATTTCCAAAAGCAGTCTAGCAATGTTCCTTCCAAGAAAACAACTCTGGTTGTCCTGTTTGGGTGTCAAGGAGACAACCACATGGGCAGGGTGACAGTCAAAATATGTAGGAACTTGTAGGCACTGGTGCATATTTGTCAGGATGCACTGAGTTATGCTGCAGTAACAACCAACCCTGCAACATTAGTGTCTTAAAATATATTTATTTCTTGGTCCTATTCCATGCTCCTCCTGCATTGGTGGGGGTAAAGCGTGTGCTTGCTTAAATGGTCTGCTGTTACCATCTTGAAATTCTTAATAATTTTTAAAGTTTTTATTAAATTTAATGGGGTGATATTGGTTAATAAAATTATATAGGTTTCAAGTGTACAATGCTATAATGCATCATCTGTATATTGTATTGTGTGTTCACCACCCTAAGTCAAGTCTTGTCCCATCACTATTTATCCCCTCTTTATCCTTTTCTACCTACCCTAACTCCTTTCCCTCTGGTAATCACCATGCTGTTGTCTGAGTCTATGAGTCTTTATGTTTTTTGCTTAATCCCTTCACCTTTTTCACCCAACACTCTAACCCCTCCCCCCTCTGACAGCTGTCAGTTTGTTCTCTGCATTGATGAGTCTGTTTCTATTTTGTTTTTTTAGTTTATTTTGTTCATTAGATTCCACATAAGAGTGAAATCATATGGTACTTGTCTTTCTCTGACTGGCTTATTTCACTTAACATAATGCTCTCCAGGTTCATCTATGGCTGTTGCAAAAGGTACGATTTCCTTCTTTTTTATGGCTGAATAGTAAATGTAACACAGCTTTTTTACCCATTCATCTACTGATGGGCATTTGGCTGCTTCCAAATCTTGGTTATTGTAAGTCATGCTGCAGTGAATGTAGGGATGCACATATTCTTTTGAATTAGTGTTTCACATTTCTTTGGGTACATTCCCAGAAGTGGAATCTCTGGATCTTAGGGTAGTTCCATTTATAACTTCTTGAGGAATTTCCATACTGCTTTCCATAGTGGCTGCACCAATCTGCATTCCCACCAACAGTACACAAGGGTTCCCTTTTCTTCATATCCTCACCAACACTTATTGTTTATTGATTTATTGATGATAGCCATTCTAACAGGTGTGAGGTGATATCTCATTGCGGTTTTAATTTGCATTTCTCTGATGATTAGTGACATTGAACATCTTTTCATATGTCTATTGACCAAGTGTATGTCCTCTTTGGAGAAGTGCCTATTTAGGTTCGTTGCCCATTTTTTAGTTGGATTGGTTGTGTTGTTTTCTTTTTTTTTTTTTTTTGGTGTTGAGTTTCATAAGTTCTTTATAAATTTTGAATACGAATTCCTTATCAGATGTATCATTGGTGAATATGTTCTTCCATTCGGTGAATTATCATTTTCATTTTGTTGATGGTTTCCCTTTCTATGCAAAAACTTTTTAGTTCAATGTAGTCCCATTTTATTTTTTCTTTTGTTTCCTTGCTGGAGGAGTTAAATCAGAAAAAATATTGCCATGAGAAATGTCTGAGATTTTACAACCTATGTTTTTTTTTCTAGAATTTGTATGGTTTTGAGTCTTACATTTAAGTCTTTTAATCTTTTTAAATTTATTGAGACTTGTCTTGTGGCCTAACATATGGTCTATCCTAGAAAATGGTCCTTGTGCACTTGAAAAGAACGAATACTCTGGTACTTGGGGGTGAAATGGTCTGAAGATATCAATTAAATCTATTTGATCTAGTGTGTCCTTTAGGGCCACTGTTTCCTTATTGATTTCCTGTTAGGAAAATCTATCTATTGAGCCCTAACTGGTTTGGCTCAGTGGATAGAGCATTGGCCTATGGACTAAAGGGCCCCAGGTTCGATTCCGGTCAAGGGCATGTACCTTGGTTGTGGAGGCAGCTGATCGATGTTTCTAACTCTCTATCCCTCTCCCTTCCTCTCTGTAAAAAATCAATAAAATATATTTTTAAAAAAATCTATCCATTGATGTCAACGACATGTTAAAATCAGACACTGCCTGTGACAGGCCCTGGGCAACATGTTTGGAGCTACAGTAGGTGGATCCACAGTAGGTGGTTGCCTCTGTATTGATGAGTCTTCTGGGCCTTGGTGTGAGTGGGAAGGACAAAGCTGAGCTCCAAGGTTAACTCCCACCAGCACCCAGCCCGGAGGCAGGACAGCAAAAGGCCCACAGCACTCCAGTACCTGCCTCTGCCTGCCAGCCACGTCAGGCCCAGGCCACGTCAGAAAGAGCCTCTAGCAGTATTCCAGTTGCATGAGGCAGGTTCAGTGAGTCACCAGGTAGAGGTGATTGGAGTTCACCAGATTGATACAGGTTCACACTCAGTGCCAGGACTGGGTCTGAGGTCACTCAGCAAAAGTCTCAGGGTAGAGCAAGTCTAGTTGCTCTCCACTGGGTGCCCACAGATTTTTGTGGTGGGGTGGGGTGGTGTCTCATGGAATCATCAGGGCGAGGCTAAGAGTTTATCAGTCCCAAACAAACCACGATTTGGCTCTGTGAAGGGAAGCTCTGCACCACTCAGCCATGTGAGGGAGAGTGGCCCCCATCCCTAGAGCCACATAACTCAGCCTGTCCCAGATTCTGCCAGGAGCTGAGCTCAGCAGGGTGGTGCTGCCAGGAATCATGAGTCACATTGGTGGGGCTAGTAGATCTCCTGTGGGGGGAAGTGCCAGTCAGGATTGGGGAACCATGGGGAGGTGGCCCCTACCCCAGAGCCACCCAACTCAGTCTGTTCTGGATTCTGCCCAGATCTCCTGGGGAGCCCATGCTTGGCAGGGCAGGACCACCAGGAGCCCAGAGGGTGGGCTAGCATATCTCCCATGAGGTCAGGTTCACAGGAAAGTGAGGAGAATTACCCGTTTCAAAGGCACACAACCCAGTCACTGACACCTCGAGTCTGCCTGGCCCTCTGCCCCCTGGCTCAGGCAGCTGACTCCTCAGCAGGATGTGCTCCACAGGATAGGGTGATAGGGAGTCCGGAGGGTGGGGCTTTGCATTCCCCAAGCTGATGCCACAAGGAGGGGAGTGCTCCACCCAAGAAAGTGGATGTCTCTGGTGTGGGAGAGGGACTCAGCACAGGGATCCTGGTCCCTTCAGCTCTCTCCCCAGAGCCACAAACCCCAGTCTCGCCTCACATGACTCGAGTCCACTTCGCCCTCAATAGACATTTTAACTAAGAAGACATACGGCTGGCCAACAGGTACATGAAAAGATGTTCGTCACTAATTATCAGGGAAATGCAAATCAAAAGAGTGCTCCACCCAAGAAAGTGGATGTCTCTGGTGTGGGAGAGGGACTCAGCACAGGGATCCTGGTCCCTTCAGCTCTCTCCCCAGAGCCACAAACCCCAGTCTCGCCTCACATGACTCGAGTCCACTTCGCCCTCAATAGACATTTTAACTAAGAAGACATACAGCTGGCCAACAGGTACATGAAAAGATGTTCAACGTCACTAATTACCAGGAAAATTCAAATCAAAACACAATGAGATATTGCCTCACACCTGCTAGAATGGCTATTATCAATAAATCAACAAATAACCAGTGTTGGTGAGGATGTGGAGAAAAGGCAACCCTTGTGCTCTGTTGATGGGAATGTAAACTGGTGCAACCACTGTGAACAACAGTATAGAGGTTTCTCAAAAAATTAAAGACAGACTGATCATATTGTACTTCTGGGTATTCATCCGAAGAAATCTAACACACTAATTCAAAAAGATATATGCATCCCTATGTCCATTGCAGAATTATTTACAATTGCCAAGATATGGGAACAGCCTAAGTGCCTACTGTGAATGAATGGATACAGAAAATGTGCTACAGCCCTAGCCAGTTTGGCTCAGTGAATAGAGCATCAGTCCACGGACGGAAGGGCTGCGGGTTCCGTTCCGGCCAAAGGCACATACCTTGGTTGCAAACTCGATCCCCGGCTCTGGTAGGGTCATGTCCAGGAGACAACCAATTGATGTGTCTTTCTCATGGATGTTTCTCTCTCTCCCCCTCCCTTGCACTCTCTCTAAAAATCAATGGAAAATATCCTCGGGTGAGGATTAACAAAAAAAGAAAAAGAAAGAAAGAAAAGAAAATGTGGTACAAACATGCAATGGAATATTACTCAGCTTTCAAAAAGAAGGAAATCTTGCCATTTGGCAACATGGGTGGACCTTGAGGGTATTACCAGTATGCTGAGAGCTGGAGCTCTGGGCCAGGTGATATCAATTTGCAGTGGTCGGGGAGCTGAAGACTGAGTTCAATCATGTGGCCAGTGACTCAATTAATCATGCCTTATAATGAAATCCTAAGGAAACTCGGAAAATCTGGACACTGAGATTTGGGCGAGCTTCCTGGCAGATGACCCCATCAGTGTGCTGGAAGGACGCTGTAGCCTGGATTCGGCATGGGAAGGACCTGGGAGCTCTGAGTTCAGGACCCTCCCAGCCTTCTCCCTATGGGCCTCCTCATCTGGCTAGTGCCGATTTGTATCCTTTATAATAAAACCAAAATTGTACGTATAGCACTTTTCTGAGTTCTGTGAATCATTCTAGTGAAACAACATCCTGAGGGGAGAGCAGGAAGCCGGGACCTCTCCTACATCTGAGGGACAAGCAAGGAAGTGGCTAGACCAGGGGTGGGCAAACTTTTTGACTCCAGGGCCACAATGGGTTCTTAAACTGGACCGGAGGGCCGGAACAAAAGCATGGATGGAGTGTTTGTGTGAACTAATATAAATTCAAAGTAAACATCATTACATAAAAAGGTACGGTCTTTTTTTTTATTTCAATAGTTTTATTCATTTCAAACATTTTAACAAGAAGAATGTAAACACTAATTATTATAATTTGAAACTTCAAAAAATGGAGGAATCATAGCACAATAACATACCTTATATTGAAGATGGCAAAGGCTCTGATACTGTGCTCTCCAGGGGCGTGTCTCCCTACATCACCACGATAAAGTGTCTACGCATTCCCAGGGTGATGTCGGGAGACCCGTCCGCGGGCATTAAAAGGAGCCTCTGAAGATTGAGAGGTTGTTCCTTCTACTGAATGGGTGGATATAAATCCGCCCACTCAGAAGAAGGAGCTGCGGCCGTGTTTCCCGACGTTGCCATGTTAACATTGCTGCTGGTAAAGGAGCGGAGGGGAGAGCAAGAGAACCCTCGGCTCTTTCGGCTCTGCAGGCCGGATAGAACAGCCGACCGGGCCGGATCCGGCCCGCGGGCCGTAGTTTGCCCACGGCTGGGCTAGAGCATGGGCCACCTGGGAAGGGCTGTACCTTAAACTCCCAAATGTGTAGCCAGTTGTTCAGAGTGTGGGTGGCCTGAGGACCCCTGAACTGTGGCCAGGTGAGGCATGACAGTTTTGTTGGAGACTGTGGCCTTCACCTGTGGAGTCCGGAGAGTTGGTATCAGAACCACACCGCAGTATTGCAGATACGAAGGGCAGGAAGAAGCCATACGCCCCACGGTTGCCATTGGTAACAAGAGTGAAGGAGATGAAGAGGTCTCCACGGGCAAAGCAAGCCTTGCCGGACCTCTGCTCCTGCAACCAGGGCGTTCTCCCTCCACTGCCAACCTCAGAGGAGCTGGGCTTTGGTAGTAAAGTATGTGAGTTTTCCCAGGCCTCATAGGTACAAATGAGGTTCTATTTATGTCCTTCTTTCTCAAGTTCTTCCCACATCCGCCTCTGCAAAGTGCCAGTGCCCCACGATTTCTGGAGTGCCCAGGATGGCTCGTGTATGCTCACAACAAGCACAGTCAGCTTTCCGAGGCCCGCAGGGCACGTAGCTTCACCGGATGGTACTGTGTGGGATAAACGCTGCTTGCCCCTCCAGGTCCCCTCCCCACCTTCCTCAGCCAGTCCTGGTGTCCTGCAATGCCGACCTTTATGAATTGCGTCATCCAGGCCACTTTGCCCTGGTTTATGGTCAGGTTCAGCCATGGAAGGCGCTGGAGGGAGGAGGAGGGTGAGGTCAGGGTGTTTGTTTCCTGCCGCCTCCCAGCAGCGGCTGATTTCCCCTTAGGCTACAGTTCTTACGCAGGTGCAAGAAGCAAGGACACAGCTATCTTACTGTACGTACACTGCGCAGGCCTGCCCTTCTATAACGCAAAATAGTGAGTTCACTATTTGGCAAGAAGCCTCTTTTGTCTAAGTCGGTATTAAAGTATGTCACTGACCGGCAGGTAACGTTGGAGGCGGCTGCTTAGTGAGGCTGTAGCTCTAAGGATGGCTCCTGTATGGCTCCGATGTTAGAGGCTGCTGCTACTTTGTAGGAAAGATGCATTGTTACGGCGCTGGTGTACCGCTGCTGGATGGGACTTTGCTTTGGAGAGCCGCTTTGTCTAATAGGTCCTGTTGTAGCAATGGCTTCATGGCCACTGGCTCCTACAATGAAGACTCTCTTATATACCCACCCACGACTTCTTATGTCTTCTCCGTTGAATACCCAGCATCCCAGGAAGTCCATCCAGGAGGTCCAGTCCCTGGCAGAGGGGCTTGGACCTGACACTTTTAAACTATAGTCTGGCCCTCCAACGGTCTGAGGGACAGTGAACTGGCCCCCTGTTTAAAAAGTTTGAGGACCCCTGGTCTAATAGCTCCTGTCGTAGCAATGGCTTCATGGCCACTGGCTCCTACAATGAAGACTCTCTTATATACCCACCCACGACTTCTTATGTCTTCTCCGTTGAATACCCAGCATCCCAGGAAGTCCATCCAGGAGGTCCAGTCCCTGGCAGAGGGGCTTGGACCTGACACTCCCCTTGACCTCTGGCAGCTGGAGCACATGAACTAAGTACAGCCAATCAGGTCCTCACCTTGGCTTGGTCACTCACTACGTGTGAGAACTTGGGTAGATTACCTAACCTCTCTGAGTTTCAGTTTCCTTATCTGTGAAATGTGCTCCTCAATGCCCGTGTTCTGTGGATTGTTGGGAGTTTGAGGACGCCTTCAAGCATTCTTCCAAGTGGCTGGTTCACAGGAGACCTCCCATAAGTGTGTGCTGCTGTCAGTTGAACGTCCCAAGATGCAGGAGCTCCAGAGGAAGGTGCCTGACACCTCCAGCCATCCCAAGAGGGGGGAGGGGCATTCGAGAGTGGCGGTAACGTGGGGAAAACTGCTTGCAGTTGTGTTATACAGGGCGAGGCAAAAGTAGGCTTATGGTTGTTCATATGGAAAAGAATACAATAATTAATACAAAATAATACAAGGATAAACTGTGTTTCACGTACAACTGTCAACCTACTTTTGACCCACCCTAAATGGTGGTTTATATCAGTCAAATACATTTTATACTTCTTGGCGAGAATGCTTGTCAAAGAGAGTGGGCAGGGGCCCTGAACAGCCAGGGTAGTTGGCGTATGACAGAGAGTGACTAGAGGGAAGAGGGCACCAGGGGAGAAGGTGCTAGAAAGAAGAGCTGAAAACAAGCTGAACCCATAGCTCAGTGTTGTCTAAATAGTCCTGTGTGCAGTCTCCCGGTGGCCCTACGGTGAGGGTGGGGTGGGGTGGGGTGGGGACTGGGGAACACACTAGAGGGATGGGGTGAGAGCAGCATGGGTGCCGGTGTCAGGAGACCTGAGTTCCAGTCTTGTCCCTGACATTCATGAGCGAACTGGGAGCTCTCTGAGTCTTATTTCATGTACTGTGACATAGGGAAATACTAGTGCCTGCCTCACAGTGGTGGAAACAGTGAATAGGCCATTGATGTTCTCATAGTTTATGATTCACACACCATAAAATTCACCCCTTTAAAGCATATGCTTTCATTGCTTTTCATACTCACAGAGTTGTGCAACCAGCACCGCTATCTCGCATTAGAACGTTCTTATCGTCTGTACCCTTATCAGTCACTTCCTATTCTTCCCCCGAGAGGTTTATTTTCAATCTGTGTAGTGATATACCCATTTAGGTTGGTATAGAAAAGTGGATTAGTAATAGCACTTGATCATTGCTGCACAATAGTCTGCTTCTAAAGTAATATCACAATGCTTTGTCAGGATCAGGAATACCTGGCTTGAGGATTGTGTCAGGAGTAATCTCCGCTGGGGAATGTTAAAGATAAAGAGGCTTAAGAAACACAATTTATTTGTCTCTTATGGAATAGCCTAGGAAGCTCACTGCTCCGTCTTCCCTAGGCTATGGCTTTCTTCCTCAGGACCCCAAATCTCAGCAAGAGCTCCAGCCATCATCTCCTTCTCCAGATAGCAAGATGCAGGAAGGGATGAACAGTGAATGCCACAGGCCTTTGAGGAAGGCTCTCAGAAGCTGTCACACAACACTTCTGCTAACATCTCATTGACCAGAACTCAGTTATATGGCCACACCTAGCTGAAAGGAAGGCTGGGGAATCTAGCCTTATTCCAAATAGGCAGTTAAAATTTGAGGTTCGCCTTGTTATGAAAGTGGGGAGAACAGTATGAATATCAGTCAGCAAATGCTATAATAATTCTGCATAGCAAACAACACATAACTCAATGACATACAACCATGAACATTTCTTTTCTTGCTCTTAGGTCTGTCGGTTGGCAGGGAAAGCGCTGCTTAAGGCTACAAATCTGCTGGGCTAGGACCGAAGCTTCAAGTTGGCTCAAGTCTACATATCTCCATATTTTCCTTGGACCAGCCCTACTAGAACATGTTCTTTTCATAAAATTGCAGGAGCACAGGATGCCTCTTAACACCTCTTGAGTCACTCCTGTCCACATTCCACTGACCAAAGCAAGGCACATGGCCACTCCAATATCCATGGCAGGAGCTGTTCTCCGCTCACACTACTAGAGAACACTGTAATGTCACATGACAAAGGGTGTGAGTGTAAAATTCAAATACAGGAAGTGTCTGAAGAATGGTGAGCAATGACTCATCCTACCACAGAGGACAACCAACATTTGCAGGAAATGGAGTATCAGGGGCCCGCTGATGCTGCTGTTCTTAAAAGTGAAGTCTTGCCCTGCTGGTGTGGCTCAGTGGTTGAGCTTCGACCTATGAACCAGGAAGTCATGGTTCAATTTCCAGTCAGGGCACATGCTGGGATTGTGGGCTTGATCCCCAATGGTGGGTGTGCAGGAGGCAGATGATCAATGATTCTCTCTCATCATTGATGTTTCTATCTCTCTCCCTCTCTGAAGTCTATAAAGATATATTAAAATAGCCCTTGCCGGTTTGGCTCAGTCAGCAGAGCGTCAACCTGTGGACCAAAGAGTCCCAGGTTCGATTCCGGTCAAGGGCACATGCCCAGGTTGTGGGCTCAATCCCCAGTGGGGAGCATGCAGGAGGCAGCCAATCAATGATTCTCTCTCATCATGGATGTTTCTATCTCTCTCTCCCTCTTCCATCCTCTCTGAAATTAATACAAAAAAATTTAAAAAAGATATATTAAAATAATAATTTTTTAAAAAAATTGCAGTCTCCTGGCTCTGGCTTCCTACTTTTGATGGCCCCACTTTCCAGGTAGGGACTGTGTTAGTATAGCCTCTCTCATGGGCTTTCTAAGCCAGAATTCCTAGTTCCTGGCCTCACCAGCTACCCTACCATTTCCTCTGAGATCTCACCAAGAGAAGCAGGGCTTCCCCCCTCTCTGGGACCAGCTGTGGTCAGACCCTTCTGCTCCAGTTCCCAGGGGTCCAACCAAGTTCAGAGCCCTTTCTTCTGTTCAATCACCCAAACACAAAAGTGTTCTGTGCTGCTTTCTTGTACAATATAGTTTGGTGCTATATCTGGCAGTGAGTGAAGGCCCTCAAGTCACAGAAAAGCTTGTTTATCTTTCCAGGGTAGGACAGGAGTCTACAGCAGTGAAAATTCAGAACTCAGATTAGCTTTTCAAAGGGTGACCTTTCCATCGTTTATATTCTCAATAAATCACCCTGCTAAATTGTAATTGGTTGAGCTTAAGGCAAAATTCCAAGAGGCTTCATCAACATTTTAGCGTAAATAACCTTCCGTGTGTTTCAGTCCTGCTACCCTGCGTAGTCCATTTCCATTAGTAATGTGAATAAATCATTTTCTTGGATACAGTCCAAAGTTAGCACCAATTATGAAACCCACTCAGGAATTAGTTAATGCAGAAGCTATTGAAAACAGCTTTTTTTTTCAATAAGAGCGGCCCCCTCTCTGCTACCATCTTCCCTCCAAAGAGGTTGTTTTGGTGTGGTCTTTACAAGCTGATTTCTAAACATCCTCTCAGGAAGGTGACATAAAAAAATAAGCCACAAATCTTTTATAAAGTTAAACATACACTCATAACCCAGGAGTTCCATGCCTACGTATTTTCACCCCAGACAGATGAAACTTCTATCCATCCCACACAAAGACTCGCACATAATTGTTCATAGCAGCTTTATTCTTAACAGCCCCAAACTGCAAAAGCCCACATGTCTATCAACAGATGAATGGCTAAACCAATTGTGGGCTTGAACCTACGTACAATAGAAAACTCTTTGGCAATAAACAGGAAGGGACTGGATTGTGTGTACATGTGACAACATACTAGTAGATGAATCTCACAGATATTACGCTAAGTGAAAGAAACCAGACACAAGAGATCATGTACTGTTTCATTTCGTTTATATGACACCGACTTAGTTTGGGCTGCTTCACAGAATACCATAGACTGGGTGACTTATAAGCAACAGAAATGTATTTCTGGAGGTGGGAAGTCCAAGATCAAGGGGCAGGCAGATTCGGCGTCTGGTGAGGGCCGTCTTCCTGGTTCATAGATGGCTGTCTTCTCAGTGTGTCCTCACAGAGCAAAAACGGCACAGGAGCTCTCCGGGATCCCTCGTTTAATCCCATTTGTGACGGCTTCCTCCTCATGACCTAAACTCCTCCCAACGGCCCCACCTCCCAATACTCTCACATTGGAAGGTGAGGTTTCAACATATTTTGGGGCAGCGGAAGAGAATTCCCCACTCTTCCTTTCTTTAGTTCTTACGGCTGGATTAGTTATTAAATAATAAAATCGACACAAGACTAGACTAACAGAAGAAAGAAAACAATTTAATACGTGTGCACAGGAGAATCAGTATGATGCTCAGATCATAAACGGAGGCGCCAAAGGTGATTAAACGAGGCACCTTTTTATACTTTTTAGATAAAGAAACAATAAGTGTGTGAGCCATTGACAGGACAAAGGAAGTTAGTGCTTACTGGAAAGGAGTCTAAGCGGGTTTGGTTATTTGTAAGTGAGGAATCTAAACAAAGTCTGGGCCCGGGTAGTAAACTAGTCAAGGCATTATAAGATTTACTTAGACACACTTTTTCTATCCTGGATTTTATAAGATAAAGTTGTGTCTCAGGCCTTCAGGGGTAGAAAAGGCACCTGTCACGGAGATTTAGTTACTGTTTTTAAAGGGACAGAGGAGAGCCAGTGGGCTCTTCCTGCTCTGGCTGCTCCTCGGGCGATTTTAGTTTGAAATAATTCATATGCCGTAGTGGAATGTCTTGGAACAGCCTGACCTGGGCCCTGGCTATATGAACTTTGGAGGGACACAAACATTCGATCTCAAACAGATACCCTAGAAAAGTTAAAAACAGTCTATGGTGATGGTAGTCACAACAGTGGGATTGATTGGAAAGAGGGGAGAAGGAATTTTCTAGGTGAGGGAAATGTTTTCTGTCTTGACTGGGGTGATGGTGACACCATGTATATATTTACCAAAATCATCAAACTCTGCACATTAGATCTGAGCTTTTCACTGTATATAAATTATACCTCAATAAAAATACTTTTATAGCCCTAGCCAGTTTTGCTCAGTGGATAGAGCATCAGCCTGCAGACCAAAGGGTCCCGGGTTCAATTCTGGTCAAGGGCAAGTACCTCGGTTGCAGGCTCCTCCCCAGCCTGGGCCCTAGTCTGGGCTCGTGTGGGAGGCAACAAGTTGATGTGTTTCTCTCTCATGATCTTTCTCTCTGTTTTTCCCTCTCCCACTCTCCCTAAAAAAAATCAATAGAAAAATATCCTCAGGTGAGGATTAACAAAACAAAACAAAACAAAAAAACACTTTTAAAAAATCAGGCTATTTTCTCAAATGTTCCTCAGGTGAGGATTAACAAAACAAAACAAAAAAACACTTTAAAAAAAATCAGGCTATTTTCTCAAATGCCCCAAGAGCAAACTTAGGAGATCCGTGTCCTGAATATTAATGGAGACATCGGTGACCTTTGAGCTAGAGAGGTGGTTTGCAACATGTGATCGACAGCCAACTGGCAGCATTTTCCTTTTGTGTCGTCAATCATTTACGGAAGAATTTTCTGAAAATGGAGTATGAGGCTTATCCAAACAGGTCCTTAAAACCATTTTCCAGGTGGATCTCTGTTCAGTAAACTTAAAATGTCATTATGGGTGGCTTTGACATCAAGGTTCCATGATGGCCCCTTGCTGAGAAGCAGGGCTTGTCCAAGCCTTCAGACCTTGGGTATGAAGAGACTGTGACATACGGGTCAGGCAGCGCCCCTCTCTAGCCCCAGACAAAACATGAGATTCTGGAGGCACCACAGAGTTGGAGGAGACCCCGGACCCTGTTTGCTGGGGTGGTGGAAAGAGCTCTGGACTTGGAGTCCGGAAGCTTGAAGAGAAACTTTGCCCTTCCAATAACCTTCACTGGCCAATAAAGCTATCTGTGGTCCTGCAGACACTCAACCAGAGAGAAACAGTGCTGTGACCTTGGGAAAGGCATTTGCTGCCGCTCCTACA
>NW_005371774.1:324505-344220 GCF_000412655.1 Myotis brandtii | reverse complement strand
CCCCACACACACACAATCTGTGCATAAGCTGCAAAGGAACAAAGAGCTCCTACCCCCATTCCAAATTTTCTTTGAAATGTGTTTTCCTTCCCACCCTGCAGGGGCAGAGGCAGGGGCAGGGGCAGGGGTCCCTCCCAATCAGGGGGGACCATCGCTGGGTGCTGTCAGTTGCTGAGTGGCCTAGCCAGGCTCCTGGTATGATCATGTACAATGCACTTCAAGGGCTTGGCTGAAGGTCCCCTCCACTCTTTTTTCTTCTGGTCGCCATTTTCTCAGTCTCATTAAGACCACTTGCCTCAGCACTTTCTTAACATGTGCACAGAGGCATGTACACCCAACCACACTTATATACCATATCCATGGCACACAGCACAGAAACACACACACACACACACACACACACACACACACACACACACACTCAACTATTGTTCCATGATGGTCCCTTGCTGAGAAGCACACACACACACACACACACACACACACACACACAACTATTGTTCCATGGTGGTCCCTTGCTGAGAAGCAGGGCTTGTCAAGCCCTCAGACCGTGGGTCTGAAGAGACTGTGACATATTGGTCAGGAAGAGCACGTCTCTAGCCCCAGACAAAGCATGAGATTCTGAAGGCACCACAGAGTTGGAGGACAGAAACCAGTACCCACAGCCTCCAGTGCTTCTCAAACCCCAGGTTACAGGGAAATGCTGCTGGGGGCTGATTGTCCCTCTCCCCATTTTGATCATGCATAGTTTGCTGATACCCATTAGTAATGTTATTTTAGGCAACTAGCAGACAAGCTGTCTTTTCAGTCATTGAACCCACTCCAGTTCTGTATAATCCTGCCAGTGACTGCTGTCGCTGGCCACTTCACGGAAGTCATTGGTAGAGTAAACAATGCACATCGCTGGAAGGCACCACGATGGCCCTACCTACTGGTATTGAAATGCCTCCGTACCAGCTGCTAAACACCTGCTGTCAGGAGCCCCTGAAGGCCACGCCCCCTGCAGCTCAGGCCCCTCTCCTGGGCCTTCTCAGATCCAGCAACTAAAGGGTTAGTGCTTTGCCTTTCAAGGGAGCCTGAGACACTGGTCCCTTAGTGTGATTAGTTGTGGTCCATGATGGACTAGTTATTGTACTTCAACCATTATCCCAGTCCTCAGGGGGTGGGGTAAGGTTGCCTTGCCCACTTCTAGGTTTTTTATGATTGTCAAACCTATTTTGCCCAAGTACAGAGTAAGCCCTTCTCTGTGAATGGGGCCCTCCTTAGGGACTCGGCAGGATGTGGCCCAGTTGGTGGCAGTGGGAGTCCCAGGAGGAACCACAACCAGGCAGACCTGCTCACCAGGCGGGGAGGCCACGGGGTTCAGGGAGGACAGCCGGTCCAGCTGAGAACGAGGGGTCTGGAGAATAAGACAGCAGCAGCAGCAGGATCGAGGCCAGCAGTCAGCATCCCTGTCCCCTGCCCCGGACAATACTGTGGGATGGGACTCTTCAGGTCAAATGGCCTTATGTTTGTGAAGATTTGCCCTTTCTTACTAGGCAAGTGGACTTGACGCTGCTGAGCAAGTTTTTAAGTCTTAAGCAATTCTCCTTTCCCTGAAAGGGAGGCCCGGCAAGGAAGACATCACAGGCTGAGACAGGCAGAATCTGCAATGGAGACCCAGAGAGTGATCACTGGAATGCTTGCTATCTGCAGCCTGAGTCACGGTGCTGAAGGGGGAACGCCAGGCTTGTGTTTACGTATGTGGTCATGTCAACCACACTGTGACATGTTGATCAAACTAAAATCCAGCTTTGAAATAATACATACTTTCGTGCCTAGGAACTCAATACAAACGGTTTCTGCTTTGGATTGCATAGTTTACTTGAAAATTGCAATGCACCTATCATTTACTCTGAAGCCTTTATGTCCACCTTTGACCAAAAACACTACTAAAGTTCTGGAGAATATGATGAAATAAATGTTATTGTCTTCATTAATATACTTAGCACTGTGCCTGAGGCTGAAAAGATGTTCAACAGATGGTAGCAATGTTCATTCTCTTTCATTAATTTTTGACAAACATTTAAAAATTTTATATCTAAGCCAAAAGAGTTAGAAAAAAAAAAGCAGTCATCCCTGTACTTATAAGCAACATTATAGCCCTAGCCGGTTTAGCTCAGTGGACAGAGCATTGGCCCTCAGACTGAAGGGTCCTGGGTTTGACTGCCAAGGGCAGAACTCAATACAAACGGTTTCTGCTTTGGATTGCATAGTTTACTTGAAAATTGCAATGCACCTATCATGTACTCTGAAGCCTTTATGTCCACCTTTGACCAAAAACACTACTAAAGTTCTGGAGAATATGATGAAATAAATGTTATTGTCTTCATTAATATACTTAGCACTGTGCCTGAGGCAGAAAAGATGTTCAACAGATGGTAGCATGGAAAGAGAATGTTCATTCTCTTTCATTAATTTTTGACAAACGTTTAAAATTTTTATATCTAAGCCAAAAGAGTTAGAAAAAAAAAGCAGTCATCCCTATACTTGAGACTTAGCCCTAGCCGGGTTAGCTCAGTGGACAGAGCATTGGCCCTCAGACTGAAGGGTCCTGGGTTTGACTGCCAAGGGCATGTACCTTGCTTGCAGGCTCCATCCCTGGTCCTGATCTGGGTGCGTGCAGGAGGCAACCAATCGATATGAGACACATCGATGTTTCTCTCTGTGTGTCTCTCCCCCTCTCTTCCACTCTCTCTAAAAAATATAATAAAATCAATGGAAAAATATCCTCCAGTGAGGGTGAACAAAACAAAACAAAAAAAGGCATTGTAATTATTGTCCAGGGTTTCTCAATCTTGACACTATTGACACTTGGGGCCAGATAATCTTTGCTGTCTATGTATAGGGTGTTCTGGACATTGTAGGATATTTAGCAATATCTTTGGCCTCTCTCCCAGGATGCCAGTGGCACCCCCTTCTTGACTGTGAAAACCAAAAAATGTCTTCAGATATTTGCCAAATGTCCTCTGGGCAGAAGAAAGGTGCAAAATTACCTCCAGTCGAGAGCAACTGATCATCGTCAAATTCTCTGTATGAACTGTATCAGAAGGGAACAAATTCTATGCTCAACCACAACTATCTTATTAAAAAGTAGCCCTGGCTGGTTTGGCTCAGTGGATAGAGCGTTGGCCTGCAGACTGAAGGGTCCCGGGTTCGATTATGCTCAAGGGCACATGCCTGGGTTGTGGGCTCGATCCCCAGTAGGGGGTGTGCAGGAGGCAGCCGATCAATGATTCTCTCTCATCATTGATGTCTCTCTCCCTCTCCCTTCCTTTCTGAAATCAATAAAAATATTTTTTTTAAAGTAAATCTGTTGTGCAATAGGCCTTTTTGACTAGCTCTAGCCCGCTGACAGTTTGGGACATGCTCAGATCAGCCTGGAGCTGAATTTGTCGAGGAGCAGCCATCCAGAAGTGCTTATTCCCAGCAGAGATGTCAGAGAAACCTTGCCAATGAAGAGTACTCATAGATACTTAATACAATATTTTTTTAAAAACAGCTTTTAAAATGTAGGGCTACTGTTAGGTCTTATCAAATAATTGAATTGATACCCCCTCCCCTAGGAAACTGACCTTTAGGTCATTTTGCAATTGACATTCCCTTTCGCTTAGATCACATTCCATTTGCTAAGACCAGTAACTTTCCTCTCCGGATTTGCCCAGGATCTGGACCCACCCAGGGAATTCCCCGCACAGAGAAAGCCCGCCTAGAGTCCTTAAAAATCTCTGATTCCCCGAATGGTTTCCAGATGACCTAATAAATTTATAATTCTTTACCACTTTCGGCCTCGTGCATTCCTCTTGATGACCCTAATAGTTAATAGTGTGAAAGCAAGGGAAATCCTCAGAGGCCCAAGTTGAGAAAACTCAAATACAGAGGTAAGCAAATGCTGAAGTCAGAACTCACCCTGAAGATATCTGCCAATCCCTAGGGGGCCTAGAGCTGGGAACAGGAGCCAAACTCCGGGACCTGTGTGGGATAAAAGGTAGGATCAAGGACTCCTCAGGCCAGTACCTCTGAAAGGTGACTGAAAAAAACAAAACAAAAAACATCCCACCCTCAAAGTTCTGTCTAGGTCTTGGCTCTGAGTTGAATGGAAAAAAGATCTCCTCTACTAATTCCTAATCATAAGCCTACTCACATTTGTTTTAAGGGCTGGAATTCACACTCCTTATGTAATTACAAATTCAAAGCTAAACATTTAGTGTATAAGAGTACCAGGTTGGTAGTACCCCAGGCACCTGGCAGAAGAAATGCAAATCCTCCTAAGAGGAGCACATGCCCAACTCACACCTCAAAACATCACAACAGATAAAACACTGAGAAATATGTGATAACAATAAAGAAATCATAAATATTTAAAGAGAAGAGCCACCATGAGTTAGAGTCAGCAGAAACAACAATATGCAGAATCAGACCCCCAAAGACAATAGATATGAAATGATTGGATACATATAGAAAATAAATGTTTAAAAAAATAAAAGATACTAAGAAGTGTGACAGAGAAGTAAGAATCTATTAAGATTGACCAAACAGAAAGGAAGAAATATGTGTTGTTTTTTGTAGAGGATACATTTATGTGTATAGAAAATTCAAAAGAGCCCTGGCCCGTGTGGCTCAATTGATTGGAGCATCATCCTGTACACCAGTGATGGCGAATCTTTTGAGCTCGGCATGTCAGCATTTTGAAAAACCCTAACTTAACTCTGGTGCCGTGTCACATATAGAAATTTTTTGATATTTGCAACCATAGTAAAACAAAGACTTATATTTTTGACATTTATTTTATATATTTAAATGCCATTTAACAAAGAAAAATCAACCAAAAAAATGAGTTCGCGTGTCACCTCTAACGCGTATGTCATAGGTTTGCCATCACTGCTGTATACCGAAAGGTTGCAGGTTCAATTCACAGTCAAGGCACATACCTAGGTTACAGCGCAATCCATGGTCGGGACACAGATGAAGGGCAACCAATCAACACTATCTCATATCAATCTCTCTCTCTCTCTCTCTCTCTCTCTCTTTCCCTCCCTCTCTTCCTCCCTCCCTCCCTCCCCTTCTCTCTAGAAATCCTCAGGTGAGGATTAAAAAAATACAAAAGAATTTTTAAACAAATTATTAAAATTAAATAAATTTAGCCTGGCTGGTATGGCTCAGTAGTAGTTGAGCGTCAACCTATGAAC
Source organism: Myotis brandtii (assembly GCF_000412655.1). Classification (NCBI taxonomy): domain Eukaryota; kingdom Metazoa; phylum Chordata; class Mammalia; order Chiroptera; family Vespertilionidae; genus Myotis; species Myotis brandtii. The sequence continues at coordinate 338,992 of NW_005371774.1, read as the reverse complement.
CAAGAGGTCATGGTTCAATTCCCAGTCAGGGCACATGCCCGGTTGTGGGCTCAATCCCCAGTAGGGGGCATGCAGGAGGCAGCCAATCAGGTGCACGATTTTTGTCCAGTTTCTTCCCGCATCTCCCATTCCCCTTTCCCCCCCAAGAATAGTCAGTCCATTCCCTTTCTATGTCCCTGATTCATTATAATCACCAGTTCATTCTGTACATCAGATTATTTATTCACTTGATTCTTAGATTCACTTGTTGATAGATGCATGTTTGTTGTTCACAATTTGTATCTTTACCTTTTTCTTCTTCCTCCTCTTAAAGGATACCTTTCAGCATTTCGTATAATACTGGTTTAGTGGTGATGAACTCCTTTAGCTTTTCCTTATCTGTGAAGCTCTTTATCTGACCTTCAATTCTGAATGATAGCTTTGCTGGATAAAGTAATCTTGGTTGTAGGTTCTTGGTATTCATCACTTTGAATATTTCTTGCCATTCCCTTCTGGCCTGCCAAGTTTCTGTTGAGAAATCAGCTGACAGTCGTATGGGTATTCCCTTGTAGGTAATTGAGTCTCTTTCTCTTGCTGCTTTTAAGATTCTCTCTTTGTCTTTTGCTCTTGGCATTTTAATTATGATGTGTCTTGGTGTGGTCCTCTTTGGATTCCTTTTGTTTGGGGTTCTCTGCGCTTCTTGGACCTGTAAGTCCATTTCTTTCACCAGGTGGGGGAAGTTTTCTGCCATTATTTCTTCAAATAGGTTTTCAATATCTTGCTGTCTCTCATCTTCTGGCACCCCTATTATTCTGATGTTGGTACGCTTGAAGCTGTCCCAGAGGCTCCTTACACTATCTTCGTATTTTCGGATTCTTTTTTCATTTTGCTTTTCCGGTTGGGTGTTTTTTGCTTCTTCGCATTTCAAATCTTTGACTTGATTCTTGCGCTCCTCTGGTCTGCTATTGGGTGTCTGTATAATATTCTTTATTTCAGTCCGTGTATGCTTAATTTCTAGTTGGTTCTTTATCATAGCATCGAGGGTCTCATTAGTTTTCGTGACTCTCTCCTCAAGTTTATTGACAGCTTCTAGCACATTTTTGCAAGCCCTCAAAATTGCGATTTTTAGCTCTATATCCTCCATTTCTGTCATGTTTTTTTGTCTCCGCATTTTTTATGCTTTCTTGGTGCACCCCCTAGTGGTCTTTGTGCGCAGTCTTGTTCTAGTTGAGCCTTGATTGTTGTAGTTAATACTAGAGGGATTTGACCACCAGGCCGACTGGCTGTGTGAATCAGCTGTGTCTGCCGCGGAAAACTTCTGTCCTCTGGGGAGGTGCTAATCTAGCCTTTGCCTGAGGCGATCTGGCAAATGGCTCTGCGCAGGGCTTGGGCGGGGCGGGCTCAACAGGGCGGGCGGAGGGAGCCGTTATGGTGCCCTCAGTCCTGTTCCCAGAGGCTCTGCTTCTCAGAACCCCCGGAACCGCTGCAAACCTCGGAGGGAAAGCTGCCTTCCAACTGATGCCAGACACTCCCGCTTCTCCCGTTTGGGTCCGAGTCCCCAGCGATTCGCCCGTATCTGGAGCTCAGAGTCTGAGACTCCCCCCTGACCGAAAACGACAACCGCGCTCTCAGCCACCAGCCCGCTTTGCGCGCGCACCTCCGCACCTGAGTTTTTTCCACACTGCGCCTCCTCTGAGCCTCGGTGTGCTGTTATTTTTCCTTCTAGTTGAAGAGTCTCTCCTCAGCCAGCCTTCCTGTGGTTCTGGGTGATGTCCGTTCCGTCTTTTAGTTGTATTTTTGAAGTGGTTGTTTGCGGCAGCAGTCTCCGGTGTTTACCTATGCCGCCATCTTGGTCTCCTCTGTTTACCACTTTTTTCGATTCTCTCCCATCATTGATGTTTCCATCTCTCTCTCCCTCTTCCTTCCTCTCTGAAATCAATAAAATATATATTTTTTAAAAATTAAATAAATTTATCAAGGATGAGGGATACAAAGGTAATACACCAAAACCAATTGTACCCAGAATAGCCAAATAATAAAAAGGAAGAACAAAGTGGAGCACTCATGCTTTCTAATTTCAAAACTTACTATAAAGCTGCAGTAATCAAGACAGTGTGGGTACTGGTGCAACAGTAGACAGATCCATGGAATAGAATTGACAGTCCAGAAATAATGGGAGAAAACTTTGCGAATAAGATGTTTGATAAAGGACTTGATTTAGAATATATAAAGAGCTTCTACAACTCAGTAATAATGTGACAATAACCTAATTTTTAAAAATGGGCAAAGAATCTGAATATACATTACTCCAAAGAAGATATACAAATAGCCAATAAGCACATGAAAAGATTCTCAACATCATTAGTCATCAGGGAGATGCAAATCAACACATATATGTTCACCTGATTGATGACAAAGGTGGCACCTGCAATAAAGCGGGAGACAAGGGGAAAAGATGTTCTTTTCTAGAGCAATCGAATAGCCAAAGGGACAAAATACATCCTGACAAAATAAATCATTCACAAAAATCAATTCCAGGTGGACTATAACTCTAAATGTGAAAGGTTAAAAAATAATCTTTTAGGATAATACTTGGTGTAGGCAAATATTTTTAAACATGACACAAAAATTACTAACTGAAAAGGAGAAAAATAATAAATTGGACTATATTAAGATTGTTAGCTGTTTATCCCAACAACTATTGTTCTTCTCTTCTTTATGCCAGAACCACAGATTTATTTGGGGTTGCAATGTCACCTACTAAAGTTGCATAATTTCCAACCTCCTTTGCATGTAGGTATGGCCATGCACTAAATTCTGGGAATTGAAATATAAAAAGAAATGTGTAAGACTTCTGGGAAGAATCCTTATGGAAAACAGAGCAAGCCCTCCTTCCCTTGTACCATATGACTTATGATAATGCAGATGTGAGGGCTGGATCTCCAGAAGCTAACTTGGACCTTGAGAAGGGAAGTTGTGGGCTATAGGGCAGTAGAGTAATGAGGTAAAAGACCTGTAACAGCCAAATATTGTCTAGCATCTAACTACGTATATGTGAGAAATTACCTTCTTTTACAAATTACTATTTATTTTGAGATTTCTGTCACATGTGCTTAATCGAGTTCTAACTAGTATAGACATAAATTGTCAGATCCAGAATGCCCAACAAATCCCATGCAATAAAAATAAAAGGAAATTTATATTTAGATAGCTATATGGTAAGATCGCAGAACACTAGAGACAAAGAAATCATAAAGACAGAGAAAAAAAGACAAAGAATGATAAACTGTTGACTTGCATAAAAACAGAAGCCAATAAACATTCATTGATGTCTTCAAAATATTAAGAGAAAATAAGTAACATTTTATATCTAGAAAAATGCTTATTTGAAAACAAAAGGAAAATAGGCATTTTCAGATAGAACTTTCCACCAATAGACCCTTGACTGATAGAACTTAAAAAGATACACTTCAAGAATAAAAATGAGCCCTAGCTGGTTTGGCTCAGTGGATAGAGTGTTGGCCTGCGGACTGAAGGGTTCCGGGTTTGATTCCAGTCAAGGGCACATGCCTGGGTTGCAGGCTCGATCCCCAGTAGGGGGCATGCAGGAGGCAGCCAAACAATGGTTCTCTCTCATCATTGATGTTTCTATCTCTCTCTCCCTCTTCCTTCCTCTCTGAAATCAATAAAAATACATTTTAAAAAAAGAATAAAAATTAGTTCAGAAGAACAATGTAAGGTGTCAGAAGGAAAAGCGAGCAACAAAAATTATAAACATATGGAGAAATATAAACAAACGACTATATACAATCATCATCATCATCATCATCATCATCATCTCTAATTGTGTGTTTAAGAAGAACTAAAATTCTGGGCAGAAATAGCATATAATTTGGGAGAGAGTGGTTTGAGTGAAAGTGTTCTAAGGCCTTTGTAGAATTAAGGTATTCTAAAGCCTTTGTATTTGGAGGAGGAGATTAAAGCCATTAACTATACAGATGCTATCAAAGCACAGAACCAAATAAATGGAGAGAAATTCCATGTTCATGGATAGAAACTCAATATTGTCAAGATGTCAGCTCTTCCCAATCTAATCTATAGATTAAATGCAATCTCAATCAAAATCCTAGCAAGTTATTTTGTAGATATTAACAAACTGATGCTAAAGTTTTTATGGAAAGGCAAAAGATCCAAAATAGCCAACTTAATATGGAAAAAGAAGAACAAAGTTGGAGAACAGACACAACTCAACTTCAGAACTAACTATAAAACTATAATAACCAAAACAATATAGTATTGGCGAAAGAATAGACAAATAAATTAATATAACAGAATAGAGAGCCTGGAAATCCACCACATAAATTTAGTCAACTGATTTTTGACAAAAGAGTAAAGATAATACAGTGGAAAAAAAGATATTCTCTTCAATGGTGGTAGAATAATTGGACATCCATATGAAAAAAACTGGTTGCAGATACGATCTTACAATCTTTATAAAAATTAACTCAAATGGATCAGAGACCTAAATGTAAAATGCAAAACTATAAGCCTTTTAGAAGATAACATAAAAGAAACGGTAGATGACCCTGGGTTTGGTGATGACTTTTTAGATGTGATACCAAAAGCATGATCCATGAAAGAATTGATAAGCTAGACTTCATTATAATTAAAATTGTCTGCTCTAGGAAAGACACTGTCAAGAGAATGAAAAGACAACCCACAGCCTGGAAGAAAATATTTGCAGAAGACACATCTGTTATTCAAAGAACTGTTATTCAAAGTATACAAAGAACTCTAAAAACTCAACAACAAGAAAATGACCCAATTTTAAAATGGCCCTAACAGACACCTCACCAAATAAGATATATAGATGTCAAGCATATGAAAAGATGCTTCACATCATATGTCATCAGGGAAATGTAAATTAAGGCAATGAAATACCACTCCACATGTTAGAATATTCAAAAACCGAACACTGACAGCACCAATTTCGACAAGGATGTGGAGCAACAGGAACTCTCATACATTGCTGGTGAGAATGTAAAATGGTACAGCCACTTTGGAAGACAGGTGGCTTTTCACCACCTAACTTAACGTAAACACACCCTCACCATGGAATCCAAAATTGTGCTTCTTGGTATTTACCCAAAGTAGATGAAAACTTATGTTCACACACCGGCTTGCACAAGAATGTTTACGGCAGCTTTATTCATAATTTCCAAATTTTAGATGCATCCTAGATATATAAATACTAATAAACTGTGGTATATTCCAGACAATAGAATATTATTCCATGCTAAAAAAAATGAGCTGTCAAGCTATGAAAAGATATGAAAGAACCTTAAATGCATATTACTAAGGCTACACACTGTATGATTCCAACAACATGACATTTTTGAAAAGTCCAAACTATGGAGACAGTAAAAAAAGCACTGGTTTCCAGGAGCTGGGGGGGATTGAGGGATAAACAGGTTGGAGCACAGAGGATTTTCAGGACAGTGAAACTACTCTATCAGATACCATAATGGTAGATACATATACATTTATCCAAACCCATAGAATATAGACCAATAAGAGAGAACTAATGTAAACAATGGACTTTGGGTGGTATTGTGTCAGCATAAAATCAATAATTGTACCCCTCTGGTGGGGGATGCTGATATTGGGGGTGGCTATGCATGTGTGGGGGCAGCAAGTATAAGGAAAATCTCTTTACTTTCTGCTCAATTTTGCTGTGCATTTAAAATTGCTCTAAAAAATTGTTGATTTTTTTAAAAAAGAGAAAAAAATTATAAAAACATGGAAAAATTAGCTCACTCATGATCATAATGGGAGATGTTAATACACCACTGTGTAATTTACAGACCAAGTAGATAAAAAACAAAAGTCAGTAAGAATGTTGATTTGAACAACACAAATAATGCTTGACTTACATAGAACTCTGCACAAATCAATTTAGGAAAACATTCTTTTCAAGCACCCAAGGTATATTCCATAAAATTTGATCACATGCAAGTGTATAAAGCAAATCTAAAGAAAGTTCAAAGCATCGAACATACCGATCACATAGATTCATACAAATCACATTGTCTAGCAAAAGCAATGAAGTTAATCAGTAACAACAAAAAATGCAAAGATTTGAAAATTAAAACATATCGTCTAAATAACTCATGCCATGGGTCAAAGGAAAACTGATGATCTGAGGCTCCAGGCTTTCATGAGTTGAAACAGCTAGTGAAAAATCCCTGATGGTACGAGGACTGAAGAGCCTGTAAGAAAAGAGGGTCGACTGCTGAATTTGAAGCTGCTTTTACTTTTTCAGCATTTTCTGGATAAAGAGGACCCCTCTTATCCAATATTCATCTGTCAATCATGATTGGCCTTGCTTATGTCACATGTCCAAAATTGAACCAATCCCTCTGGATAGAGAAATGGGGTCTGATTGGCCAGCCTGGGTTGGGTTCTATCTCTGTGTAATGAAAATAGGGAGTGTTTATTAAAATGTGTATGTGTGTGTGTGTTTAAATTCATTTCAGAGAGATAAAGGGAGAGGAAGAGAGATAGAAACATTAATGGATTGCCTCTTGTATGCCCCCTACTGGGGATCAAACCCACAACCTGGGCATATGCCTGACCAGGAATGGAACCACAATCTCCAGGTGCAGGGTAAGATGCTCAACCAACGAAGCCACATTGGTGGGGCGGGTGGGAGTGTCTTGACTGCTAGAGTCTCCAAAAGCTCAGGAAGTTAGAAGGAAGTCCTTCCTGGGAAGGTAGCTTGACAAACAAAATCACTCTTCTTCCCATAAATGGGATGCTACAAACGCCCCCTGACTAGCATAATGCAATGACTGTTTAAACAAAAAAAGCTGTAAAAACCAAAATCATGTCCAGTTGTCACATCCAACCCCAAGCCCAGGATTGCTGGGTGCTGTGCTTTCCTCCGTCATCAGGCTCCAGAGCAGCCTTTCGTGGATTTGGCAGCCCACAGCTAAAAGATAAGTTTAACCACCCTCAACATTCCCGGGACCCAATGACAAAGGGCAAACAGAAACATTGCTCTATGTCTCCCATTGGGCAACAGGGAGAAGGGAAAACCTCAAACACTCCATGCTCCGCAGCGCAGGGACAGGGGCAGCCCCAGGCAGAGCTGTCAGTCTCTGGGTCAGCCCACCCACCTGCCCCGCTTCTTACCAACTGCTGGGACATCCTTGTCGAGGATTCCCATGGCCACTTCTGAGGAGGGTGTGGAGGAAGGAAGACTCCCCACCAGGGAGTTGGTTTAGTGGCCACTTCCTCTCAGCAAAATTGCAGGACTTGGGACTTGCCTTGGGGTCTGGAGCAATCACAGACCAGTGTTCATCAGGCTTGGGAGTTCCTGGACATATACTATCCCCACAATCCTAGTGGATGGATGTTCTATTTGAGTTTACACACTGTTAACTAGTAACTAACTCCAGACGTCTATTCCTGGTTACGGTCCTTGAACTGAACTTGCCCTTGCGGTTTCTAAGATAAGCACAGTTCCTTTGGCCTTGTGCTCAAATTGAGGGCTTTCTTCTGGACTTGCAATGAGAAACAGAGCTCATCTGACCCCTACCTCCAGTCTACATCCCAGTGCATGCTGGGAAAAGAGAGTTTATTAGCTCCAATTACAGGGTATTTCCAGGGGTAGATCTGGCTTTAGGCATAGCTAGGTTTTGTGACTCAAACAATACTCTCAAGGTTCTGTCTGAATCTCTCAGTCTGCTTGCCTCTGCTTGGCCTCCTGCAAAATGAGTCTGTGTCCTTATGCCGGGAAAGATAGCTCCTAGAACCCTCAGATTTATACCCTTTCAAATTAGTAAATAGCTAAGAGAACATCTCTCTCCCATATTGATCACAGGTAATTCTCTTATTGGCCCATCTTGTGGTACATAACCTTATCTGTGGCCATGTGGGTGTGGCACTTTGGCCAGCCAGAGTCAGGTGCCCACCCGGTCATGAGGGCAGGAGATGGTGCTGGGCACTATGATTGGCAGATCTGTAGGGGTTATCTGGAGTGGGGTGACATGCTCCAAAAGAAGGGATGCTGGGTAAACAAAGACAGGAAAGGCCCACAATAGAGGTGCAAGAGTGGAAATGAAAGCCAAATAGTAGGATAAAGCATAGGGAGAAACTCTACATAAGTTCATTTATCATAAGGGACCTCCAGTGTGACTCTGAGTTTCCTGACAATGAAAGCCAAGACGGAAATATGATCAGTGATGCAAACCAGATGGTAGCTGAGGTCCCCAGGCCTTGGGGAGGTTCAAAGCACATCCCAAGTTTCCTCCGTCTCCCTGGAGGCTCACTTTCTCAGCGTTTATGATCCCACAGGGCCACCTCTGTTGCACATCACATGGCTCCCAGATGGGAGGCGTACCTTTTCTTTGACTTCTACTCACACAAAGTAGTTAGTGAAGATTTTCATAGGAAGACAACGTTGTGGGGGTGGAGGGTGGTCTTCAAATGTCCTTTGGCTCCTGTTATAGGCTGCACTGTGCTGCCCCCAAAACCTATCTGCTGAAGTCCTAACCCCCAGGACCTCAGAAAATGACTGTGTTTAGAGAGAGAGAGTCTTTAAAGATCAAGTTAAAATGAGGTCGATGTGGGTGGGCCCTAATCCAGTGTGACTGCTGTCCTTATGAGAAGAGGAGAGTAGGACACAGACACGCACAGAGGGAAGACCATGTGAGGATGCAGGGAGAAGCAGCCACCTACAAGCCAAGGAAAAAGGCCTTAGAACAGCGGTTCTCAACCTGTGGGTCGAGACCCCTTTGGCGGTCGAACGACCCTTTCACAGGGGTCCCCTAAGACCATCCTGCATATCAGATATTTACATTACAATTCATAACAGTAGCAACATTACAGTTATGAAGTAGCAACGAAAATAATTTTATGGTTGGGTCACAACATGGGGAACTGTATTTAAAGGGCCAGAAGGTTGAGAACCACTGCCTTAGAAGAAACAAACCCTGCCGACACCTCGAACGTAGACTTCTAGCCTCCAGAACTCTGAGAAAATAAATTTCTGTTGTTTAAACCCCAGTCTGTGGTTTTTTGTTATGACAGCAAATTAACCCAGCCCCTCACCTGCCATTTTACAGGAATCTCTCCTTATTCTTCCCCTGGCTTCCCTGAATTTCCTCTCCTCCTTCTCAGAGGCCAGATTCCCTCCTGGTCTCAGGCAGAGCTGCTTGCACCTTATCTTGAGTGCGTGGCCTACAGAAACATCCAGTTCTCCGACTCCTACTCCCATGCTTTCAGCTTATCAAAATATTTTCCCCAACAAGGACTGCTTCCTGCCCAAGAAGAATTCTACCACCCACAATGAAGATCAAGACATTTGCCCTTGTGTTAGCAACATGCCTGTGCTGGAGACCATGCCTGCGTTAGAGAAGTGTTCCCGAGATCCTCCTGGAGAAATGTTTTTGTGACAAACCAGAAAGTTATCAAGAGCAAGAACAGTCCATTTCGTTTTTTAGACTCACAGAGCACGTTAAAGCAGGAAAGGTTCCAATAAATCCTATTGTTTAGGAAATAGTCTAGTAAAGAGCTTCTAAATCAAAGGAAGGAAAAGGAGGGACAGGAAGAGGAGGGGAAAAGGAGGCTTCATCCCCAGGGGCCTTAAGGGAGCATCTGGATCCTCCCCTCAGTATCCTAAGCACACACACCCCACCCCACCCTGGCCAGCCTTCAAGCTTTGAGCCTCCTTCTCCTCCTGGGCCTGACCTCTTGTGTCTGATGGAGCCTTTGTTACCCTTTGCTGGTCAGCCTGTGTCCCTGACACAGCCTTCTTTGGCTGGAGCTGCCCTACCCTGAGCTGGTGTTTTCTCTCTGGCCAAGTAACCAGCCCCAACCTCCAGAATGCCCCTTCCACTTCAGCCAGGGACAATCCCACACTCCAATTAGCCCCACCTTCTTGTCCCTCAGGTTGTCCCTCCAGGCACTGGGCATCAGCGACCAGGGATGTGCCTGAAGGTGAGCCTGGTGGCACCTATGTTACTTGATGACTTAGACCTGGGAAGTCCCTCTCCAGGGCTGTCTGCGCACACACAGCTGTTTATTGCAGTTGTGGCAGCAAATACTTTCTCTTATGTTTTTGTTTTTCCTCCCCAAATGCCAAGCACTGAGGCAGTCACGTAGGAATTGTCTCATAGATGCCATTGGGAATGGCAATGTTTGCCACAAAACACGACCATCTGTTTTGGTAGAGTCTCTGCCTCACCTCTAGGGGCCCCGTGGTGGTGGTGGTAGGGGGTTGAGGTGAGGCCATTTGGTGGTGGCTGGGCTCTGACTCCAGCCCGGGACATGTGATGAGGAGCTGAGGAAGTGCCCTTCCTGTTTCCTTTCTGCTTCCTGTTCCCTTCTACATGCCATGAGCACATGCTTCCGAGTTGCCTTCCTCCTGTTGCACAAACACGCAGAGATTTCCTGGCTGACGTGTCAGTTCCCCCTCTGGACACAGGGGAGGAACTCCTGGAGTGCCTGGCAGCAATGCCACTTTGGATCCCAGACAGAAAACCCCAAGAACATCTCTAATGACCTTGATTTTGGGTCAAGGTAATTGGCTTCATTGTTGTGCCTGGTAATCTGACCCAGATAGACCATCTACTTCTTTTTTTTTTTTTAATATATTTTTATTGATTTCAGAGAGGAAGGAAAAGGGAGAGGGAGATAGAAACATCAATGATGAAAGAGAATCATTGATCGGCTGCCTCCTGAATGCCCCACACTGGGGATCAAGCCCACAACCCGGGCATTGAACTGTGACCTCTTGGTTCATAGGTCAACGCTTAACCACTGAGCCATGGCAGCCAACCAGACCATCCACTTCTTAGCCCAGGACACAGAGCACAGCTCGGACATGCTGTGAAACCCCACGGGGTGTAGAAGGGTAGTAACCACACAAACCTGCACAGGGCATGGCTGCCTGTGAGGCTCTGTCACCAAGAGCTTGCTCTCATTTCCCCTCGCTGCTCTCCAAGATATTTTGCCCCCCTTTTAAGAGTGAAGAAAGGTCCTTAGAGAGGCCAGGGGCTTGCTCAATACCATACAAAGTGGCCTTTGTGCTTCTGGTCAACGCTTTTTCCACACAGACGGACCACGTGGGGTCAGGAGGGGTGGGAACATCTTGTGTTCTCTCGACACTGGCACCTTCCCAGTGGTGTCCCGCTCTCCCTCCCTCCTGGACAGGGAGAGCAGCACGCACCTGCCACCCTGCTGGCACAAGACTCACTGGGTTTGAGTTTGCAGAGGAGAGACCACGGTAGGTATTTCCATCCTTGGTCCTCAGAAAGAGCACTTGAGGCAGGAGCAAGGCCTACGAATTCTTGGCACAGGGTGAAGTGGAGTGCCTGGGTGTGGGGTCGGGTGCCCTAGCCTTGCCTTGGGGAGTCTAAGTAGCTCCTGTTCTGAAGTGTTTAATCGGCCAGGAAAGTGTGCACGAAGAACAAAAAGGCAAAAGTAAACAGCGGTTACACTTATACACAGTTAAGAACTTGCCCATCTGCAAGTTCTGGTGTTTCAGCATAGTTTCAGATCCAAAGTAGAATTTTAACCCTCATTACTGCCCCCAAATTGAATTCGAGGGCTCCCTTTGCAGGAGACCAAAGCTCTGGCTTTCCGACCCATCATGAATGTCTCCTGTTTCCATTTGAGGGCTGCTTCTGGCATGCCCTTCTCCTTGCTTAGATTCAACTCGCGTCGACTGGCACAATATTAGGGGTTTTCACCCACACCGCCTCATGCAATTCTCCCAGCCAGCCCAGAAGATTGGTTCCTTCTCTCAACTTCAGAGATGAGGAATCTGAGGTTTACCGTGGTTAAGTCATTTGTCCGAGATCAGCAGACAGCAAGCGGTTCCCAGGATGCTAACCATCACACTGACATGTGTAGACATGACATGGGTCCAACTAGGTCAGGACCTAACCTAGCCCCACTCACAATGATCTTGTTTATATTTTTCTTACTACTCCCCAACAGCCTCAACTACATCTTTCAAGTTATTCAATTACCCATATGTTTGATTGACCTATCAAGGTCTCCTTCTGAAGAGCTGACCTTCCTCAACATCCCTCCTCATCCTCTCAGGACAAGGAGTTTCATCACAGACTGCAGAGGCTCTCTGAGGCTCTGTGAAGAATAGTCTATTCCCAATGCCTGACTATTCCTCCCTCTGTCCCAGCTACTCCTGCTATAGTGGATGGAGGCAGCTAGAAATTCTGTTTCCTTAACAGGTTTTCTCATCCCTAGTCTTCTGGTAACAATGCTCTTCCTTTTTTTCCTTTGGCGAACTTCCTCTCCCTTAGACCTAATCCTCAACTGCCCATGATGATTCTCCTCTATTCCCTGGTAATAGAGGAGAGATGAGTGACTGAAGTTTGCCCAGTCAGAGGACCTGATCCCTCTGGCCATCCTGATCGGTCCACGGATGAGCATGTGACCTGATCCACTGATTACAATTTTCCCCTCTTCAAGCAATGATACAAAGAACCTACTCTGCTGGTACTGGCATCTTTTTTCATTTGTCCAATTATTCCCATTGAATAAATACCTGGTTTGGAATTGCTGAGTCATATGTATGTACATTTTAGATATTGGCACATTTTGTGAGGTGGCCCTACAGAAAGGCTGGCCCAAATTTACACCATCCCAGCACTACGTGAGGGTCGGCTCTGCACAACCAACAGCAGCTGGCGTTGTCAATCTTCACATGTGCGCCCTTCTGGAAAGTGAGGACAGCTGCTGAAATCTGTTCCCAACTCAGGCCCTCTTTTTGAGTCATGTCCCTACGTGCCTGTTCCTAAAGTTACCTACCCCTGACCTTGCTTCTCAATTTCTTGCCTGGTCCTGTGTCCAAATTCATTGGTCTGATACCCTAGTCTCACTCTACAAGACTGGAAAGTGAGTCTTTATCAGTCACATCCCTTTTCCCTTTGAACTCCTTGCAGGTGCTAAGAACAGTTTGGAACCCAGTAATTATTTGTTTAATGAATGAATAAATGAGTAAAACCTCTTCTGTTAGTCACTCATTCCCTGCTCAGTTCTGGGTGGTGCCATTCGTGGAGTCTGGGCTGACCTGACAGATAAATGCCTAAGAATCCCGATAGTCTAACGGCATCACCTCTTTTATTATCTCTATCTTTTTTCTCATTATAATGAGCCTCATAACCCTTAAGTTAGGATGACATACATTGCCCTGTCCCCAGAGTTCTTCCTTGGCTCATTTTTTCGGTTAATCCTCACCCGAGGATGAGGGTATTTTTCCATTGATTTTTAGAAAGAGTGGAAGGGAAGGAGAGACACACAGAGAGAGAAACATCAATGTGTCAACTGATTGCAACCTGCATGCCCCCCGACCAGGGCCGGGGACCAAGCCTGCAACTGAGGTATGTGCCCTTGACCGTAATGGAACCTGGGACCCTTCAGTGCGTGGGCAGACACTCTATCTACTGAGCCAAACTGGCTAGGGCTTCCTTGGCTCTTAAAGCACTTTGCCACTTGTGGTTGTAATTGGTTTTTTATTTATTAATTAATTAATTGATTGATTATTTTTACTGTTGACAGTATTACAGATGCCCCCCTTCTACCCAACCCCCACCCCATCCCAGACCTTCCCCATGCTGTTGTCTGTCTTCATGGACTATGCATATATGCACATATGCTCCTTGGTTAATCTCTCCTGGTCCCCGCCCCCAACACCACTCTCCTCCCCTCTGAGATCTGTCAGTTTGTCCCATGCATCCATGTCTCTGATACCATTGTGATTAACTTAGTTATTAATAACAGGAAAGGAGCAGAGGGGTACGCCAGATATTATAGGCATGTCATTTAGGCAACTTCACTAGGAAGCTACAACTTTACACTCCCCAGGGGTCCAACCAAGGGGAGATATACACATGCCCGTAAAGATGGGGGGATTAGTGAAGGTCCTTGTCAGTCACACTTGAGAACAAAGGTCACTGAGCAGAATGTGCGTGGCTGATGCAAGGACTCAACATTTGGGATATTTAATCCCCTGAACAAAAGAACTCGCCCCATTGTGCTCTCTTGCTTCCTCTTGCTGCTCTTGGGACTTGTGTGACTCTGGGCTTGTGGGCTCCCTTGCTTTTGCCCAGTTGGCCCACGGCCATGCGGACCCCACACAGTGGACTCAGGGACTGCAACTAGCCTGATACTGAACTGGACCCGGCTCTACCATGGAAAGGAAACTGGGCTCTGACTCTGCTTCTAGCTTTACTGAAGGGATGTAATGCCACGGAAATAAAGCGCTCTACCATTTCATCCTCCAGTGGGGGCCTCCAGAAACGCTTATTTCGGTGGTACCCTAAGAACCCCACTTCCACCGATAGCACCTCCGGACCTATTCTATTCCTCAGTTTTTAAAGAGTTCATTCATCCCATTTCAAACTTTTGAACAATAATAGATATAGAGGCAGAGTTGCCTCGAACAGACTGTCAAACTACAGCAGGAAGGCCGGGGAG
>NW_005371774.1:319993-324392 GCF_000412655.1 Myotis brandtii | reverse complement strand
GAAGGACTTGTATGCATGCATATAAGCATAACCAATGGACATAAGACACTGGGGGGTAGGGGAGGCCAAGGGATTGTCAAGGGCGGGGGAAAAAAAAGGAGAAATATGTAATACTCTTTGTAATAATTTAAGCAATAAAAAAAAAAAAGAGAGAGTTCATTCATCACGTTCTTCATGGTCCCTGGGATGCTTGCTTGCTCTTCTAGAGGGGACCCCATGGCCATTCCTGAAGTGGGGCTTGGGGTGCGGGGGATGCTTGGCAGCCATGCTTTAGACCTCAGTTCCCTGGGATGCTTGCTTGCTCTTCTAGAGGGGACCCCCATGGCCATTCCTTGGGGTGCAGGGGATGCTTGGCAGCCATGCTTTAGACCTCAGCTTATGTCCATCAGTAATATTGCTTTGTTTTAAAAATTTATCTTCGGGGTAGTTACACCCCAAGCCAGTATCTTCACTGACAAGGTCAACCTTTACCTTAACTGAGCCTGTGTGCCTTTTTGCATCTATAATAGCATACCCTTTGAAATGTCTGGGTAACTTGTAACTCCCTTCCTTCTGGACCCCTTGGGGCACAACCTAATGTGCTGGGCGCCAGGACAGATACCACAAAGTCCTTCATTGTTATCATGTTAATTGTTCCTGCACCCACCTAAGTATGTGTCTATCATTTTACTTTTTATCCAATCCCAGGTGTTTCCCTGCTTTGCTTTCTCCCGCCTCTCTAGTCTATCACCAATGGATTTCATGTAACCCACCTATGTCTCTTTCCTTTGATTACAATGTATAAATACAGATGTAACCAGCCATTCTCCAGAGCATTATCTCAATACGTTGAGGTTCTGCTTCCAGGCATATGTCAACAGTTTGTCTCAAATAAACTCACAAAAATTCTAAAAATTCTAAAAAAAAAAAGTTGTCTTCTACATATCTTATTAGGTCTATTCTTAGGTGCTTAATCTTTCTGTGTATAGTAAATGTGTTCCTTTTTCTGTGATGTTTTGAAAGTGGCTATTGTTTGTTTATTACCACATGATTTTTGTATGTTGATATTGTTCTTGGCCACTTGTCTACAGTCTCTCACTTTTACGAGTTTTTAAGTTTATTCTCTTTGATTTTCTAAGTAGATAAGTATCTCCTAAATAGTAAATATCTTGTATTAGACAAGATGATTTTTTAACAGCTTCATGGAGATATAACTCCTATCTCATACAATTTACCTACTTAAGGGATACAATTCAATGTTTTTTTAGGATAGTCACAGAATTTGCAACTATCACCAAAATCAATTTTTAGCACAGCAAATAGCAATTTTTGAATTCCTTTTTTTTAAGAAATTGAATTGGTTAGGGTTACCAGTGGACTGTTAAGTAGCAATGGTGATCATAGAAAACCTTGTCTCATTCCTTACTTTTCTGGATTGCTTGATTTTTCACCACTGAATAGGATGTTTGCTAACTGTTTTGGGTGGTTGGTCTTTGTCACAGTAAGAAAGTTTCCTTCTGCCCTAGCAGGTTTAGCTCATTGGAGCATTGGCCGGTGGACTGAAGGGTCGAGGGTTCGATTCCCAGTCGAGGGCACGTACCTCGGTTTCAGGTTCAGATGATCCCTGCTCCGAATCAATGTTTCTCTCCACCCCCACGCCCCATCCCACCTCCTCCCTCTTTTTCACTCTTTCTAAAAATCAATGGAAAAAATATCCTCGGGTGAGGATTTTAAAAAGTGAGTTTCCTTCTACCTCCAGCTGGCCAAGAATTTTATGTTCTTGTTTAGAAATAGGCACACATTTTATCAAAACCACTTATCAAAGCATTTATTGTTATGGGAATATCTTTTCTCCCATTTAATCCATTAATGTAACAAATTAATAGATTCTCTGCTTAAAACATCTTTGCATTCTTTATGTATAATCCTTTTAAGACATCATTGGATTCAATTTGCTAATAGTCTATTTAGAATTTCTGCCTTTCACTTTTTAGTGCTAGTAGCCTATAGTTTTTCTTCCTTCTTTCTTCGTTTTCTTTTCTTTCTTTTCTTCTTCTTCTTCTTTTTTTTTTTAACATGCTGTGGTAAGCCAAGGTCACGCTTTTCTCAGGATGTGTTCAAATAATGACTAAGCAAAACTGAGGAAGGTACAAGGGCTGAGCTATTTTTGCCCAACACAGGACTCCTCTAATAGGCAACCTTTGCTCTGGAGCTTCTCATTGGGCGGACAAAGGTTTGGACAGAACCGCCTGCAGCTCTGACAATTTCTCCTGCCCATCTGGATTCCATCTTTCCCCCTTCACAGGTGTTGTTCACCAATAAACTGCCTGCATGCCTAACTCCAGTCAGCATCTGTTTCCCACAGCCCCCAATTGATGCATATGCCACCCTTTCCAGTTGGGCATCTAGACTTTTGTTTTCTATACTCTGGAAGAATTTGTGTATCACAGAAATGATCAGGTCATGGAAAATTAGATGTAATTCACCAACAAAATCATCGGAGCCTGTTTTGTTTTTAAAGATTTTTTTATTGATTTCTAGAGAGAGAGGAAGGGAAAGGGAGAGAGAAACATTGATGCGCGAGCATAACATAGATCCATTGCCTCCTACATGCCCCCTTCCGGGGATCAAGCCTGCAACCTGGGCATGTCCCCTGACCAGGAATTCAACCGACCACGTTTTAGTGCACCGAAGGATGCCCAACCAACTGAGTCACACCGGCCAGGGCTTTTTATTCTGTTAAGAAAAGGAACTTCAACAATAATTATAATTTCTGCTGTGGTTATTGGCTAATTCTGGTTTTCTGTCTCTTTTTGTATAAATGTTAGTAATTTGCATTTTTCAAAAATTCTGTATTTTTATCTAGATTTCAATTTTTTCATTAAGATTAATTTCTTTTTAGTAGTTTCGTAAAATATTTTAAGATTTCATTGATAGTATCCTGCCTCATTTCAAAAGATATCTCTAAAATTTTTATTCAAATATCTTATTTATGAGATTTAATTAGACTCATCTATAGTAATGGTTTTTTCAAAGATTAAGTTTTTGTTTTATTAATTACATTTATTTTTTTATGTGCGTGTCCCACTTCATTAAATTCTGCCAGTTTTTATACTCCATCCCTCTACTTTCTTTGGGTTTATTTTGATGACCTTTAATTCTAGCTTCCTTTTTTAAAATCCTCACCCGAGGATATTTTTGCCATTGAACTTTAGAGAGAGTGGAAGGGAAGGAGGAGGGGAAGAGAGAAAGAGAGAAACATTGACTGGTTGCCTCCCACATGCGCCCTGACTATTAAATTTCAGAACTCTATTATGAGCTGCACTGAGGCATGTGATTATTATATCTTTTTGGTGAATTGTAGTTTTTACCAATATGAACTAATCCTATTTGTTGTGGTGCTCTTTAATTATTTAATTTTTAAAAATTGTGTTAAAGTACATATAACAAAATTTGCCATCTTAACCATTTTTAAGTGTACATTCACATTGTTGTGTGGCTGTTACCACCATCCATCCGCAGAGCTCTTTTTACCTTGCAAAATTAAAGCTCTGACCCATTAAACAATGAGGGGAAAGAGCATGAGAGAACTTTTTGAGGTGATGGTAATGCTTTATATCTTCACGGGGGATTGCATTATACAGGTTTAATGCATTTGTCAAAATTCAGCCAACATTCACTCCAGATTTGTGTATTTCATTGTATGTAGATTTTACAGCAAAGGATCTCTATTGAGCCCTAGTTATGATATGCATATTGAATATCTAAGGGGACAGATACTGATGTCTGCAATTTACTTGGAAATACATCATCTTGAGAGGCACTGCTGGGAGGATTCCTGGGGTTCAGTGAGGTGGTAACAGCCTCATTGCGAGTGGGACCTGGGTTCAACCCCTGGCACTGTGACCTTGGGCAAGTTAGTTAATGTCTCAGCTGGGGTTTCCTCACAGGTACAATAGAGATAACATCTTCCTCCGTAGGGTGTCCATTGTTTATTGAGCAGTTAGCACAATGTCTGGACCCAGTGCTAGCTCTGAGGGAACCACTGTTATTGTTGTCACTGGTAAGTACACTCTAATGAGACTCTGAGAAACCAGATTTGGGCTCTGGTGCTGCACTTACAAGCTGAGACTTTCATTCTCACAACAATCCCCAAGGGAGTAGTATTTCCCATATTTACAACTAAAGAAACTGATATGCATGTCCAACATCAAGTCTTCAGATCTTGATCAAACAGATATTATTTTCTAACTAGGGGCCCGGTGCACGAAATTCGTGCACGGGTAGGGTCCCTAGGTCTGGCTGGCAATCAGGGCTGCTGGTCGGGGCCTTCCTTCATTCCACGCCGCCCCCTGGTAGTCAGTGCACATCATAGCGAGTGATCAAACTCCTGAGGGGACACTTTGCATATTAGCCTTTT
>NW_005371774.1:314313-319950 GCF_000412655.1 Myotis brandtii | reverse complement strand
GGGGGGGGGGGGGGGGGGGGGCCTCAGCCCAGTCTGGACCCTCTTGCAGTCAGGGAGCCCTCAGGGAATGTCTGATTGACAGCTGCAGGAGCAGGCCTAAGCCATAGTCTGGCCTCCCCCTGCAGGAGGTGACCAGCGGGCCGATCAGTGGATGGAGCCAGCAGGCGAGTGGCTGTCCCCGCCCCCCCATCGCCCCTCTGCTGCTGCTGGTCACCGCC
Organism: Myotis brandtii; assembly: GCF_000412655.1. Lineage (NCBI taxonomy): Eukaryota > Metazoa > Chordata > Mammalia > Chiroptera > Vespertilionidae > Myotis > Myotis brandtii. Next base: position 319,732 of record NW_005371774.1, on the reverse strand, counting down.
ACCCCCCCATTGCTGTCCCCTCCCTCTGCCCACCGGCACCCGCCTTGGCTGACTTGGCACCGCCTGCTCACCGGCCCCTCCCCCCACTGACCAGTTGTTCTGCCATTTGGTCGATTTGCATATTAGGATTTTATTATATAGGATAGACTAGAGGTCCAGTGCATGAGATTCGTGCACTGAGCTGGGGGTCCCTCAGCCCGGCTAGTGCCCTCTCACAGTCCGGGACCCCTTGCTCCTTACCTCCTGCCTACAGTGGAGGCAGGAGAGGCTCCCACCACTGCCGCTGCACTCGCCAGCTGTGAGCTCATTTTCTTGAGCGGTGCGGCACTCCCCCTGTGGGAGCACACTGACCACCAGGGAGCAGCTCCTGGGTTGAGCGTCTGCCCCCTGGTGGTCAGTGTGTGTCATAGCAACCAGTTGTTCTGCCATTTGGTCGATTTGCATATTATGCTTTTATTATATAGGATAATTCTTTTGGCAGGTATGGTCACAGAAAAATTACCATTAGGCAAAGTATATTTTAGCGCCTCCTTCATTTCTTTCCAAGCTTCTCCCCACCAAGTTGGTGTGAGGAGTAGAAAGTTGGGGGCAGCCTGAGATTCCTGAGTGATAGTAACACCCTAGGGACATTTCCCAGGACCCCTCAGGGCAATCTAGAAAGTTTTCCCTTCTTCCGGCTCTGGCTGACAGATCCAGCTAGTAAACAGAGAAGATTCACTTGTGATATCCCTGAGGCAGTGCTACTCAATGCCTGGCGCACTGACCAGAAGCATATGTGTAGGGGAGGGAAAATTTTTACTTGTCCCTCTTAGGGTTCATGGCTCAGTCTGAATATTAAACTGACACAGACTAACAGGAGAAAAGCTTAATTTTTAAAAAATTTTTTTACATGTATATGGGAGCTTTCACAAGAGAATGAACACCCAAAGCAGTGGCCAGAGCAGGAAGCTTTCACACCTTTTAGACAAAATAAATTTGTGAAGAACTGAGAAGTCTGGGCTAGGGGTAGTAAGGAGTGAAAAAGTAACCAGGAAGTCACGAGTTCGTCTAACAAGGTTTGTTGGTAAGATTTCTTATCCCTAGAGGGGTATATAAAAGGACTTTTCACAAGGGGATTTTTATGATCTGTTCGGGGAAATAGAGCGACCTTTGTGCTTCCACTATTTTCTCATACTCCTTCCGCTTAAGATTCAACATGCCAAGGTGCTATGTTTGGGGGTAATGGGTCCTGAACCCTATCATATGCATTATCTGGGAGTTTGTCATACATGACAGGTCTGCCCCCACCCCCATCCAGACCTACTGAAACAGAATCTCCGGAGATGGGGCCCAGGATCCGTGTCAGCCAGTTCTGCAAGAGACTCTTCAGCACAGTGAAGTTGAGAAGGACTGCACTAAGGGACTAATAAGAGGACATGGGAGTGGCCCAGCCTCTGTGATCTTGCCTTTCCCCCAAATGGGGTGACTGCTATGTGCTGCGGGTCTTTCCCAAGGAGGAAACAAGACTGAAAAGGGGAAATTGCATAAAAAAATGTATTCTCATTTTTCTTATTCTCACAGCATTCTTTTCAACATGTTTTTTCACATAGAAAACGTATTTCCATATTTCTGCCTCCATAGAAATGATGGATGTGGTATGCTTGGCAGCATGGAACAAACCAGAGAGGGGTGCAAAGTGGATTCATGCCTGACGTGACCAAGACAGGCAGGAAAGCAGCTTGGTGAAGAGGATCTTGGCAGGGTGTGATGGCGCCTGGGACTGGAGGTGGGCCCCAGCCTGTGCTTTAAAAAATTCTTTTGTAAAAGGCTTCTTATCTGCGGTGCACACACTAGCCTGTCAGCTGCTGCCCTGCTGTGCATTCCCCAGCCGACCTTGGGTGGGTGACGTGGCTTCTCTCACCCAAGGTGATTATGAGTGTTAAAGTGCCTGGTACCTAGGAGACAAGTTAAAGTAACCTCACGTTGGGTCCTTGTTGTGAAAGGAAGTGTGGTACAGAACGGAAACCAAGAGGTCTTTCTGCTGGCCTCCATCACGTGCAGGGCACCCAGAGTCTCAGGTCTTCCCATAGAGAATCCATGGAGTCAGGGTTTGGTGTGACTCCTCTATTCTGCTTGAATGGGTCACCATGGCCGCGCCCCAGTATGGAAGACTTGGGACACTGCCTGTGGCCACCTTCTGATGAGCTAAGACCACTCTCTCGTCCCCCAGAGTCTCTCCTCTAGCTCTCCCTGCCCTCCAGCCCCTTGGCACTTTTAATGCATTACCCGCTGAGCCTGGTCTTCAGTAGGGATGGCCGGTCCTTCTCAGACACATTTGGTTCCATGGCTGGTTAATGGGCCGGGGGAAGGAGGAGGTGGGAAATTCCTCTGGATTTGACTAGACCTTAAAGCAGTGATGGCGAACCTTTTGAGCTCGGCGTGTCAGCATTTTGAAAAACCCTAACTTAACTCTGGTGCCGTGTCACATATAGAAATTTGTTGATATTTTGCAACCATAGTAAAACAAAGATGTATATTTTTGATATTTATTTTATATATTTAAATGCCATTTAACAAAGAAAAATCAACCAAAAAAAATGAGTTCGCGTGTCATAGGTTCGCCGTCACTGCCTTAAAGTGATGATCCGCTTCAGGGTGGTGTATCCACAGCAGCAGATGTTCAATCTACAAAGAGTAACCCTCCTGGTTGCATTTCTGCTATACTTTGTTTTGCTAAAATGACAGTCTCCTCCCCAGCCTTCCGTGTTGCCAGGCTCTAGGAAGGGGGTGCAAGGTGGGAAGGAAGAACTCTTGCCTCTCCATGCTATTATGATTGATGGATGTTTCACCCAGGGCATCCTCAAAGGCGCTTGGGGGCCTCACTTTGGAAGTTTTCCCTTTCATCTCACTGGAGCTCATAAGAACTTGTGTGCTCAAATGAGGATTCTATTATGTACTCCAGAGCCTAGGAGATGGCCTGTGATGACTCATAGGCTGAGACACCGTGCTTGGCGGAACCAAGCAAAGCTGCCTGACCCCACAGGAGGCTACAAAATTAGCCATGCATCTCCTCAACAACAACCACCTCAATATGCTTTGATACGAAACTCATCATGTGTTATCAAGACGAACGTCGGCAGAACTCTCAGAGCCAAGTCTAGTCCAGACAATGGTTTGCTGGAGGGAGATGGTATTAGGGGTTTAGAAGACTGGAGAGGCTTCTAACAGCTTATTTTCTCACCCTCCTGGCCAGACCCAGCTCCCCTTGCTGCCCTCACCTCTGTTTTATTTACACCTTTTTATTACAGCTCCTGTCTCTCATCACTCCCAGTTCAGATGACCTCTAAACTCCATCCCCAGAGTCAGAAACTACTAGAGTCCTAAATGCAGCTAGGAAAACATCCTGGAGCTTTTGCATCTGGCAGTGAATATCTCACTTCTTAACCAAACTTGATCACTGGCAAGAAGAACCTCACTCCAAATCTGGCCCCTTGCCCAGCCGGGTCGGGTGCCAGGGTGTGGCTGGCATGAGACTAAGTTCTTTAATGTATTAACAACAGTGCTGCATTTAATAAAAGCCGAAGAGCTTCTGAACACACATGTTAGAGGAGAAAAGAAGCAAAGTAGAGCCCAGGAGCTAAGCAGAAGCAGGGCATGTGGTTGGAAGGAGTCGGTGGGTAGGGGGTGGGATGGGGCAGGAAGACTGATGTCACTTAAGACCAGAAGCCCAAGGCCCTAAGGACCATGGAGGAATCTTTGCTCTATTAAGGCAATAACAATCCGTTAATTCATTCCACAAACATTGATTGGAACTGTTCTAGACGACAAAGATCAGCACCAGAGATGGCTGAATAAAAGGCAAGGGTATTTTTCTGAGAATTTTCCTTCAAAAAAGACCAATCCAAGCAGTCTTACACTGGAATCCGTAGCCTCCTTGCTTACCTACATGCTTGCTACCTTCCTCCCACCCTTCCTTCATTCCTTCCTCTCTTCATCTCTCTCATTCTTTCTTCCTCCCTCCTTCCCTTTTCCTTCCTTCTTTTTTTTTCCCTTCTTTTCTTCCTTTTTTTCAGTAACCACAACTGTCTGGGGAAGACACCTTAGCCTGAAATGACCTCACTGCTACTTCCTTTGTTTGTAAAGGTTATCTGATGGCGCTGGTGAAAAAAAAATTAGTAAAGAAATTTGAACACAGATTTTGTAAGTCTCCCCCGGATATAATCTCATAATGAAGAGCTGCATGTTTTTGTAAACAAGGCTTTCAAAGGTCACTGTAGAATTCAAGCTCTGGCGATGACAAGTATATACCTATTGAGTAAATGGGGAGAAAAACTGTCCTAATGTGATGCTAACGGGTAATGGTGGTTTGTTTAGTATTTTTCTGAGAATTTTCCTTCAAAAAAGACCAATCCAAGCAGTCTTACACTGGAATCCGTAGCCTCCTTGCTTACCTACATGCTTGCTACCTTCCTCCCACCCTTCCTTCATTCCTTCCTCTCTTCATCTCTCTCATTCTTTCTTCCTCCCTCCTTCCCTTTTCCTTCCTTCTTTTTTTTTCCCTTCTTTTCTTCCTTTTTTTCAGTAACCACAACTGTCTGGGGAAGACACCTTAGCCTGAAATGACCTCACTGCTACTTCCTTTGTTTGTAAAGGTTATCTGATGGCGCTGGTGAAAAAAAATTAGTAAAGAAATTAGAACACAGATTTTGTAAGTCTTCCCCAGATAGAATCTCATAATGAAGAGCTGCATATTTTTGTAAACAAGGCTTTCAAAGGTCACTATAGAATTCAAGCTCTGGCGATGACAAGTATATACCTATTGAGTAAATGGGGAGAAAAACTGTTCTAATGTGATGCTAACGGGTAATGGTGGTTTGTTTAAAATTTTCAATGTCAGCATCACATGCGAGCTCAAAAAATATTGTCTTTCAAACTACTGTCTGAACTCTCTTATATAAAGGCATTAATCTCCTCTATGGCAGCTCCACCATCATAACCAAAAGCCCCACCTTCAAATACCATCACGTTGGGGGTTATGTTTCAGCATATGAATTTGGGGGAACACAAACATTCAGTTTATAGCACCCAGCCTCTCAGTTCTATGACCTACTTACTCTACACCAACGGCCTTGTCACCTCTACTCCCTCCCACGGCCATACCCTGGAACCTGTCACTACCACTGACTGCAGCCCTCAATTATCTCAGTTTCTAAAGTCCCAGCCCCAAACCACTAGGCCCTGTCTTCCAGAGCTTGTATTTTTCTCCTTTTCTTTCACAGACTCCAATAATTCTTCTTCCAAGTGAGACCTACAAGCTATGTATTACTCAAGTATGCTTTCAGTAATACTTTCCCCCTTCATTGCTTCATTGCCCTCAACTTGGATTTCACAGCTCATTATCACAGAACTTCCTTTTATATACCCCAACTCTCTCCATTGT
>NW_005371774.1:295690-312888 GCF_000412655.1 Myotis brandtii | reverse complement strand
GTCTCATGGGCTACATGACTCCCAAAGTTAAATCTCTACCAGCCCAGACCTCTACCCCAAACTCCAAACTTTGATCTCCAATTTGACTTCTCTACTTGACTATCTAATGGACATCCCAAACTTAATAGCACCTATCCCTCCAGTGTGTTCCTCTCAATCATCTTCATCACAGAAAAGAACAATTCCAGTTGCTCAGGCAAAAGCATCTCAGGGTCATCCTTGATTCCTTTCTTCCTCTCATGCCCTTCACGTGACCAATTAGTAAAGCATGTTCATTTACCTTCAAAATACATCAGAACCCAGTGCTTCTTACCACTGCTTCCAATATGATCCGAGCCACCATCACCTCTCAGCTGGATTATTTTGGTAGCCTCCTAACTGGTCTCACTGCCTCCATCCTCATCATTACCATCCCCTCTCCATCAAGCAGTGTATGTAAACTTTTAAAAACTCAAGTCAAATCAAATTATTCCTTTTTCAAAACCCTCTGTAGGCTTCTTACCTCATACAGAGTAAAAGCCCAAATCCTTACAATGGCCCACAGGCCTGATATGATCTGGTCTCCAGTGACCTCCTCTCCTACTTCTTCCCACATCATTCTGCTTCAGCCACAGTGGTCCCTGTTCTTGGATCCAGAAAGCACAGTCTTACTTTGCGATTTTTGTACTTTGAATATTCCTTTTCCTAGGACAGTTTCCCCAGAGTCACATGGCTTGTTCCCTTACTTTAGATGTCACCTTATCAAAGACGACTTCTCTGACTACCCTATAGAATGTCAAACCTACCTCTACCCCTGTCTTCCCGCCCCCTTCAAGTCATGCTTTACTCATTCCCCTTGGAGAGGCAGAAACCAGACACTAGACAAATAAGGAGCATGGAAGGCAGAGACTTTATTGTCCTAGCAGTGATTTTTGAGTAAAAGCCAAACCCTGCCTCCTCTCCAGCCTCACCTTTCGCCCTATGTTCTAAGCCACCAAGCTTTCCCACACCTCTCCAAGTGACCCCCCTGCTCAGGCATCATTGCCACTCTCTTCCCTACACTTGGAATCCCATCTCCCCCTCCTCTGCCTGACAAGCTCAAGCCCGTAACTCCAGTGCAAGGGTCTCCCTTGGGAAGTTTCCCCAGCCCCTGCCAGACCAGCCAGGCTTCCTTGCTGGTGCCTGCACTCTGTTTTGCACACCTTCTCCTATCATTTGTCAATGACAGCGCCCAATCTGTCTTCCTCCTCTGGTCTGTGAGCTCCTTGAAGACACCATGAGTCTCATCTCTCACCTTCACCTCTGATCCCTAGTCCTGGGCACTCAGTTGAATTATTGGTTAGCTCAGAAACATTGTGGTATTAGGTGTGGCAACAAAGGCCTCTTGAGCAATTGTGGGCAATAGGGAACTATTTACCTCCATTTATTGGGCAGGAGCGTCTATGTAAAATATTTTATTTGCATTTCACAAGAACACCTTGTGAGAGAAGTATAACCATCTCTATTTACAGATGGGACACTGAGGCAGTCAACACATGCCATTGGCCTTCCCTTCTGGGGTAGCTCATTCATTTGAGGGGAGGCCTCACTGTGAGAATTCTTTAGAGTTCTCTCATTTTATTTAGTCCCACATCAACTCTAGGAGGAAGACAGCAGAATTCTCATTTACAGAAGAGATCAAAACAAGACTTCCATAATGACAAAGCCAGGACTTCAAACACTGTCACCTGAGACTAGGAGTCAAATGGGACACCAGGTGGGAGTGAAGCAATACCTCAGGGACAGCATTATCTGGAGGAGCTGGCACAGCCCAAACAGGAGAGGAGTCGGGGTTCCAGGAGCCTTGGGCCTTCCTCTCCCTCTGCCCTAGGGGACACCCATCTTGATCTCTCCATCACTATTTCAGGGGGCATTTAACTATGTGCCTTTATAGGTTTGCGCAGTGGCAGTATCGTACCCAATGAGGTTTATCTGAGGTGTGATTATTGTTAAAAAATAATAATAATTTTTAAAAATGTATGTGCCTCATGTGTGGGATGCTGGGATAGCTTTCTTGTCCTTAAAAGGGCAAAGGCTGGGTCTACACAGAGCTGGGTTGTTGGGACTGGTCAGCCAAGGGAGCAGGAGGGGAGATTGAGCAAAGACAATCTGTGGTGAGCATCCAGGTCTGATGAGGGCTGGCAGCTTCTGGTAGGAGCTTCACCTGGCCAGGTTGCATATTCCAAGCACAGGAAACCGCAAAATACACAGGGCTTTTCACAACCTGGACTGAATGCAAATAATTCAAATTGCATGGAAATGCAGAAGCCTGACTTCCTAGTTTAAGAAACACTTGAAAAAGTGGTAGCACTTCCCAGAAATGTTTTAGATGCAGAGCAGGCGTGGAAATGTCCTGGGTGTTTCTGTTTTACTTTCCAGAAAGGAAGCAGTGAGGATTAGCAACGGTGCCATAAAGGACACAGGGCCTGGTTCGTCAGCCACTTAATAAATGGTAGTGGGGGTAACCAAGATGGCCACGTAGGTACACGAAGTACTCCCATCCTTCCACAAACACGTCAAAATTACAGCTAAACTACAGAACAATCATAATTCAGAACCACCTGAAATACAGCTGAACAAAAGTCCTACGACTGAAAATATAAAGAAGAAGCCACATCGAGACTGGTAGGAGGAGTGGAGATGTGGAACAGGTGGTCCCACACCTGTGTGTGGCAGTTAACATTTGGGGGGGATAGTTCTGCTGCAGAGGTCTCCCCTGAGGGGCCAGGGGACCCAGCCCCACACCGGGCTACATTTGGGGGGGATAGTTCTGCTGCAGAGGTCTCCCCCTGAGGGCCCAGGGGACCCAGCCCCACACCAGGCTCCCCAGCCCAGGGTTCCAGTGCCAGGAAGAGAAGTCCCCATAACTTCTAGCTGTAAAAACCAGGAGGGATTGTGGCTGAGTGAGATGGAGAGTGCTAGAGTCCCAGCAGTTCCTCTTAAAGGGCCCACACACTGACTTACGCAGACTCACGTGCTCTAAGTTCCAGAGCTGGGGCAGCAGCTCGAAAAGCACCAGGGACACAAGGGAAGAAACTGAATTATCTGGCATTGGGGCGAGAGGTGGAGGGGCAGCTTCCTCCCAGACAGAAGTGCTGGCAGAGGCCATTTTTCCTCTGCTGAGTTCTCCTCCAACCTCCCACAGAGCTGGCAGGCGAGTACCATTCCTGAGTCTCCATCAGCCTAGCTAACACTGTTCCACCCACCTTGGTGATTCCCTGAGACCCCACCCCACCTGTTTCCAGTGGTGTTTCCATATGAATGGCCTGTATTAGCTCATGCTTCAGACTCTCCTAAAAATCTCTCGAACAAGGAGCATCTGGCCTCAGCATGCCCTGTACCTCTCTCTAAGTGGCCTCAGGCCTGGCACTAATGGCAGCCCACGTTGGTTCACATCTAGGCCTCTCCCGGGACAAAACCCTGAGATGAATGGAGATCACGGCCTGCAGGCAGATGCCCTCGGTACATGTGGACAGGGTGCCCACAGTGTCTGCTCCACGCTCTGCCTGGTCCAGGGTGACCAGTCTGTTGTGACAATAGATCTCAACCCCAACAACTTGCTCCTCCTGAAAGACAGGCCTGACCGAAAGTTCTCAGGGGAGGTGGTGCAGCCCGAGGGACAGACGGACTTCAGTCAGCCAAACCTGGGTCCGTATCCTGGCACAGGCGGTGTGACTTCAGGCAAGTTTCTGGACTTCTCAGCACCCTCATAATAACCCAGGGGTAACATTTCCTGCCCACGGGTGTTGGGTGATTGCCCTCAGCCTTCCCTCCCAGATACTTCCCTGACACAACAGTCAGCACTTCTGCCCCCACCGCATCTGCACACAACCCTCCCCACACACAGGAACACAACTGCGCCCAAGCCCAGACCTGCTTCCTGGAGAAGATCTGGAAGGACAGTGCTGAGTTGTATTAGCTCATGCTTCAGACTCTCCTAAAAATCTCTGAGCGGCCACTGGGGACATAGATCCTGGCCAGCACCAGGTTCCAGATCTACACACACCAGATGAGAGTCCACTGGGCAGCGGGAAGAGGATTTCAGAACTTCTTTTTATCCTCATTTTTAGTTTTCCTTCTAATGTTTTTGCTTTTGCTTTATAATAACCGCAACAGAACTGTGCAAGTGCGTAAGTTATCATACATAACAATACATATGCCAGGGTATGCGCCCCAAATGTCTTATGGGTGTGTGACCCGGAAAGCTTGTAGACAGCGGCAATGGATCCTCTTCCTCGGCCTGGATAGTTCACGGCTGGCCTTTTCCCTGCTTGGCCCTCTCCCCACACCCGCCCTGCCTGCAGTCTCATTCTCTCCTCCGAGAATGGCCTCTGGCTGAGAGTCAGCCCCTGGCTTCTCACGGTTTATAAGGGAAGTGTCCCCTGTTACTGGCATAATTACCACAAGAGGCCCAACAATGCCCCTTCCCAGCCGTGGATCCCCTTCCTGTGGCCCCTCTCACAGCCACCAGCACCACCACCACCTCCCACACCTGCTGCAGGGTCTTCCTGTTGCCTACCCACCCAGCCCAGTTTCCTGTGTCAGCTGACCTGAGCCTGCCCACTTCCCCAGCCACCTCCCAGGCTTCTGTTCCCAGACCTCCCCCCACCACCCGCACAACTCGGCACTCACACACACCAGCTTCCAGGGCTCCCTCCACCACAGCTGCCTCATCAGCGTGGTGAGCAGGCATCTCCCCTTCCCACAGCCTGTGCCCACCACAGTGGACAGGTGTTCCCCAAGGGGATTGCAGCCTGTGTCCTGGGATGTGGCAGGTACTGGATCAGGGGAGAGTAAGAGGTTAGCCCTGGCCCAGGACAGAGATGGGGCTCCTGTCATGCCCTAGCCCAGTGGTCGGCAAACTCATTAGTCAACAGAGCCAAATATCAACAGTACAACGATTGAAATTGCTTTTGAGAGCCACATATTTTAAATTTAAACTATATAGGTACATTGTTATTAACTTAATTAGGGTAATTCTATGAAGCAGGGGGTCCCGCGGGGGTGAGGCCGACGGAGTCCTAACAAAGCATGCCCAACTCCGGAGACCGGTTCAGTGACGCAGATCCAAGTTTATTGTGTGAGAGCAGCAACATATATAACATTCCAGACCAATCAGAAGTTTACAACATCCATAGGGCAACCAATAGTAGGAAAGATCAGGGTACTATGTAGGGGCTCTAGGGGGTCTGCTCAGGCGGGCGATGCCACTTCCTGGTGTGCCGAGGAAGCTTGTGCAGGCGGAGCGTACTCACGCCATTGCATCTGCCACAGAACTGAGATAAATCTCCTGAGCTCTCCCTACACTTCTAAGGCTTAGGAAGAGCCACGCTCAAGGGGCCAAAGAGCCGCATGTGGCTCGCAAGCCGCAGTTTGCCCACCACTGCCCTAGCCTATCCTAAGACACAGCATGGTCCATGTGCCTGGGCCCCTCTGCCAGGGCAGCGAGCAGCAGTGGTTGTTGGGCAGGGGCAGGGAGTGGGAGCTGGGAGAGCCTGGGACACGGTGGGTGAGGGGAGTGGGCGCCGAGACCATGCCCTGAGGAGGTGGCAAAAGACAGGAGGGTGTGTGAACGGAGGCTCCACGCCACCAGTACAGGCTTCATTGTCCCATTGCTTTTCACTTACAAGATACAAACTCAAGGATAAAATTATTAAAAACGTCAAGACAATGCACTCAGAGCATGAAATGCCGAATGCAGGGCCGTTCTGACCCTGGGGCCTGTGGGACACCCCTGGCCTCGCGCCCCTAAGTCAGGCTAGATCATGAACACAGGTTGTGTGTGTTGCATCTCTTCTTCAAAGTCACCGTTTCCCTGAGGGAGGCTCCCACCATGGCTGATACACGAGATGCCATGCGGTGATATGCAGAGAAGCATGTTAAACACTTTAATTATTTAGCATTTGTTTGAACGTGTGTTCGAAAAACAGATGACTATCACATTCCATCTATAATTTCACAGTGAGACTAGCTTAGTCAGTTCAGGCTGCTATAATAAAACACCGTAACCTGGGTGGCATATCAACAACAAAAATGTATTTCTCACAAATCTGGAAACTGAAGTCGGGGTGCCAGCGTGGCCCAGTTCTGGGGGGGGAGCCTCTTCCAGGCCGCAGATGGCCAACTTCTCATTGAAAGAGAGCAGGAAAGCTCGCCAGGGCTTCCCCTGTGAGGGCACTAATCCCGTGTGGGGATACCACCCTCATGAGCTCATCACCGCCCAAAGGCTCCACCTCATAATACCATCACCTTGGGGGTTAGGTTTCAACATGTGCATTGTGGAGCGACACAAACGTTCCGTCCATAATAGGTATGTAGACTCCCTTAGAAACACATTTATTGACGAGGCTGGTTTGGCTCAGTGGTTAGAGCGCCGGCCTGTGGACTGAAAGGTCCCAGGTTCGATTCCGGTCAAGGGCATGTACCTGGGTTGCGGGCACATCCCCAGTAGGAGGTGTGCAGGAGGCAGCTGATTGATGTTTCTCTCTCATCAATGTTTCTAACTCTCTATCTCTCTCCCTTCCTCTCTGTAAAAAATCAATAAAATATATTTTTTTTAAAAAGAAAAGGAAGAAAGTCTAGCTTTGAGAATCTCCATGGCTCGCTTAGGACCTCTGGCCAGTGGCCTTGGCCTGGCTCAGAACAATGAACTGGGTCAGCCCCATGCTCCCTCTCAGGAGCGTGGCCTCCATGACTCAGAGGGAAGTTGCATCTGGTGGAGACATTGGTCCCACCTGAACTGCGTGGTGCCGCCTAGACCCTCCTCCAGGACTGAAGAGCCTAATTCCCTGGCTGCCAGCCTTCTTGTCCCCATTCAGGGCAGCTCTCAGAGGCCAGCCAGCTCCAGAGTCTCGTGCTCATGGGGTCGGCGGAGGGCTTCCTTGAGACTGCATGGCTGCCCAATTTCTCCCGCTACCCACTCCCGCTTTTCCCTTCACCCCACTGCCACTGGGCACACCACAATGAACTGCCTGCTCACTCATCTCCATCTCAGCCTTTCCCAGGGGACCAACCTGCCCTGGGGAAGAAAGGAAGGATGACACCTCCGCATCATGTGTGCTGTGAACAGTCCTTCCCTTCTGACCTGGCTGAGGCCCGTACTTTCCTGTGGGGAGGGGAGGAGATATTCCCCTCCCTCACCCCAACCCCAACCCAGGCTTCTGCACTTTCATCCCCCTAGAGCAATGGTCGGCAAACTCAGTAGTCAACAGAGCCAAATATCAACAGTACAACGATTGAAATTTCTTTTGAGAGCCAAATTTTTTAAACTTAAACTATAAAGGGGTGGTGGAAGTGGGGCTGTGGAGGCAAATGGAGGGTGGTGGGAAAGACACAGGGGGTGGAGTGGCCTTGGAAAAGGCCCATTTTACAGATGAAGAAACTAAGGCTCAGATAGGTCACATAGATCTGGCCTTGCCTTTCTGCAAAACTTGTCCTTTTTCTTAGGAGACTCTGAGTGCCAGGTAAGCAATGCCGTGGCCGGCAAACCGTGGCCCGTGAGCCACATCCGGCTCTTTGGCCCCTTGAGTGTGGCTCTTCCACAAAATACCGACTTCTGTGCATGGGCCACGAAGTTTCAATCGCACTGTACGCGCGTGCCCACACATGGTATTTTGTGGAAGAGCCACACTCAAGGGGCCAAAGAGCCGGATGTGGCTCACGGGCCACGGTTTGCCGGCCACGGCATTGCTTACCTGGCACTCAGAGTCTCCTAAGAAAAAGGACAAGTTTTGCAGAAAGGCAAGGCCAGATCTATGTGACCTATCTGAGCCTTAGTTTCTTCATCTGTAAAATGGGCCTTTTCCAAGGCCACTCCACCCCCTGTGTCTTTCCCACCACCCTCCATTTGCCTCCACAGCCCCACTTCCACCACCCCTTATCTGAGCTCCCCTCCCCAATTCACCCTCCACACTCCACCCAACAGCATTCTCCAGTGCTGGGGGAGGGGGGAGATACAGCAGGGCACAAGTTCCTATGGGGTTCACATGTTACTGGGAAAATGGGGCAAACGACTGCCTTCACAATTAGCCATCTCATGGCAGTGTGTAAGAGCAGTGCTGCTGGATGGAGCGCTTTTGTAGAGTGGCCTTCTGAGGCCCCATTTTAATTAAATAGTGCCCCCCAGCACCTTCAGTGCTCTCCTCCCTCCCCCCTCCCAACCAAGCCTGGATCTATATGTCTAATCCAGGGCGCTGTGATCTCTCACAATTCAACTCCCATCACAGACGTTCCCTAGACGTTCCCACCTCTGCGCACTCACACCCACAGCTCACTAGACATTCCTACCTCTGCGCACTCACACCCACAGTTCACTAGACATTCCCGTGTCTTTCCCACCACCCTCCATTTGCCTCCACAGCCCCACTTCCACCACCCCTTATCTGAGCTCCCCTCCCCAATTCACCCTCCACACTCCACCCAACAGCATTCTCCAGTGCTGGGGGAGGGGGGAGATACAGCAGGGCACAAGTTCCTATGGGGTTCACATGTTACTGGGAAAATGGGGCAAACGACTGCCTTCACAATTAGCCATCTCATGGCAGTGTGTAAGAGCAGTGCTGCTGGATGGAGCGCTTTTGTAGAGTGGCCTTCTGAGGCCCCATTTTAATTAAATAGTGCCCCCCAGCACCTTCCCAACCAAGCCTGGATCTATATGTCTAATCCCTCCCAACCAAGCCTGGATCTATATGTCTAATCCAGGGCGCTGTGATCTCTCACAACTCAACTCCCATCACAGACGTTCCCTAGACGTTCCCACCTCTGCGCACTCACACCCACAGTTCGCTAGTCATTCCCACCTCTGCCCACTCACACGCACAGTTCACTAGACATTCCCACCTCTGCACACTCACACCCACAGTTCACTAGACATTCCCACCTCTGTGCACTCACACCCACAGTTCACTAGACATTCCCACCTCTGCACACTCACACCCACAGTTCACTAGTCATTCCCACCTCTGCGCACTCACACCCACAGTTCACTAGACATTCCCACCTCTGTGCCGTTGCTCATACTGACCCTGCCTTCTGAGGCCCAGCCCAGATTCCAGCTCGTCTATAAAGCCTTCCTGGAACCCCCAGGTCACTGCCAAAGCATCTTTTCCCATTGACAATAGCATTTGCCATTAGCTGGCTTGTGTTAAAGGTTAAGTAGGTTAACTAGCTACAGTGCTTCTTTGGTTTAAAAAAAAAAAAGTGAGCCCAGCTGGCATAGCATTGACCTATGAGCCAGGAAGTCACAGATTGATTCCTGGTCAGGGCATATGCCCAGATTGCAGGCTCGGCCCCCAGTAGAGGGCATGCAGGCGGCAGCTGATCAATGACTCTCTCATCATTGATGTTTCCATCTCTCTCTCCCTCTCCCTTCCTCTCTGAAATCAATAAAAATATTTTAAAATAAAAATAAAAAGGCAGTGGCATGCCCTCATGGCTTGGTAACATGTAAAATGCCTCCTATTTTCCCAGACTTGGCACCAAAATGTATCATTCCTATAGATGAGTCCTATAGTAGAGGGGAATGTTGATATATTGGCTTAGGTTTGGGTAAAATGCACAAAAAGGGTATGTGTCACCTGTCTGCTCCCCTCCCCAGAGGAGCAAATCCTGCACAATATAGGTGGGGACCTCATACGGGCCCACCAGGAGAGCCCCCAACATCTCTGTCCTTCCAGGATAGGGGGGTGGGGGGGTGGCTCCTGAGAGGTCCCTGGAGACCATCCTACAGCTCTGTGCCCGGGGGCATTTGCAGAGCCAGGGGAGATGGTTCCCCACCCCCAGGGGCGAGGCTGGGACTCAAGGACTCCCACACAATGCCCCCATTGACACTAGTGGCCAGTCAGGATCTGGGTGCCATGGAAACCTCTCTTGGGAGCAGAGAGGGAAAGCAACAGCCCAGGCCTCAGACACTAAGTCCATTATCCTCTGAGTCCTCCCTGAGAAGCCCTATCAGCCCCCTCTAGCTCCCCGCCCCACAGCAGCGACAGCTTTCCTCTTGCTGGCCCAGCCTGGGGACCTAGAGGTCTCACCTGCCTCAGTGCACCCCCATCCTGTCCTGCCTACTCCCTGGAACTCAAAGGCAGCCCCATTCTGAGGCCAGAGAGCTCATTTCTTAGCTGCCCTGAGAGTGGAGGGGACACCAGGCAGAGAGAGGTAACCCAGGTAGTCAGTTCCCAGCACGCAGTCCCCCTTTTGAAGTTCAAAAGAAGAACATCTGCTCTGGGCGGTGGCTCAGTTGGTTGGAGCATCGTCCTGTACACTAAAAAGTCACGAGTTTGATTCCCAGTCAGGACGCATACCCAGGTTTTGGGTTCAATCCTGGTCAGGGTGCGTACAGGAGGCAACAGATCCGTGTTTACCTCACATCGATGTTTCTCTCTCTCTCTCTCTCTCTCTCTCTATCTCTCTTTCTCTCACTTTCTCTCTCTCCCTCTCCCTCTCCCTTCCTCTCTCTTAAATCAATAAAAGCATGTCCTCAGGTGATGATTTAGGAAGGAAGAAAGGAAGGAAGGAAGGAAGGAAGGAAGGAAGGAAGGAAGGAAGGAAGGAAGGAAGGGAGGGAAGAAGGAAGGAAAGAAAGAAGGGAGGGAGAGAGGGAGGGAGGGAGGGAGGGAGGGAGGAGGAAAATCTGTTCTCTGGTTGGGCAGCCCTGAGAGCCACCACTGTGCCCTCCCACAGGGAGGAAGGCCGGGCTCTGGGAAATGTCTCTGGACTCAAATAAATGCATGTGGACCCCGCAGTCCCTGTTCTTCTTGTAGGCCCCACCCATTCTTTCTCTTCTCCCAAGTCCTGGAACTGTTCCCTAGTGTCCCTCGTCCCACCACCTCCCTCTCCTGTCTCTGATACAGAGTAAAATCCCAGCACATCAGGCCCAGAAGAGGCCCAGGGAATTTATAAAATGAAAACCATCTTTTTTTTACTAATATATTTTATTGATTTTTACAGAGAGGAAGGGAGAGGGATAGAGAGTTTGAAACATCGATGAGAGAGAAACATCAATCAGCTGCCTCCTGCACACTTCCTACTGGGGATGTGCCCGCAACCAAGGTACATGCTCCTGACCGGAATCAAACTCGGGACACTTGAGTCCGCAGGCTGATGCTCTAGCCACTGAGCCAAACCAGTCAGGGCAGAGGCCCAGGGAATTTAATCCCTGTGCCCACCCCATCTCCAACCTCATTTACCATTTTGTAGAGAAGCTGAGGCCGGAAAGGGTCAGGGACTTGCCTGGGCTCCCAGGGCCAGCCCAGCGCCCGGGAACCTGCCTCTGGCTCCAGCCGACTTCACAGGTGCTGCCGCTCCCCGGAGCTCTGAGCAGACTTGATCGTCACAAACCCCCAGCAAGCAGCAAAACCCACAGGGGCTGGAAGCTCCCAACCCAACCCAATCCAAAGTGGGGGTGTCAAAAACTAGAAGGAAGGGCTTGTGCCTACGGCGTCCTCTCCCCCCAACAGTCACCCAGATGTCCCCAGAGCGCTCTTTTCACAGACACCAATATGGCCAATGAGGGCACCGGCCTTGAAGCGAAGCACCTGAGTCTGCTCAGGCTCCTGGAGGGAGGGGCTGGGCTGGGCGGGCAGCTGAGAGCAGCCTGGGCTTTGGACCCAGAGCTTGGGGGCTCCGATGATAGCCGGGTGACCAAGGACAAGTTCCATAACCTCCCTTGGCCTCAGTGTCACCATCTGTAAAAGGAGAGCAATAAAAGATGTCTACACACCTTGTTGGGATGGTGCAGCGGTTCTCAACCTGTGGGTCGCGACCCCTTTGGTGGTCGAACGACCCTTTCACAGGGGTCGCCTAAGACCATCCTGCATATCAGATATTTACATTACGATTCATAACAGTAGCAACATTGCAGTTATGAAGTCACAACGAAAATAATTTTATGGTTGGGTCACAACATGAGGAACTGTATTTAAAGGGCCAGAAGGTTGAGAACCACTGGACCGTAAGGACTGGCCGGCCGAAGTAGACAGGAAGTGTTCAGTGGGGCTTGCAGAGAGCACTCGATGAACAGGTCATGCGGACGGATGATGGATCACGTGCTATTATTATCTACATGCAACCTTTTACCCCAGAACTTTGGGCACCAACTTAGGTACGGGATGGGGGAGCCCAGGGAGGCCCCGAGTGACCCCAGAGAGGCCCAACGGGCCTGAAGCAGGAGGAGGAGACAGCCAATGGTGGAATTGTAGTTGGCGTAAGGCCCTGTCCGGGGCCTCCCTAGCATTCCTTTTGGGATTTAACAGGGGGTGGCCGGTCAGTTCCCGGAATGGCCAAGAAAAACAAAGAGGTTATTCTGAGTGAAATTGCGGCCTGGGTGAGGCAGGCTGGGTCTGCTTTAAATTAAACACAGCATTTCTGAGATTCTTTCATCTCCTGCCACTGTGAGTTAGAGGTTAGCGGAGACATTACCTCACCTCACCTTCCTGCTCTGAGGTGGGGAAGCTGACCGGGTGTGGGCCGAAGGCTGGGATGAAATGGGGGGCAGCGGGGAGATGGCTGATAGCCCCACCTGGGCCCCTGGGGCTAGAGATGAGCAGGTCCTCCTTCTCCAACACCCGGTCTCCCTCTGGGGTTGGGGGTACTGGCTCTTTGGGGGTGCAGAGGTGTTTCCATGTTTGTGGTATTTAGCTGAGTAGTGACAGCATTTACAAACACACTCCTTTTGTAGGACTTGAAAAACACTCACCTGCAGCTCTGCACGTTCAAGGCTGGCCCCTTTCTTGCACTCAAACATGTGGGCGCTGGGTGGCCAGGCCTGCCAGTTCCCCCCGGAATGTCCCCGCAGGGGTGCCCGGGTTAAGGGCGGAGCTCAGTTCTGGTTCGGGAAATTGCTCTTGGCCAGCCTTGTAGCTTGTGGAGGCCTAGAAAATTCCGGGTGCTGGAGTCAGGCAGCCCGCGCCCTGAACGGCGTTCCCCTGCTCTGCCTGGACCTCGAACATCCTCATCTTTAAAAGAGGGGAGAGGATGCCGACCTTTCCCGGTTGTCAAGTGGAGTCAGTGGAATGCAATGTGTTCAAGGTTCTTTTGTTTCAAACGAAGTAAATCCAAAGTGTTTTGGTTGTAAGAAATAGGAACTTCCTCAAGCTGCCATATGTTAAAGGGAAGTCTGTGGTATGGAATCGAGGGACCTTCATGAAAAAGGCACGAGGCCTTTCCGAGAACTGAAACCAGGAACCCGAAAAGGGATTTGCGGTTTCTCTCTTCCTGCTCTGTCTCCGCATGTCCTGAGGTACCTGTTCCTCCTGGCGCCTTGTATTCTGGGTTACCCGTTCCTCCCGGCGCCTCATGTCCTGGGGTACCCGTTCCTTCCCCTGCCGACCTGCTTTATCTTCCCCAATTACCACAGCCCGGGCTGCTAGGTCCACCGTCAGTGCTCAGTACATGAAGGGCAGCTTCTGCTGTGTTACTTGGGTTTGTTTTTGTTTTGTTTGTTTGTTTATTTATTTTAATGTTTATTGATTTCAGAGAAGAAGGGAAAGGGAGAGATAGAAACATCAATGATGAGAGAGAATCATTGACTGGCTGCTTCCCACTCGCCCCCTATTGGGGACCTAGCCCTCAACACAGTACCAGGAATCGAACCGTGACCTCCCGGTTCGTAGGTTGATGCTCAGCCAGTGAGCCACGCAGGCCGGGCATGTTACTGTGGTGTGTATGTCAATGTGAACACGCGGAACATCCCACTTGGCCTCCAGAGGGGCTCCTCCAGCTTTTCCCCTCGCTCTGTCCCTGGGGCTGACCTGTGTGCACCGTCTCGACTGAGCGTCCTCGGCTTCTGGGTTCTGGCTGAGTCCAGCCCCCAGTGGGTACCAGCAAGAAAAGGGAGAGCAGGAGGGAGAGCCGGCAGGGCATTCACTGTTCTAGCTCCTGTGGCGATGGGCTGGCAGCGGGGTGGCTGGTTCCCACACGGAAGGCCACGGCACCCTCCCAGCCGCCCTCCTTCAGCGACAGCCTGTCCGGATTCCTGTGACCACCTCCTCTCCTGTCCCTCAGGCTCCTCATGGTGATGGCTCTCCACAGCCACTACCCAGAGGTGCTGCACAGTCCTGTTGGCCTCCTTCCATCTTACCCACAGCTTTATGAATAGTCCATTCATATAATTCTCTCCAAAAACAGACCTGTGACTTTGAGTGGCCGTCTCTCTCCTGGGGGCACTCTGAGAATACAGGAAGGTTGAGGGGAAGGACAGCTACGTCCCCTGGCCTCACCTCCCACTCTGGTTCCTTTTGCAAGTGGATGAAGGAGCTAGAAACTCTTTGAGATAAACATCCCAGGTAAGATATGCAGAACTGAGAAGACACCCAGAATTCTGCTGGAAGTGAAAAACAGTACAGTTGCCCTCTCTGGGCATGGGGGGGGGAGGAAATACGCTGCCAATTCAGCAAAAGCCTCTCTCAGAACACAGCTGCCTAAAAGTGAGCGTCCTACGGGCTGTGAACAGAGACTACTTTTAAGTTGCCGACTTCCCTGTGTCTTTCGCTCCCAAATTCAATGGATTGGTCGCCAGAAACTCTGTCTTTTCCTTTCCTTTTCCAGGCGGCTCCTGCATATCTCCCCGTGGACTTGACCATGACAATGGCCTATGACAGACCTCCCTGCCCTGGTCTCTCTTGTTCAGTCTGTTCCCCAGCCTGCTGTCAAATTAGTCTTGGCTTAACACAGACCCGTGCAGGTCAAGTTCCAGATCAAAAGTACTCCCCGGCCCCTGAGGAAGTGTCTGCCTGCTGCAGCCTGACAGCCAAGGCCTCTGCAGTCAGTCCCCAGCTCAACGTTCTGGTCTACCCCCCATTCCAGGAACGTCCCACTCCCGACAAGTCAGATTCCTCACGGACCTGCCAGTCCTCCGCCCTCCCCACCCTCCCCCCTTCTATCTAGTCTTTAAAATGCAGTTCAAATCCCACTTCCCAGGAAGGGCTTCCCTGCCCACTGAGCCAGAGGTGTCTTCTCGCATTGAACCCCTTACCATTCAGAAGAGGAGCACCCAGAGATCAAGGAGGAAGAGCTGAGGGAAGGATCGCTGAGTTCAAACCCCAATGACGGTGTCTGTGCTTGCCCACTTGGATATGCCCCTGTGTGCCTCCCTGTGCATAAGTGTGGCCACCTCCACCCCAGAGCCGCTGAGGGGAGACCCTTCGGTTTCCAGTGAGGTCATCTCTCCTCAGGCCTCTGCATTATCTGGTTTCATCACCCAGGGGCCCCTGGTTTTCTCATCTGCATGCTTGGGTCCAAGGTTAAGTGGGCGTCTTGAGGATTCCTGGACACTGGGCTGATCTTACTTCTCTGGAATTTTACGCGGCATCAGGAAAGGCTTTTCTTCATGGCACAATTGCATCTTCGGACAGGGAGTCCCGACCTGGCTTTACGAATGAATGCCAGGAAACCTTATGCCTTTCGTTCGCCCACATACAAAGCCCAAGTCTCCTGCTGCTTTTGAGGTTAAACTTCGGCGGGTTTCAACCATTTTTGGTTACACACTCACACACACATTCATCATACTTCTGATCATTCAATCCAGAGTTTGCACTTGCCTTGACTACATAACAAAGGCCTCTACAACACTGTAGCAATGAATACCATGCGATTAATTTCTGGCAATTGATTATGCATGCCTTAAGAAAACCATAGACTTGTAAAGTTATTTTTATCCCTGAAAGAATTCCAGAATGATTAATTAACCATTAGATTGTGATCACTAACAGTGTGGAAATGAAAATAATTTAAATTGGAATACTTTTTAAGAAAAAAATACTCATCATGGGATGAACTATAATTTACTAAGAACAAATCATGCCAAACTAATCTCGTTTTATTTGTAGTCATCAGACTGACTAAAGATGTACTGCAGATGAGAATCAAGGAATGTCAAGCTTGCAACTGAGGTACATGCCCTTGACCGGGATCAAACCAGGGACCCTTCTGCCTGCAGGCCAAGGCTCTATCCACTAAGCCAAACCAGCTAGGGCCTTCTCACCAGTTTCTTGGCAGAGACATAAACTTCCATCTTGTTTAAGCCATTGTATTCACTGTATTTCAAGGTATCTTTGTTACTGCAACTTCACTTGTATCTTTACTAATATAATAATTAAACCTACTACTAAGAGTATTCTTCAGCTTCTTGCTTCTGAAGATGAATGGGGCAGAAAATTGTGGTGGACTCTACTGGCATTTTCCCCCATTTCTTGGTCAGTCAGTCCGTCAGTGTTCATTGAGAGCCGCCCAAGTGCCAGCGGCTGGCTATTCACAGTGCTGGAGATACAATGGGGAATGAAACAGACATGGGCACTTGCTCTGATGGAGCCTCCCACACAGTGGGGAGACCAGCATTAAAGAAATGCCACACATGTCCTGCCTGATTACACATTCTGATTTGTGTTTGAATTATAAGTATAGTAAGTCTTACAAGGCTCTAGTGGGGTCTTCATTTAGTTTGGAGAGCTCTGGAAGGCCTTCCCATAAGAGAGACTTCTATGCTAAAGCCTAAAGAATGCGTAGGAACTAACCAGGTGAAGAGGTCATTCATACCATGGGATACGAGATACAGCCTAGAGCAGTGGTTCTCAACCTTCCTAATGCCGCGACCCTTGAATACAGTTCCTCATGTTGTGGTGACCCCCAACCATAAAATTAAAAAAAAAAAAAAAAAGAAATGCCACAAATAAATATCTAATTACACATTCTGATTTGTGTTTGAATTATAAGTATAGTAAGTCTTACAAGGCTCTAGTGGGGTCTTCATTTAGTTTGGAGAGCTCTGGAAGGCCTTCCCATAAGAGAGACTTCTATGCTAAAGCCTAAAGAATGGGTAGGAACTAACCAGATGAAGAGGTCATTCATACCATGGGATACGATGCAGCAGTAAAAAAGAAGAATCTCTTACCCTTTGAGACAGCATAGAGCAGTGGTTCTCAACCTTCCTAATGCCACGACCCTTGAATACAGTTCCTCATGTTGTGGTGACCCCCAACCATAAAATTATTTTCATTGCTGCTTCATAACTGTAATTTTGCTACTGTTATGAATCGTAAATATCTGATATGCAGGATGTATTTTCATTGTTACAAATTGAACATAATTAAAGCATAGTGATTCATCACAAAAACAATATGTAATTATATATGTGTTTTCCGATGGTCTTAGGCGCCCCCTGTGAAAGGGTCGTTTGACCCCCAAAGGGG
>NW_005371774.1:283821-295109 GCF_000412655.1 Myotis brandtii | reverse complement strand
TTTGGAAAGTAGGTGATAGATTTGGAAAGGGTGATAGATTTGGGCAGTGATGGAAGGGTCAGTGATGTCTTCCAGACTGTGGACATGCGCAGCTGTGATAGAGAACCCTGGAAGGGAAAATGTGTCTATAAGGAAGTGCTTTCCTGAAATCCTTTAGGGAGTTCTCTGTGCTAGTTAGGAATGCATTTAGCTGCAAAAACTCAAATGACTACTGGGCTGAAATGATAAATATGTTTAATTATATCACATACCAAAGGCCTGGAGGTAGGAGTTCCAAGGTTGGTTCAGCAGTTTTTCAGAAACTGGAAACTATGAGCCACATATTCTTTAACTCAGCTCTGGCTGGAAAAGTTTCATTCAAGTTTGAGGCTGCAAGCCCAAGTCTATAGGTAATGAATAGCCTTGACAGAATGGGCGTCTATTGACACAGGCACTTCAGGAAGACAAGCCCTGAGTCAGCCATTATATTTTGTTAGATAACAAAACAGCAAAGCTCAGCACTGGCAAGTGCCATTTTTGGCCATCTCTCTCAACCTTGGTTGCATCACTTGCCTCACCCTGAGCTCTGCTGTGGCCCCACCCTGCCAAACCAGGTTGGCAGCCTCTTCCCACCCAGTGCTCCACCGTGGCCTCACCCCACCAAACCCAGAAGGTTTGTGCAGCCCACACAGGAAACTCCCCTTGAACGTCTGGTGCTGGTGGTCGGGAGGAGGAGGTCTTGTGTTTCTGGGTCCCACAGGACTGAAACAATCAGAGAGAGAGTTCTTGGCAGGCTACTGCTCCCAGGGCACTGCGCAGACAACAGACTGAAACATGTCCACAGTCTTCCCGTGATCATTTCTTCAAGATGGGGAGGGATTGCTGTTTTGCCTAATACATAGAAACAAACACAGAGAGTCAAGCAAAGTGAAGAAACAGAGGAATATGTTCCAAATAAAAAACAAGACAAACCCCAGAGAAAAACCTTAATGAAACACAAATAAGTAATTTACCTGATGAAAAAGGTCAAAGGAAAGGTCATAAAGATGCTCACTAGCCCCAGCTGGTTTGGCTCAATGGATAGAGTGTTGGCCGGAGGACTGAAGGGTCCCAGGTTCGATTCCCGCCAAGAGCACATGCCTGGGTTGTGGGCTCGATCTCCAGTAGGGGACGTGTAGGAGGCCCCCCCTTCCTCTCTAAAATCAATAAAATATATTAAAAATTTTTTCTTAGGGGGAAAAAAGATGCTCACTAAACTCAGGAGAAAAAATAAATGAACACAGTGAGTACTTCAACAAAGAGATAGAAAAATAAAAGAAAGTTCCAAGCAGAAGTCAAAGAGCTGAAGAATACAAAAACTGTACTGAAAAAAAAAATACATTAGAGGGATTCAACAGCAGACTAGATGAAGCAGAAGAAAAAACTGGTGATCTGGAATACAGATCAGTGGACATCACCCAAACAGAACAGCAAAAAGAAAAAAATTAAGATAGTTTAAGTATAAGACAACATAAAACAGAACAATATTCACATTATAAGGGTCCCAAGAGGAAAGGAAAGAGAAAAATGGACAGAAAACTTATTTGAAGAAGAATGGCAGAAATCTTTCCTAACCTGAGGAAGGAAACAGACATCCAGATCCAAGAAACCCAGAGGTTTCAAATAAGATGAACCCAAAGAGATCCACACCAAGACACATTATAATTAAAACGTCAAAGGACAAATATAAAGAGGGAATCTTTAAAGCAGCAAGAGAAAAACAACTTGTTGCATACAAGGGAACCCCTTTGTATGCAGATTTTTCAGCAGAAAGTTTACAGGCCGGAGGGAGTGGTTTGATATTCTCAACGTGCTGCAAGAGAAAACTTGCCACCAAGTTTTTTGCAACTTGCAACTTAGTTTTATTCAGGTTGAAATCTAACCGGTAAGATTATCATTCAGAATAAAAAGAGATCATTTCCCAGACAAGGAAAACTAGAGTAGATCACCATGATTAAACCAGCCTTGCAAGAAATGTTAAAGGGGCTTCTGTAAGCTGAAAAGAATGAGCACTAATTAGTAACAAGTAAATATAGAAGGTAAAAATCTTACCAGTAAAGGTAAATTTATAGTAAAGGTAGCAAACTAGCCAGTTATAAAGCTAATATGAAGGTTAAAAGATGAAAGTAGTAAAGATAATTATAACTACAACAATTAGTTAAGTGATATGCAAAATAAAATGACATAAAAATCAGAAAAGTTTGGTTGGGGGGTGGCAGGGAGATAAAAGTAGAGTTTTAGCCCCAGCTAGGTGGCTCAGTTGGTTGGAGTGTCGTCCTGTACACCAAAAGGTTGCAGGTTCAATCCCCAGTCAGGGCCGGTATGGGAGGCAACCAAGTAATGTTTCTGTTTCACATAGATCTTTTTCTCTTTCTCTCTCTCCGCCTTCCTTTCTCTCTCTCTCTCTCTCAAATCAATAAAAACTTATCCTCGGGTGAGGATTAAAAAAGAAAGAAGAAGGCCTTCTTGGCTGGATAGTGGGACTTCTAGGAAGATGCTGAGGAAATGGAAAGGCAGACGCCCTCTGGTGAGTCTCCTGGGAAGGCCTGTGAGGGGCCTGGGAAGTGATCACAGGCTTTATCCAGGTTTGGGAAACTCGCTGGAAGCCAGGCCCTGGGTCCCCTCAGACCCTGATCAGAGCAGGACTCTGCTCCCTTCTCTCCCACGGTAACTATGTAAGACAGTGCCCGTGGGTAAGGAGACAAAACCCAAATAAACCAGCCACAGAAAGTCCTCACTCTGTTTTCAAAGCTGCGAGCCCCACAGAGCAGCTGTCTCTTTGCTATGCAGTGTAGCCCCAACTGCCCCCCTCCCTCGTCCGGTCTCCTCCCCCTGCCCTCTGCTCCCACCCTCCTCTGCAGGCCAACAGGGAGATGTCCTGGCCTCACCAAACCCACACAGCCCTGAGCCTGCTCACCTGCCCTTCCCGTCTGGAAGGCTTCTCTTTGATCCACCAAGCAGACAGGGTCCTTGCCCCTGGCCTTCCCAACACACAGGATGGGATGGTCCTGCTGCTAACACAGGCCACCAGCTCCTCACGGGCAGGAGCACATCTCATTGCCCAGGCATGGCACTGGCTGAGAATCAGTGCCCAGTGGGCAGAGGCCACAGCAGGCCCTATCAGGCCCGAGCCGGGTAGAATGTCCATGTGCAGCAGTTCAAAGAAGGCTTAGCCACTTGGCACATGGCCAGGCTGACTGAGGCAGATCCAACTGCTGGTTGAGGCAGCGTGGCTAAGCACGGGAACGGGAAGGAGCAGGCCCACACAGACACACAGGCCCACACAGACACACCCTCAAGCCACATGAGCTGTGTCCTAACAAGTGGACTTGAGATTTGAGTATGTTTCCCCTTTAAACATAGTACCCCTCTCCCCATCACATTCACCCTCACCTGCTCTCAATTTTCCTCGGCCCCCTGTCTCCCATCAGAAGGCAAATCAATCTCTCCGTGGCTCTACCAAGGCCACAGACCTATTTGCTTCTCATTCAAAGTGACGGCAGCCAGAGGGTGGGGGGGAAAGCCTTGGAGTGAGTAGGAGCCCAGGGGTGAGGGGCAGCAGGAAGGCAAAGGCCTTAGCTACTCCAGGGGACAGGGACAGCAAGAGCCACCTGTGATTCAGCCAGACCCTAGTCCAGGCACCAGCACAGGGTGAGGGGTGAGATTTCCAACCGTCTTTGGTCATTAGGCTCTACCTCAAGGGCTGCCATGGAGCTTACATGAAATCATGGATGTGAATGTGCGCTGAGACCACTACTCACTTGTGGGTTCATTATAAAAAAATGTGTTGAGGGCCAAGTATGTGTCAGGTGTTGCACTGGGGCTGAGAGAGGGTGGCAAAGATGAGCAAATAAAACAGGGAAAGAAAATACTTTGACCATGAGCCATCACACTCTCTCTTTTCTAAGCACAGCTCTCTTAATCAGGAAGCCTGGGAAGGAACTCAGAATTCTCAACACAGATCCCTAGGGAGCCACTCACAATTGAACATTATGAACTGAATGTTTTGTGTCCTCCCCCAATAGTCCTATGTTGAAGCCCTAACCCCCAGTGGGGCTGTATTTAGAGATGGGGCTCTAAGGAAGCAATTATAGTTAAATTCAGACGGAAAGGTGGGGCCCTGGTTCAATAGGGTTAGTGTCCTTATAAGAAGAGCCCATTGTCTCTCTGCCTGCGTGTATACATCATGTGAACACATGGTGAGATAGTGACTGCCTACAAGCCAAGAAAAGAAACCTCAGAATGAATTTACCCAGCCAGAACCTTGAACTTGGACTTTGAGCCTCTAGAACTGTGAGAAATAAATTCCTGTTGTTGAAGTCACCTAGTTTTTTGTTTGTTTTGTTTTGTTTTGTTTTGTGTGTGTGTTTTAATTGATTTCAGAGAGGAAGGGAGAGGGAGAGAGAGACAGAAACATCAATGATGAGAGAGAATCATCAATCGGCTGCCTCCTGCATGCCCCCTACTGGGGATCGAGCCCGAAATGCATTCTGACCTGGAATCCAACCGTGACCTGTTGGCTCACAGGTTGCTGCTCAACCACTGTGCCACGCCAGCTGGGCAAATCACCTAGTTTGATGTTTCTGTGATAGCAGCCTGAGCTGACTAAGACACTGAGAAAGATGAGGTTTGTCATCCCTGGGGCAACGGCATGAAGTATTAACAGATATAGCTGCATCAGATACAGGGAGCAGCATGCTATGTCCAGGACCCATGTTATTTAGAGAGGAGAGTGGGCAGGAAGCAAGGTAGCCACATATCACATACGGATGTGTAGGCCATGCCAGGGCCTTAAGACTTAACCTAAACCCGTGGCCGGCAAACTGCGGCTCACGAGCCACATGCAGCTCTTTGGCCCCTTGAGTGTGGCTCTTCCTAAGCCTTAGGAGTACCCTAATTAAGTTAATAACAATGACCTACCTATATAGTTTAAGTTTAAAAAATTTGGCTCTCAAAAGAAATTTCAATCGTTGTACTGTTGATATTTGGCTCTGTTGACTAATGAGTTTGCCGACCACTGATAAAAACTATTGGCAAATGATCATCAGATCTGCATTTAGAAAGATCAATCTGGCAGCTACCTGCAGGCTTGATGCGGGGCAGGCAGGGTGGGGAGGTGAAGATCGGTAGGTGGCTGCCCCATGGACCGGTTCTGGGGTGGATTTGGGTCAGGTGAGGAGATGCACCTGGTGACCAATTGGCTGCAAATAAAGAGGAGAAGGTGAGGTGACTTCCTAGTTTCTGGTCTGGATTATGGATGACCCCCCCCCCTTTGACAGGGATATGACCTTTCATAAGGAGGTCAACTTCTCAGCCTGGGCAGACTCCAGATTCCAAGCAGAGCACAAGTCCCCAAACCTCACTGCACCCACATTCTATTGGTCAAGGGTAGGCACAGGCCGGCCCAGATTCAGTGTGGATGGTGACTTTTCGAGGGCATGGATACAGAGAGGCATGACTCCTTGGGGTCACTTTGCAGCAATCCACCATCATGTCTCAATTACAGGCAGGAAGAAAGGGGCAGGGCAAGACCCAGTGCCAGATGCACCTGCTACTCGGTCCTATCGCCTCTGACAAAACTTTCCTGAGGCCCCACTCAGGGTCTTCCTCTAGGCCAGAGAAAGAAGTGAGTCATGCGACCGCCCCTAGCTGCAAGGGAGTCTGGGAAACTGGATATTTTAACCTGAGCACATTGTCACCACCCCCCACCCCCAAACTGAATTCTCAGTAAGGAAGAAGGGGAGAATGGCTTTTGAGTAGGCAAGTCCCATAGTCTTCTCTTGAAGCCTCGGGAAGGTAGGGAGGAAATAGTGGCCACTGAGCACCTTTATGGAAGAGAAACCAGCTCAGCACTGTCCATATCACCTGGTGAGACAATAAAGGACGTGGTTCAGTAGATCAGGGGTTGGGCCTGAGAATGTGCCTCTCCAACAGGTGCTCAGGGAATCCAAGGCTGTGAAAAGGAAAATCACATGCTGAGTAGCCCAGAGCTGGGTTACTCGGAGGAACAAGCAACCCCCAAATTTCAGAGGCTTAAATTACAAAGGGTTGTTTCTTATTCATGCTACACATTCACTGTGAGTTGCTGGGGCTTTGGTCCCTGGAGGCAGGCAGCCAGAGCAGCTACCTCCTAGAGCAATGCCGGTGATCTGGCCAGGGGCAAAGAAATGGCAAGGCACCAACTGGCTCTTACAAGCCTTGAAGTTGAATGGCCGGGCCTGACATCAGGAAGGGAGGGGAAGCTGGTATTGATGCATGATGCTGCAGGCTACCACAGGCTCCCTGGGAGAGGTGGGATTGGAGCGCTGGGCTTTGAAGAATGAACAGGAATTTACCCCGTAGAGAAGGGGAAGAACATTCCAGGCTGAGGAAACACCATAAATACTACCATTGTTCGAACACCTATTCTATGCTGGAAGCTGTCAGATCACTTCCTACTTGGCCTTCACAGAACCCCAAGATATTTTTAGTCCATTTTATGTAACAAGAGACTGAAGATGTTGTAGAAGGTCAGAGGTCCAGAAAGTGGGAACCGAAGAAATGAAACCTCATGTCCAGGGCTTTCTCTCCCCCCCTTCACACCCCCCCCCAGGGGGGCCATTAGGTTGTGTGGCTGTGTGGGGTGTTTGCAGAATAGTCTATGCTGCTGTTTCCATGGAAATGGCCCCGAGATCCAGAGGATTTGGGGGTGAGTAAATCATTATGGATTGCAATTTTTATTATGGTAAAATATATATAACATAACACTTAGCATTTTAACCATTTTAAAGTGCACTGCTCAGTGGCAGTAAGTACATTCACCTTGTCGTGCAACCATCACATCATCCATCTCCAGAACTTTTTCATCTTGCAAAACTCTGTCCTCATAAAACACTAGCTCCCCAATGCCCCCCTCCCAACTCCTGGCAACCAGTATTCTACTTTCTGTCCCTATGAGTCTGACTATCCCAGGAACCTCATGTAAGTAGAATCATATAGTATTTGTCCTTCTGTGCCTGGCATATCTCACTTAGCATAGTGTCTTCACTGCTCACCCACATTGTAGCATGTATTGTTTCCACCTTTTTGCTATTGTGACTAATGCTGCTATGACCATGAGTATGCAAATATCTTTTTTAGTCCCTGCTTTGAATTCTTAATTATGTGGGTTTTTTCCATTGATTTTTAGAGAGGGAAGGAGAGGGAGAGAGAGATAGAAACATCAATGATGAGAGAGAATCATTGATCGGCTGTCTCCTGCATGCCCCCTACTGGGGATCGAGCCCGAAACCCGGGCATGTGCCCTGACTGAGAATCAAACCATGACCTCCTGGTTCCTGGGTCAACGCGTAACCACAGAACCTCACTGACTGCTGGATCCAGAGGGATTTTTAACATGAAGGACTTTATATGGGCCAGAGGTGCTGGCAGGCTTTGTTGGGATCCAGAGGGAAATGGTGCACACCAGCACCGCAGAGCAGCAATCTTCAACCTTTTTTATCTCACGGCACACATAAACAAATGACTAAAATTCTGTGGCACACCAAAAAATAGACTTTTTGCAGATCTGACCAAAAAAAGGAAGTATAATTTTGATATATTTATACGGGATAGCTATTGTTGTGTTGGCTGATGTCATTATTTTATTCGACAGTCTAGCAGAAAAGAGGTCACTGTCCCTGACTAAATAGTCAGGTTTGGTGTGTTTTAAAAGTTCTCACCGCACATCAGTTAAAAATTGCTGCCATCGAGGATGCCTGTCCCTTCCAGGTGCCCCCCAGGATATCCTTGTTAGCCGCCCCCCACTACCACCTGCTGTGGGGGGAGGGGGCGCTGCAGGAGCCCCACACCCCACCCAGGCCCAGAAAGGCTCTCTGCCTTGTTTAGCTGTTTCACAGGCACAGATCTTGCCTCCCAAGAAGTTAGGACATCCTTGAGGGAGCACATTGCTAACCCTTCTGAGCCTTCCTTTTCTTCATCTATAAAACTGATAAACTGCAGCGCTGGTATCCGCCCACCTACCTCCCACATTGTCAGAGGCTCAAATGAAGGATGAATGTTAGGGACACAGAGATGCTGGTGACACTCCTCCTGCAGCCACCTGCTGCAGACCCACCACCCCCTCCCCCCAGGCCCCCCTCAGGGCACTGCCGGCCTGAATGGGAAGGCTGAGGGGCCTCTGGGGCTGTTTCCACAAGGTCAGAGTAGCAAGGTCGAAGGGCTGAAATAGCTTCGACTAAAGGAGGGCAACAGGTAAGCACACTTCCAAGGAAGTTTCTAGGACAGTGGTTCTCAGACTAGATCGGAAGTGAGGCTCCCCCAGAGGGCTTGAGTAAGACAGAGCACGGGCTCACCCCAGAGTTTCTTTTTATATTATTTTAATTTTTTTATTGATTGATTTTAGAGAGAGAGAGGAAGAGAAGGAGGGAGGAAGGGAGGGAGAGATTTGCTGTTCCACTTATTTATGTATTTATTGGTTGATTCTTATATGTGCCCTGACCAAGGATTGACCCGAAACCTTGGTGTATCAGGACGATGTTCTATCCAAGTAAACTGCCTGGCCAGGGCCCACCACAGAGTTTCTGATTCAGAAAGTCTGGGGTGGGGACTGAGAATTCATGTTTCTACAAGTTCCTGGGTGCTGCTGGTCTGGGGGACCCCACTTTGAGAACCTCTGCTCTAGAAAACAGAGGAGAAAAAGATGCTCATTTTGAAGACCACAGACACAGGCGTTCCCTCCATCCTTCCTTTCCACTTCCCTTCTTTCTTCTTTCTTTCTTGCTTCTTTGTCCCACATTTATTATTAGAGCACAGGTCCAGGCTGGGCTGACCGGAGAGCCATTGGCTGCCAGGGGCCAGGCTGTGGTGTGACTAGTGCGGAGGAGTCGAGTGAGTCAGCCGCCAGTGGAGGGGAAATACCATGTTCCGGGCAAGGCACCAGGGCAGCCTGCCAGGCCCTGTGAGAGGCGGGGCACAAAGCCCCCCCACCCACCCCTCACCCCCCACTCCTGGTCGGGTGGTCCCCAGGCAGCAGGACGCTGAGTGAACAGCTGGTCTGTGGGGGAGGCACCGGACCCAGTGGGAAGCCTGGCCCCAGGCCCTCGCCCAGCCAGGCCTTCAGAGGCAGGGCTGGAGAGCAGGCTGTGCAGCACAGGGAGCAGCCACCTCTGGCCCCTAGATGCCACGTTGTTGAATTTCCCCTTTGCTCCAGCGTCTTCGTGCCCCCTCCCGCCCTGGGACTGATGTTGAAGCCTGGAATTCACCTTCCCTTCCAGTGGTTCTCAACCTTCTGGCCCTTTAAATACAGTTCCTCATGTTGTGACCCAACCATAAAATTATTTTCGTTGCTACTTCATAACTGTAATGTTGCTCCTGTTATGAATCGTAATGTAAATATCTGATATGCAGGATGGTCTTAGGCGACCCCTGTGAAAGGGTCATTCGACCACCAAAGGGGTTGCGACCCACAGGTTGAGAACCACTGCCTTAGACTCAGCCACCAGACGCCGTGGGCCTCCCCTGCCCTCCCTAACTGACCTGGGTCTCATTCCTCAGGGCTCCCCTTCCTGTTTTCAAAGATCGCTAACCAATCTGACCCATGGAAACTAAGACTTGTCACCCGTGGCCCCGCCGGCATGGCTCAGTGGTTGAACATCGACCTGTGAGCCACGTCACGGTTTGATTCCCGGTCAGGGCACATGCCCGGGTTGCAGGCTCGATCCCCAGTAGGGTGTGTGCAGGAGGCAGCCCATCGATGATTCTCTCTCATCATTGATGTTTCTCTCTCTCTTTCCCTCTCCCTTCCTCTCTGAAATCAATAAAAATATATTTTTAAAAAAAGACTTGTGTCATCAGAACCCGGTGAAAATGCCAGGAGCCCCGTCATGCAGAGGCACAGCTCCACGAGGGCCTGGGCGTCTTCATGGGGTCTGATTTAACCCCAGGGCATTGCTTCCTCCGCCTCTAGATCCATTTTCTACAGCCAAGAGGATGCACACAGCAGGGCTGTGGGCTACATGAGACACTAGCACAGAAGTCCTTGGCAGCGTTACCAGTCGCCTCCACAGCCACGGGCTGGCCCCAGCTCCCGAGATTCCTCTGGTCATGCAGCCCGTCAGGCCCCACTCCCTGTGCTGCTCAGCCAGCGTCAGGCCCTGCCTCCGACGGCCTGGCCTGGGGAGGATTTGGCGCCCTCACATCTACCTGCCAGACTCCATGCAGGCAGCCTCTGATATGGACCCCTGCCTTGGGGTCTGCCTGGGCAGAGAGGTGGCTCAGTGAGGAGACTGGGAGCCCAGACTCCGGAACCAGCAGCCTGGCCTCAGGTCCTCGAGCCTCCACTGCTGATTGTCTGTGGGCAAGGTACTGTGAAGGGAGGGGCGCCCTGCAGCCTGCCCTGCTGTGAGGGGACCTGGATTCGCGTGCAAAGGGACTTGACCTTGGTGAGCTCCAGGTGAGCCTGGGCGTCAGCACTTGTCACCGATGAGCGGAGGCCACGCAGGAGCCCAGGGCTGTGTTCTGCTCCCGACTCCTGGTAGCTGCCAGCTCCTACGGTGCTCCCTTCAGCACTGTGGGTTAGTCCCGCTCAACGGGGAATCTGCTTTCCAATCAATCTGTGTACCTCAGAGGTGCTTCTGCAGCCCTAACTGGAGTCCAGGGGTGAGCACAGCCTTGCATGGCCCACAGCTAAGTTATTGGCCCGTAAATTAAGAGTTATTTAAACCTGACAGCCAAGGTCAATAGAAACAAACCAATAGAAAAATGGGCAAAGGATACAGAGACACTTCCCCGAAGTGCACATCAGAATGACCAATAAGCATGAGAAAAGAGGCTCAGGTTTATTAATAGGAAATTGCAAATGGAAGTGACAGTGAGATGCCATTGTTTAGCGATCAGCGTGGCCGAAGTTTAAGCGACTCCATTTGTAAGGAAGCAGTGTTAGGCCCCACGCGGGAGCGTGTGGCAGGGCCTCTCAGCTTCTGCACAGACACTTCCTCAGCGCAGGGCTGTCCTGTGCGCTGCAGGCTGTGCAGCAGGGACCTGGCCTCCACCCACTAGATGACAGGAGCACCCCTCCCCCTCCAGCTGGGACAACCAAAGGTGTCTCCAGACACTGTCAAATGCTCCCAGTGTAGATACAGAACCACTTTGTACATAAACACTTACAGCCACATATCATTTTCTGAACACATTTAATTTTCTTTTTTAAGAAAATGTTTTTATCAATTTTTTTAGAGAGAAAGGGGGAGGGAGAAACAATGGATGGGCTGCCTCCTGCACACCCCCTACTG
>NW_005371774.1:274129-283646 GCF_000412655.1 Myotis brandtii | reverse complement strand
TTTTTTTAGAGAGAAAGGGGGAGGGAGAAACATGGATGGGCTGCCTCCTGCACACCCCCTACTGGGGCTCGAGCCACAACCCGGGCATGTGCCCTGACCAAGAATCAAACTGGCGACCTCTCTGTGCATGAGATGATGCTCAACTAGTGAGCCACACTGGCCACAGTGGAACACATTTAGTTTTAATCACCATTTTAGAGACAAGGAAACAGGTCCAGAGAGGCCCAGTGACTTTCTCGGGGTCACGGTGTCAGTTGGGTGCCTGATTTCAGAGCTGTTTCTTGCCTGAAACAGATCCAGCTGCTCCACCACAGTTGGACTTGCTGAAGGTGGGGGAACTTCAGGTCCATGTGTCCAGGCGAGAATCACGGTCGGGGAAGGGGTGTTCGCTGTGGTCCAGCCGAGCTCCGTGGTGTCTGGAACCGTCACAATGAGCCCCAGCTGCAGGGCTGGCTTGGCCCGAGATGACAGCGCCAGGCAGCCGGCCCAGGAGGCAGCATCCTGCAGGGCCACCAACCTCCTGAGCAAGGCTGACAGCCACTTGCAAAGTCCTAGAGCCAGCAGCACGTTGGCTGAACCAGAGCGGCCTCTCCTCTGTTCAGGAGGAAGGTGGAGCAGTGGGGCGAGTGTGCGCACGAGGAGGGTAGTGATGCCAGCCTGGGCCTAATTCTTTCTCGATTTCCCTCCCTCTGGCCCTCTCCCAAAGCCCTGCTGCTGCCAGCTGAGTGAGCCGTGGTCCTACCCAAGTGGTGGGCTGCGGCAGGGTGTGCCAGCTCCGTGAAGCCTGGCGGTTCAGCCTTGGGCCT
Organism: Myotis brandtii; assembly: GCF_000412655.1. NCBI lineage: Eukaryota > Metazoa > Chordata > Mammalia > Chiroptera > Vespertilionidae > Myotis > Myotis brandtii. Next base: position 282,840 of record NW_005371774.1, on the reverse strand, counting down.
GGCCACGGTGAGGCTGATTTCCTGCGGGCTTGTCTGTTTGGGGCACTGGATTCCGAGCTCCGAGGGCAGACCCTGTGCAGTAGCTCCTGCACCCCTGGGTGCCTGTCAGTGGGCACCCAGGCTGGGTGGGTGCAGGATAGGGAGGGAAGGGTAGCAGTGGAACGGTCAGGATATTTGGGTTGGAACATGCCTTCCAGACCTCTGAGCCCAAATCCATCTTCTAGACTTGCTCACGGGCAGTCACCTGAGCAGCCCGTGACACCGGAGGCAGCCAAGATGCGCAGAGGCGCTCAGCTATTCCTTGTACCATCCGGCTGCTCCCTGGGCCTGTGACCGACCAGAGTGGGAGGGAGTTCGGGGCTGAACTGAGCGCCCTGATCCCACTCCTGGGAGGACAGGTGCTGCTCAGGGTACGTGGGGTGCGACCTTCATTAAATAATCAAGGCTTAACTTTTTCAAGGGAAATGTCTCAGAGTGGCTTCTAAGAAGCCCCCTGGTCGTGTGCTGCCCTCCTGCCCGGCAGGGGCCCAGCTGGCAGGAGCTCAGGTTGAGCAAGCAGCCCCCTGCCTGGCAGGGAGGAGCTGCGCCTCCTCCTCCAGCCTGAAGCGGCTCACCCCTCTCTGCAGAGCCCACAGGAGAGCTGACGGGCATCCTGTCAACCCGTCTCCTGGCAGGTGTGCACCATGCGCCCTGAGAGCTCTAATGCACACACACTCCTTATGGAGGGCGGCTCAGAGCTTAAGGTCTTAATGGGGAAACCAGGTGCCAATGGCTCACTCCTCAGCTCATCACACCTCAGGGAGGCGATGGCGGCTGACAGGCACAAGGTAGGGCTCCCTCCAAGCCGTGGGTCCTCCACCTGCTGCACACGAGGCTCCTGGGCTCCCCCGGAGCTCAGGCCACACCCAGGCCACACCCGGCCTTTATGTCAGATTCCCTGGGAGAGGAGCCCGGGAATCAGTTTTTAAAAAAACACAAGCTCCCAAGGTGGCTCCAATGCTGAGTTAAGAACCTCTGTTCTCAGTGGACTTGGGTACAAAGGGGGACTGGGCGCTGTAGGAATTTTGAAATTTCCAACGGTTACCTGTTTTGGTGGCTGGGACTGAAGGAAGGGCCCCATGTAAAGGAGGCAGGAGATAAAGGTGCCCCAGAGCTGGGAGAGCTGCGGGACCAAGCACAGGTGCAATGCCCCCCACCCTGCAGTCTGCACAGAGGCCACTGATGGACAGCATGTCACCTAACCAGCCTTTAGGTACCAGCCTTTCCTACTCCAAGAGCACTTTCTAGGCCCTCCCAGCCCAATCCAATTGTAAACTCCAAATTTAAGATGGGCAAACAGCAGAGACAATTCCTGAGTCGTTCCTCACTCTGTGTAGGTGCAGACCACTAAGGGCCCCAACATCTGCTGAAAACCACCCAACTCTAGTCCCTATTAGCTCACAGCTACTAGAACGGCCACTAGCTATAATCTACATGTATATTTATTTATAGAAGCAGGAAACAGGTACTGGCGAGGGGGTGAAGAAATCAGAAACGCTGTGCTTGTGTGCTGTTGGTGGAATGTAGCGCGGTACAGCGATTGTGGAAAATAACACGGCACCTCCTCAAAAACATTAAAAACAGAACCGCCGTGTGACCCAGCAATTCCACTCTGGGTTGAAACTCCAAGGAATCAGAAGCAGGGACTTAAGAGATATTTGTGCACCATGTTCATAGCAGCAGCAGCATTCAAAACAGCTAAAAGGTGGAAGCAAACGGATAAATAAAAAATGATCTATACACACAATGGGACATTATTCAGCCTTAAAAAAAAAATTCTGACACATGGGTCATGGATGACGTGTCACCTTAAGCAAAATAAGCCAATTGCAAAAGGAAAAATACAATATGATTCCATTGATGAGTAATAGTCAAATTCAGAAACAAGTGGAATGGCGGCTGCCAGGGGCCGGGGGGAGAGGGGAATGGGGAGTACTGTGGAATGGGCAGTTTCAGTTTTGCAAGATGAATTCTGTGGAGGGATGGTGGTGGTGGTTACAAAACAATGTACCTACCTAATGCCACTGAACTGCATACTTAAAAATGGTTAAGATGGTAAATTTTGTTATTTAACGAAAGTTAAAAAACAAAACAAAAAACAAGCCCTCCCCTTTCCTCCCGCACCCCCCCCCCCCACACACACACCCACACAGCCAGCGATGGGCACACACACAGGAGCCGGCACTTTCACCGAAAGCGGTTCATCTGAGGAACGGCTGGAAGGAGCAGGGAGGCCGGGAGGAGCCTACACATACAGGTGGGCAAAGCGGGCCCACAATGGTTTGTATGGAAAATACCGTAATTAATAAATAGTACAAGAGTAAACTGTGTTTTGTGCACTGACAGCTGTAAACCACTTTTCCCATCCTGTATTCATTCGGCTTCCACCTGGGGGCAGGGGACAGGAGAGAGGAGAGCTCCAGCTCCAGATGGGGCAGGGACAGGTACTCCCAACGTGCTTGGTTTCCTTCCGATTCGGACAGGAAATGTCTCAGACTCACAGGGGATGCGTAATAAAGCTGGCAGTGCTTGATGAGAACCCACAACATCAGCCTGAAAACACACACACACACACACACACACACACACACACACACACGTTACAAGCAAGCAAGTAGGGAGGGCGCTGCCACCTGGAGCTTGAGGGGAGGACCTCTGACAGAGCTGGCTGCGGCCCACCTCAGGGTCCCGGGAGCTCACAGCTGTGGTGAGCCCTGTGAGCCCCGCCAATCACTCTCCAGGCCCCTGGGATTAGAGAACCATTATGCAGCTAGACCAGCCGTGGGCAAACTACGGCCCGCAGGCCGGATCCGGCCCGTTTGAAATGAATAAAACTAAAAAAAAAAAAAAAAAAGACCTTTTATGTAATGATGTTTACTTTGAATTTATATTAGTTCACACAAACACTCCATCCATGCTTTTGTTCCGGCCCTCCGGTCGTTTAAGAACCCATTGTGGCCCTCGAGTCAAAAAGTTTGCCCACCCCTGAGCTAGACCCATCCCCTTCATCCGTTCTGGCTTGGGCCTATGTATCTGTTTCAAAAAAATCAAATGTGCCCTCAGAGAAGAGCATTTCCAGTGCTGAGTATTCCAGGGAGCATGCTGTCTTAAACAGGAGGGAGGCGCCCACGAGGCTGCTCAACTGAGGGGGCAGGGCCACCACGGGAAAGCTCTGGGTGTCTGCTCCCGGACCAGGAGGAAGGTTATTCTAGGAGAGAGACTCAGATGCACAGGAAACACCTGGAAGGAGTGGGCAGGAAGGACAGGGGCCACGGCCTGGCTGTGTTCGGGGCTTGCTCCCTCACCTCTGCATCCTCAGGGGCCCCTGGCGCTGAGCTTTCTTCTGTGCTGATGCCCCGCCCTGGGGCCATGCAGCATGTGCCTCAGACCATAGAGGACTGGCTCCCACAATCCGGGATGAGGGGAAATTAAGTAGGCGTGGCCCCTTCGTCCAAGACGCGCAGCTTCGCCTGCGGTGCAGGGCTCATGGGACCCTTCTTCCTGTGCCCCAGCTGGCGAGCCCTGCTCCAGGGGGTTTCCCCAGTGCAGGCAGAGGCAGCCCAGCTGTGTCCGTCACATGTCTAGAGGAAGCAGTGTGGTCACTCTCCCACCCGGACGCACAGCTCCTCCCCGCTGGCTTCCGCTCTCCTGGCCTTGGGGCCAGAAGCTGGCTTCCGAAGGGACAGGCTGCAGCGGAAGGGGCAGGCTGGGGTCACAGGGCTGGCTGTGGGGGCTGAGCTCTCCCCCAGGTCCTCTGCCAAGAACAGGAAGAGGAGCTGAGAAGTGACTGTGCTAAGAAATCCCAGTCCTGAGCTCTCACATCACAAATGCAGAAACCACAAACCAAGGAAAGAATAAAAAAAAACCCAAGCTTTAAATTTTCTCTCCTAATAGCTAGTTCCAGTGATGTTTATTACTCAGCCTGAGCTGAAATAACCTTAGACAGAAATAGAAACAGCCCCTGGTTTTACTGAGCCTTCGCACAGTCCTGACTTTTCGGTTCATGTCAGGGCCCCTGGCTGTGGTGCCAGAGACCAGGGGAGGCCAGACGGAGCAGGGTCTGTGCAGAGGGGCGTGGCCTCAGAGCAGAGCCAGAGAGAGACAGCCAAGCAACTGGTTCCAACAGTGCAGCCTAGCTGGCGACAGGGTTTTATGTGTAGGGTGAGCTGCTGGGGCCCTGGAGAGACGAGCCCAGACTCAGAGCTAATCTGGCCTAGAAGGACATGTGGCCACATGCCAGCAGGGCCCAGGCCCAGAAGCTGGGTGGGTGGAGGTCTGTGCCACCCTGTGCTTGGCCCAGGGAAAGAGCCTGGGTGGAATCTGGGGAACTCTGTCCGCAGGGCCGGTGCAGCAGGGGCGGGCGTGGGCAGCGGGCTCTGTCCAAAGGGGCGGGCGTGGGCGGCGGGCTCTGTCCACAAGCTGGTGCAGCAGGGCGGGCGTGGGCAGGGGGCTCTGTCCCTGCTCCGGAGCCCAGGATCCCGCCTGCAGTCACTGGCTGCTCGGGGCAACGGTCCTCACCTTCCTACCTGGAGGGGCCAGGGCTCGCACCTCTAAGCCTCCTGTGGCACAGGGGGCCATCCCCGAGGCCCTGCTGAACCTTGTGTATGTCCTGAGATGGAGAGGGGCAAGGATGATCAACGCTGCCACTTTCCTGGGGAAGCTGCTCTTCGGAACCCAGCGTCACTGCTGTGCTCTGCACTGTCACTGGACCGCCGGGTTCTGGTCTCCTGGTTCTCACCGAAGGGCAGGCCAGGCCGGCCCTCCTGGGTCCTCTGGGCCACTCCAGGCCAGGCAGCCGGCTGTGGTGGCTATCGCAGGGGCTGCTTGAGCTCGAACAGGCCTGTCCCGCCCTTGACGACTTTCCCAACCACGAGGCAGGCGGAAGGAGACCTCAGCTCGTCGTGGGATCCTGGGAGACAGAGCACGTGTTAGGTGGCTGAGGGAGAAGCTGGTGTGAGGGGGTGGATGGGGCACCTTGGAGCAGCCCCGGGTCCCGGAGGCCGACTGCCCTGCACTTGAGAGAAGGCCCTTTTCCCTTCAAAACACAGAGGCACTTCCCTGCCTGCTGCCCACCCATCCCAACCGCTTCCTCCATGAGACCTTGCTCGCGTGCAAGGGGAAGGGGAAGGGGAAGGCGTGCGGAAAGGTGCCCAAGGAACAGCCCATTTGCCCGGAGCAGATGCAGGAGGGCCGGGCCTGCCCACACTGACCCAGCATGGTGGCCTGCTTCAGGAACTGGAAGCTGGTTTCAAACGTCATCTGCTGCAGAGGGGACGAGTTTGACTGGATCCCAAAGCGGTTCAGCGGCTTGTAAACACCCTCGAAGCACATGTAGTCGGCGACCAGGGAGAGATGGCGGGGATCGACCGCAATGCCTGTCAACGGGCAGCAACATCAGGAAGGAGGCTGCACTGGGGCAGTGGCTCCCAACAGGTTTCCCTCCCTTCTCCCTTGCTACACTGCCTCCCTGCTCCGCCGCCACCAGCCACACAGGAAACAGGCTCCAGACGGGGCATGAGAACTGACAGCACTGCTTTCACTCGAGAACTGAAACCCTGACGGCTGGACAGGCCAAGTTATTGTTCGGATGTGCTGCCCCTGGTTTGCTCTCTGAAATAAACTGTTGTAAGGTTTTTCCCCATAGCTTGACGCAAACGGCCTGCACCTGCAGATGAGATACACTCCGCAGCCGACTTGCGCTCCCCTCTGCCTGACCAAGTTGTGTCCACCAGACATCCTGCTATCTTCCAAGGTGCTCCATTGTTCAGGCAGCTCCCCCAGCTGCTGGTGCGACCCCGACCCAGCCCCTCTCCAGGAGAACAAACACTCCCTCAGTGCTGACGCCGACACCGGGTCTCAGCCGTGGTCAGAGGATTTAATAAAGTTTCTTAAATGCTCACGTCTCCTGGCCTGGCTCCTGCTGTGTGGGCCTAACAGTTACCAGGCAGGAGCTTTCAGAGGCCGGCGGGCAAGACACAGTGGTGACCCTCGATGATGGGACTTGCCACACGAGACTGAACACAAGTCGCCCCTTCCCTTGGTCACTCTCAGGGCCTCCGAGAGCTACACGCTCACTGTACCTCATGTCAGTTCCCCGGCGCTGCTGGACGACACCCCGATCTCCCCATGGCTGTCCACAGTCTCTTACCGTACACAGCAAACACGTCCTTGATCTCCTTCTCGATCACACGCAGGGCGGCCTCGATGCCGTACGTGTTGGCCATCGCGTGGATGTCGTTGGAATAGAGGCGGCGCAAGTCCAGGACCTGGGGAGGGAGGAGGGACTGACTGGCAGGGCCCGGCCTCTGCTCCCTCCACAGGCGACACCCAGGCTGCTCTCTCCTTGTCTGGCAGTCGAGCACAACTGATGACAAAGTGGCCGCCAGGGTAATGGAGAGGAAACAGTGTGGGCAGAGCTGCCGACAGGACGCTGGCTGGGCCCAGGCCTGCTCCTCACCGCCAGAGCGAGGGACTGGGCGCCTGCTTTAGAGTCAAGGTATTTTTTTGTTTTGTTTTTGTTTATTTAACAGAAAGACCCGTCTCCTAGGATCGAGACACCCCTCGATGGGTGAGGAAAGTTCCCTAGCAGAAGTACAGACACTTGTCCAGGGCACCTGAGCAGGGACAATCAGCTGCAGGGTGTAACCTGGGCCTTGACAGGGTCCAGTTTGGCCGCCCTGGGGGCCCGATGGGGCTCCATGAGATGGCAGTCACCCCCACAGAAGACCTCGGAGGACCTGGGGGCTCGTCTGGCCTTGTTTAAACGAACTTGCGAGGATGACACGGAGCTTGCCCTGGCTACCTCTCAGCAGGCGCTAGCCCTCCCGCTCTGTCTCCCAGAGGAGGACCTCTGTGGGCAGCTGCTATGGGGGAAGTCTGCGAGGCAGGAGAGCTCTGCAGCTTGCTGGAGACCAGAGGACCCGGGTGAGAGGGGTCCCAGCTCCCAGTACTCTGTGCACAGGGGCTGAGAGAATCTCAGAGGCCGTGGGGGACTCCGGGAGGTGGGAGGAGCCAGGAGAGCTCAGACGAAAGGACAGACCTGCTGGCGGAGCAGGTGGGACAGGTACATGGGCCTCTGCTGGCCGGGCCTGGGGGCTAGGCTTGGACCACCTCTTCGCCCAGGGCCTGCTTCCCCAGATAAAGTGAGCAGCTCCCAGGGCAGCAAATCAGCAAACTCTTTCTTACAACTGTACTCTGGAAAGGTTTTAATATCAAGGAAAAGCATTTATACTCAAACTAGAGGCCCAGTGCACAAAATTCATGCACAGATAGTGTCCCTAGCGGCTACCGGCTGCCACCCCCTGGTGGCCAGCACACATCCAACTCCTGGTCGGTTGAACTCCCGCCCCTGAGGACAATTTGCATGTTACCCTTTTATTAAATAGGAAGGACTAGTCTGAGAAACTCGAGGTTACAGTTAAGCAGGTTCTGTATTATGAGCAGTAACTGGGCTCACGCGCATGGTAGATCCCACACAGAGGGGCCAGGCCATGCCAACTTGGTTTGGGGACCCTGGGCTAGAAGCACCAGCGGCTCAGCAAGCGCCAGAGCAGAGTGGCTGGATTTGGCCCCCAGTGCCTGAGGCAGAGGCAACACTGGCCGTGCACCAGCAGAGGGCCTGGGCCGTACCTCGGCGGCCGGCAGAGGGCCTGGGCCATACCTCGGCGTACTTGAACAGCTCTGGAAGGTTGATTCCTTCTGTGTTTAAGACGAGCTCCTTCTCGTTCTGGCTGTTGGTGGTTTCATTCAGGAGGCACCTTGTGATGCCCTTGGTCGCATAGATGACAGCACTGTGGGCCAAGGACACCACCAGGGAGCTCATGTCAAAGTTAATCTTCATCAGCGGGAGCTTCACCGTCACCTGCCAGAGGAGGAGAGCTGAGCCCAGGGAGATGGCCGCCCGAGCCCCACACGGGACAGAGGCCACGCCAACCGGGTTCCCCGCAGTACCCCTCCTAAGCCCTCTTAGTAAGCGCCTTGGCCGGGGACAGGTGGCCCTGCTGGGGGAGCTGGGTCAGTGAGTCTGCACCGTGAACCTGTGGCTAAGCCGACCATACACAGCAGCCAGCTCCAGTCCCCCAGGCCACGGTGGAAACGGCGAAGCGATATGTCACTGGTGTCGGTGAGAACGGTGAAACTCACGTCGCCCAACATCGCCCTTGCTACCCTTTCAGTGACCACAAAGCAACACAGGGATCTGTGTGATCCTGGGCAGTGACTCCTGCCTACACTGCCATAGGGGAACCACTGGCCGGATCAGGGCACAGGAAAGCTGTGTGTGAACTGTCTGGGCCTCCATACCACCAGCCTGCGAGGGGGCCATGCCCCACGTCGGAGACCAGGGGCGGCGGGTGGCAGGCGGCAGAAATAAGTGCCCTGCTGCCCCAGCTTCCACGTGTGCTGACGACCTGCCGAACCGAGGGCTGAATGAGGCGACGTGTGGAAGCACCGACAGGGCCTGGCAGGTCAGACCCACATACACGCCTACTGAAAAGTCAGAGCAGTGGCCCTCGAGGGATTTGAAAGTCACATTTGTGAGACTGTGATCTGGGGCAGAGGGTCCACAGCTGTCACCACATGTGGGTTTAAGGGCCCTGGGATTAAAAAGAGACACCAACTCTCACGGATCCCAAATGGCCGCCCGGCCCGCGCAGGAGGGCGCTGAGCAGCAG
>NW_005371774.1:267665-274042 GCF_000412655.1 Myotis brandtii | reverse complement strand
CCGCCCCCACCCCCCAGCACTAACCACTGACCTGGCACCACAGGCTCTCCTCGGTGTCGTACTGGTAGTCCTCTATGAACGGGTGGGACTCCCGGACGGCCTGCACCCGGCGCTCCACGGCCTCCGCTTCCTGGGACTCCTGGCTGCTGCTGGGCTTCCGGGGCTGCCTCGAGGGTGGAGCAGGGGCCGAGTTCTCCTCGGGGCCTGAGCCCCCCTCCTCATCCTGCTCCTGGGCTGTGGGGGCGCCTGCCCCACTGACGTTTCCTTCCTCCGGCACATCCTCGTCGTCATTCTGCTCCCCCTCCTCCTCGTCCTCACTCTCATAGTCGACCTGGCAGGGAGGGAGCGCAGGCTGTGGCTGGGCCCCCATCGCTCTGGCTGTCGGCAGAGGCTTATCTGACCGGCTCACCCGGGCCCCACCTGCCCTGTGGCCTGGGCCGCCATCCTCCTTGCCCCGCTGGCCCGTCCCCTGGGAATGCCAGCCCCCCAGTGCCCATGCCCCTCCTCACCCTCACCTTGTGAAACCCCTCAGACCCCCAACCCTGCCCTTTGTCCTTAAGCCATCATGACACCAGAGGACTGGCCTGGGGGAGAGGACGGAGGTATTATATTTTCATTTTAGGAATGGGAGGCAGCCTGACTTCGCCTCCTTGCCAAAGGCCGCTGGGTCCTAGACACTGATTCAGGTCAGGACAGCCAGACCCACAGGGCCGCCCTGGATGGCCCCGCCCGGCGCCTGCCCCGAGAACACCGTCTTCTTAGCAGAGGAGTGAGGGCAGGCTGGTCTGGCTCCAAGGTTCCTAACAGGTCCCAGCAGAGACAAAGGAGCAGCCTTATGTGTCAGGAATGACCCCTTGGGTCTGACGGAGGAGGGGGGCGTGACCACAGCCCCTCACCCGAGCCGGATCCCCTCACCTCCTCCTCTTGCTTCTCCCGGCGTTTGACATCTGAAGCATCGGCGTCTCCCTCCTCCGCTTCGGCGTCCACAATGTGCTCCTCCTCTCCCTCCTCGCCTTCCTGCTCTCCCTGCGGTGAGGCCGAGGAGGAACAAGATGCGCTCTAGTACCTACTGCCCAGGGAGTCCACCTGTCCACCCACCAACCGATGCACCTACCTCCCACCTACCCTCCCACCCAACCCCAGGCGTCCACCCAGCGTCTACTCTGTGTAGCCCTGATTCCACAGCTCCTCTTCGGCCTCCGTTTTTACATGGACCACCTGCAAAATCTTGCATTTAAAACAATGTTTTAAAGGGCCCAGACTCTGCAAGTCACTAAAACAAGATGGTGCAAAATACTGTTCCAGATATTTTTGTTGCAGGTGGAGATGAAGAGTAAGGGCTGTCATGGTGGGATATTGAGCATTTTAAAAACCAAGTATTTATACCTTTCTCTTTCTGACCTTGGCTTCTAGTTTCTCAGTCTCCTGAGTGATTTAATGATAAGGACTGGGCAGCCTTTCAAAGACAGTCCATGCCCATCTCTGCCGGAGTTAGCCAACTGGTAGACGTCCATGGCAGGAGACCCAGAATGCTCTCTGGTCGAGGCCAGTCCCTCAGTTTAGGGATAAGGAGACGGGCCCAGAGAGCGGGGGTGGCACAGCTGAGGTCACCAAGCAGGCAGGGGCAGTGCCTGTCTTTGCTGCACCCCACCTAAGTACAGCGCAACAAACCCCGGCTCAGAGGACACTCAGGGACCTGCCCCCGCACTGCCTCGAGTCCAAAGGCTCTTCCCTGGCTCCTTCCTTTTTGGCCACTAAAGTTCAACTGCCCTGCTTCAAAATGCCTCTGGTCCCTGCCAGTACTCGTTGGCCTCAGTTCACTGGGCCTAGGTAAGTCGAAGGCAGAGAACAATGAAACACAAAAAGAACTTCCAAAAGCCCAGCAGGTACCATTATTTTGAGTCTATCCTCAGGATAAAAAAATCAATTTGGGGGGAGGGATGGGAGTCGAATCCTTGGGAGCAGACAGATGAATGACCTGGGGCCCTAACCGGGGCAAACCAGACCACACTGCTCCCTGCGCGTCCACCAGACCACGCTGCTCCCCTGCGCGTCCACCAGACCACGCTGCTCCCCTGGGCAGTCCACCAGACCACGCTGCTCCCCTGGGCAGTCCACCAGACCACGCTGCTCCCCTGGGCAGTCCACCAGACCACGCTGCTCCCCTGGGCAGTCCACCAGACCACGCTGCTCCCCTGCTCGGCCCCCAGACCACGCGGTTCCCCTGTGTGGCCACCCGATCTGAAAAGTCAATGTTGCTTTTCAGCTCTCAGCACAGCAGATAAATGCTAAGGTAAGTGGAGAGATGGGCCAGCAACAGGGAGGGGCTGAGGAGCCCTGAGAACAGTCATTGACCCGTCCCAGGAGAGAAGACCCTCCCTGGGCCAGTCCCCAAGGACCCCTGAGGGACTCACTCACCGGAGGCCTCCCTGACTCCCCCGCGTTGTCCAGATCCCGCTGGGTAGCTCTTCGTGTGTTCACGCTTCTGAAGGCTGATGCTTTGTTGTTCTTCTTTCTGATGGACTCCATCAGGATTTTAAAGAATCTAAAGCGGGAAGAAGGCCATGCAGGCCGTTCAGAAACAGCACCTCCACGCCCCCTGCTGCGGGGGTAGGAAGTTCTGTACGAGGATCTCACACCCACATAGGCCGATACTGGTTGGGGCTATTCCGAGACCTGGCCTCCCCCTCAGCTCACGTTTTCCCTCTTGCAGTTTCTGAATGGCACACGGCACGTCAGAAAGAACACGGCTGCCCGGCCCGCCAGGCCTGCTCTGAACACGTGCTCTGCCCATCCTAGGGAGTGTGGCTGAGCACGACAGTCCTGAACTCCCTCGTCTGTGAAAAGTGGGTATCAATATGTTTCATGCATCTTGTTTTAAGGCTTAGCAATCACACTATGTCTGCCACCTGCCACAGGGCCTGGCAGAGTGATGCTCAGTAAACGACAGCTGGTGCTGCTGTGGCTGTCATCTAGCAAACGACCGAATCTACAGTCGGAGAGGGGTCCAGCCAGGACTAGGGCCAACCCCTGCCTGCCCGCCCCTGCATCTCCAGAAAGTGCGACAGCTCAGGCCTGGTAACTCCTGTCTCCTTGGTGTGGAAGCCCAGCGATTTGATGAAAGAGCTGTGGACAAGCTCAGTGGAATTTCAAAGACAACGATAACTTACTTTGTGGCAATAAATCCTGTCATCAAGTTAGAACCAAACCAATCTAAAAGAACCAATTCAAGCACAGCCTAGGGGGCCTTTCCTGCCCTCCCCGCCCCCTCTCCTCCTGAGATATTTTTCGTTCCCTTAGGGACTCATCCCATCCCACCCCACCCCGCCCCCTGCTTCTGTGTTTATTACTCTCTACCTGCTTCATCAGGCTGCAACCATACCAAAAGGACTGCTCTTTTGTTTGTTTGGTTAATCCTCACCCGAGGATATTTTTCCATTGATTTTTAGAGAGAATGGAAGGGAAGGGGAGAGACAGAGAGAAACAGATGTGAGAGAGACACATCGATTGGTTGCCTCCCACACGCACGCCGGGACCTTTGAGCCTGCAACCAAAGTATGTGCCCTTGACCAGCATCGAACCTGAGACCCTTCAAGTCCGCGGGCCAGTGCTCTACCCACTGAGCCAAACCGGGTAGGGCTGGACTGCTCTTAATTATGTGAAGTATCCGGTGCCTCCGTGTCCAGGCAGCCAGCCAGTGTTCTGAGCCTCTACTGTGCCCCGGGGCACAGCCAGGATGAAAGCCAGGAGTTTAGAGTCTTAATGTGAGAAGCAGGCAGGTCACGTGCTTACTATTAGGGGATTATAAACAACATCACTGCCACTCTCCCTCCTCATTCTTCATTAAAACTTAGTTGTATGTGGTTTTACCAAGGGCAGAAAAAGGGCTCCCGCCTACTAACCTGGGAAGAGCTGGGTCACTAGGCACTGGGGACCGAGCTGAGGGCCCGATGGGAGAGGCCAGGCTTACCTTTAGAAAGAGACTCCAACTGGGAAGCAAAGTCTCTAAAAGGACAGGCTCTGGTTCCAGATCCTGTTCCACCTGAGCCTGGAGAGAGGGCCTGACCTCCTGGCACAGAGGGACCACTCCCAGCCCCTGCCGCCCGCTGTGCAGAGTGCAGGGACGGAGAGAGGACCAGGTGTGGAGCACTGGGCCTGCCACAGGGGCTGCTGCTTTGACTTACCAGGCGGTTACTTTGGGGCAGTATCACCCACCTGAGGCGCTTCCCTTCAGCATCCCAAGTCCCCCCACAACTGTCCTCAACCCCAATTACACATCTGCTCCCACTCACCTCTGGGCACGCTATGAGCGCATGCTCAAGCCATTAGCTCTGCTAGGACTTCCCCAGCCCCTTATCTAACATGGAGCTGCATCCCCCCCACCTCACCCCACCCCAAGGTTGGGTCTAAGTGCAGATGTTATTCCAAGAGGCCTCCTCTAATCTCCCTGATTGGGAATCCTTTCTACCTCACCTGCCGCTCTTGGTGAACAGGACTGGTGCAGAACACACGAGAAGGTGAAAAACTAGACTAAACACATGACCGGAAAGTGGCAGACACGCTGCCAGTGTGCGAGTTCTCCTGGAGGCGCAACCCGTGTGCCACTCCGAGAGCAAGGGAACGAAGGCCCCAGTGACTGCCCCGGGAAGGCTTGGCTGATTGTCAGGATGTGGCAACTGAGAGGGAGCAGCAGGGGAGGCTGCACAGAAAGCTCCCATTCCACATAAATGATTATAAACAGAGAACATACCCTTGGCTGTTTCCCAAAGTGCCTGCCAATAGCTCCACCACCTGTTGTTTTCAAAGTTGGACTCAGAGAAGCGCGAACTGCAGATGGCCCGCCTGGTCCTTTCATGGCTAGGACCGGAGGCCAGATCTTACACACCCTGACCCTAGTTCAAGGCTCTTTCCACTTCTCCACCCCACCTCACGCCACCCCCCAGATAATTTATGTAAGTGTTCAGAGCTACCTGCCAGTACAATATGTGTCACTGTGATCTGTATTTTTTGTTTCCCATCTGTGTTAAAATAGTCTCATGAACCCTCATACATTGTTGGTGGGAATGTAAATTGGAGCGGCTACTATGGGAAATAATATGGAGGCTCCTCAAAAATGATCCAGCAATTTGACTACTACGAGTATCTACATAAAAAAGAATGAGCTGGTGTGACTCAATGGTTGAGGATCGACCCATGAACCAAGAGGTCACTGGTTTGATTCACCAGTCAGTCAGGGCACATGCCCAGGTTGTGGGCTCGATCCCCAGTAGGGGGCCTACAGAAGGCAGCCGAATGATGATGTTTCTCTCTCATAGATGTTTCTATCTCTCCATCCCTCTCCCTTCTTCTCTCTCTAAAATAATAATAAATAAAAAAGAATGAAATCTATCTGTGATAATATGAATGGACCTAGAGGGTATTATGCTAAGTGAAATAAGTCAACAGAGAAAGATAAATACCATGTGATTTCACTTACATGTGGAATCTAAAAAACAAAATCAAATCAAACAAACAAAACCCAGACTCACAGAACAGATGGGTGGTGCCAGAGAAGAGAGGGCTGGAGGAAGGGGGCGAAATGGGTGAAGGGGATTAAGAAGTATCAACTTCCAGTTATAAAATAAGTAAGTCGCGGCAATGTAGTGTACAGCCTGAGGAACACAGGAATACAAAAATATAGTATTAACTTTGTAAGGTGACAGATGGTGACTAGACTTATTGTGGTGACCATTTCACAATGTACAAAAATGTCGAGCCACTATGTTGCACACCTGAAACTAATATAATGTCAATTATACCTGAATTAAAGAAAAGTGTCATAATCCCACAGCTGGGGGAGAAGGGAAGAAAGGGAGGGAAGGGAAGAGAGAAAAGGGGGCAGGAACGAGGAGGGAGAAATGAAGAAGCAGCTGTGTGGGAGGGTCACGCTTCTGCAGCACTTGCACACTTCCTGTGTCTGTAAGAGGCCTTACCGGGGGCTTCACTGCCCACACCTGACAACAGGGGTCCTGGCCATGCCCCAGTCCACATGCGGCTCCTTCCCTCACCTCAGGCCCATTCTGAAGTCACAGAGCAGCTCCACCAGAGCTCCTGCACACGGCTTTATCACAGCTTTTCAAGTGCACAAGCAAAGTACAAAGTCGGAGTTAAAAAAGTCTTTCACTGCTGGAAGAAGCCCAGCCCGTCCTTCATCAAGAAATTTTTTAAAAGTGATAGATTTTCGCCCTCGCTGGTTTGGCTCAGTGGGTAGAACGTCGGCCTGCAGACTGAAGGGTCCTGGGTTCCAATCCAGGCAGGGGCACATGCCTGGGTTGCGGGCTTGATCCCCAGCAGGGGGTGTGCAGGAGGCAGCCAATCAATGATTCTCTCTCATCATT
>NW_005371774.1:242256-267641 GCF_000412655.1 Myotis brandtii | reverse complement strand
TAAAAAAAAAAAAAAAAAAGTGATGGACTTTCAACTCCCCAAGATGAGGCAAGTAAAGGGAACTCTCCACACAGCCTGGTGCAAGCCTCCTGCAGACCCACCTGCTCAGGGGCCTCAGACGACTAGAAATGGGGCCGAGCATCCCAGTCCACGCCCTTGACAATGCTCAATGGCCACGTGGTCCCAGCTCCATTTCCCAGAAGAGGGCAGCGTGGCCACACACACACTCGGCGCGGGAGGCCTCTCCTCCCGGGTAATTAATGAGCTGGCAGGCTGAGCACAGACGGGTCTCCTGGGACATGCCAGCACCAGGAGAGCACGGGCCGCCTGAGAGAACAAACCTCCTACCCAGGTGGACAGTGATGGAGGTGTTCCCGAGGCCCAGCCAGTGACAGCCTCACCCCGGGCTCACGTGCACCGGGACAGGATCCAAAGGGCTGAGTTCACGTCCGAGCTCCCCATCTGCCACAATACCCACTATCCTAAATGCCACCTTAGGGACCAGCCCGAAGCCAGCTCACAGCTTCAGGGGGGAGGACAGCCGCTCTCTCCTGGCCACACTGCCTCATGACCTGCCTCTGAGTGGGCGTCACTCAGGCAAGGTTTGTGGGACAAGAGAACTCATGGACTTTCCGCTGCTACTGTCTGCCATGGGTTCTCTCTCTGAGCAGCTTCGAGACTGCCACGCAGTCTAAGTTAGAGGCAGATGGTCTGTGGTCTGTGGCCAAATCCCACCAAGAGATGGGATCTATTTGGGCCGTACCAGGCTTTTAAAAAGATACGAATTGGTTGCTAATATTTAAAAATTAGGAAACTTATTTATAAAAATAAAAGCAAGTAACCAAACCACCAAAGACAGAAGAAAGATGGGGGCGGGGACTTTCTTCTTCTGTAAATCAGATCGGGCTTCCCTGGCTCACACTCCCTCCCCCTGGAGGCAGGTTCTGCGCACTCGTCGGGAGCTTCCCCACCTTCCCCACCGGCCCCACCAGGCTGTGAGGGATCTATTTGGGCCGTACCAGGCTTTTAAAAAGATATGAATTGGTTGCTAATGTTTAAAAATTAGGAAACTTATTTATAAAAGTAAAAGCAAGTACCCAAAACACCAAAGACAGAAGAAAGATGGGGGCGGGGACAGATCGGGCTTCCCTGGCTCACACTCCCTCCCCTTGGAGGCAGGTTCTGCGCACTCGTCGGGAGCTTCCCCACCTGCCCCACCGGCCCCACGGGCTGTGACCTGCGAGGCCTTCAGCCACGAGTGTGCACTCCTTCATCTGGGGCCAGCTGGCCAATCAAAAGGGCTTTGTTGACTGTCTGGCTGGTCCCACCCGACGTGCCCACCTCCCATTCCTGTGTACTCAGCATTGTGGCCTGTGCTTCTCCAATGTCCAACAGTGACTTGAACTTGAGAGAAAAAGGATGTTCATTCTCCCTACCAGGAGGCAACCAGAATTTCTCTGTAAGAAGCTGGAGGCAACCCAGTTACCGAACTGGCATTTACGAGCAGCAGGCCACAGGTGTACTGCTCATCCCCAGGAGATGAAAGTACCAGAAACTACATTATCTGCCTGGAATCACATCATGTCAGAAACGAACACCTAGTGCCGGCCCGCCATCACAGCAGCACCGCTGTGGCGGCCGTTCTCTCTGCGGTCACCTTCTTCCATGCCTGGAAGCCTACATCCCCGAGAAGGCTCACCAATCAGCAAGAACGGAGTTTAGGAAGTGGTGTGTGGTCAGTACAGTCACACGTATAAGCCAGAGTGGAGATGAGGTTTCCAGATTAGGCTGCAGGGCCCATGCTCCCTAAGCACTTCCCATGAAGAACTAATTTGGGCAAGTGAGCCCCAACCTCCAGGAGTCCTGAAACCAGGAGGGCTCAAGACCCACGACAAAGTCAAGCAACAAAGTGGCCCGCGTCCTGACCTCGTCTCCATGAAGTGCAGAATGTCCGCAGGTCTCAGGCACTTCTCCTGCTCGTAATACGCATGGGGCAGGAACTGAAACCGCAGCTCGTACACCCGGAACTTGTTCTGCTTCTCTCCCATCCAGAAGGATTCCTGGACATCGACTTTCTGCAGCACCTAGAACCAGATACACAGGGAGAACCCAACTGCTCAGGTACCAGGGCATTACAGGTGGGTTATGGGAAACCCGAGGGCTTGGGGGACAGGCTGGGGCCACTGGCCAAAACCCCAAAGAAATTCGCCAGCCTACAGGTTACCCCGGAGAACAGCCCTGGCTGCGGGGCGTGGGCTCCAGCAGGGCTGGTACGCTAACCCAGGACGTCTCTTTACTTGTAAGGCATACGAGAACGCTGCGTGATTACTTCTAAAGCTTCCTGCTCAGCCCCACCCCTGCTCAGCACCTGGCAGAGAAAGCTCCCCCCTCATTGGCGAGAGTCTGAGCCCAGGGTGTGAACAGTCCTGACAGGAGGCCGTGGGGAAAACGCCTCGCCCAGGCGGCAGCAGGTCCCCAAGCTCCCCCCTCATTGGCGAGAGTCTGAGCCCAGGGTCTGAACAGTCCTGACAAGAGGCCGTGGGGAAAACGCCTCGTCCAGGCGGCAGCAGGTCCCCCAGTCTACAGCATGTCCCCCAGTCGGCAGCAGGTCCCCCAGGCAGCAGCAGGTCACCCAGGCGGCAGCAGGCCCCCCCAGTTTATAGCAGGTCCGAGAGATAATTACCTCCCCCAGGCACACCCTGGTGAGCTGCCTCTTCAGGCTTTTCACTCTCTTCAGGGCTTTTTTGGTGTTGAGCACGGGCACGCTCATCATGGGTGTCTTGATGTTGGCGCTGGCCACCATGAGAATCTCCCTCAACCTGTCACAGAACAAGGACACCTGATCGTAAGAGGCACCCAGGTCCCCTTTCTTGTCAGAGCCCTTTGGGGTGTGGGGCAGATCCTGAGATCTTGCAGGGAAATACGCTCTGGCCCGTGTGATAGCAAGTGACTCTCCTGTCCGTTTCCTTCACTGGAGCGTGGCTCCTCAAGGACAGGACTGAGTCATATTCTTGTTTCCTATCACCTGTGTCTTGCATACAGCAGGTGCTTACTAAGAGCTTACTGAATGAATGAAAGGTAACTAGAGTCTGCGCCCCTTCTACTGGGTGCAGGCACCCTGCTCAGGCCTTGCCCCTGAGCTGTCAACCTGCCCAGCCTGACTGTGTGGGAAGGTGGGCCCCGCAGGTGAGGATCCTGAGATTGAAGAAGCTGAGGAACCGTCTCAGACAGTGGCAGGGCCAGTATGGATGCAGGTGGGTCTGACCCCGCCTCTTTCCTCTCGCCCACTGGCCATCATCCTGCAGGTTGCATACAGTTACCTGCAGGGCCAGGGCTGCTGTGGGTCACGTTCTACGTGGATGGTGTCCCACCGTTGGGCAACCAGGTGGCCCTGTAGGGGCTTGTGAGTCCCGCCCCAGGAGTGGGAAACTGACAAGCATCCAGGTAACTCTGATACAGGAGCCGGCAGAGGGATATATGGGGATTCTAAGAGGCCAGCCAAAGAAACTGCACAGAAGAGCTGAATCCCCCAAACTCCAACCCTGATCCCCACTTTGATGAGCCCTGACTTTTGGTCACGCACACACACTCTAATTAAATGTGTTCTTCCCCGGGAGCGGGCTAGGACAGACCCCACATCACACACACCCGTATCCCACCTCGGAATGCCCAGGGTGACGTTCATCTCCCCTCTGCCAGCGAAGTGGAAGGTGTTCAGCGTCATCTGTGTGGAGGGCTCCCCGATGCTCTGGGCGGCCAGCAGGCCCACCGCCTCTCCCGGGTCGCACAGCGAACGCTGCCACTTCAGCTGCAGCAGGGTCCGCAAACTGGAAGTGGGGCGGGGACAGGGGTTAGGAGCGGACACCACCCACCTGTCGGTTGGGTGTCCATACCATCCAAAACCAGGGTGCATGGAACTAGTCCCTCTCCCTCCTTCTGGGCTGCTATTTCCTAACAAATCATCCTCTCATCCTTAAATTCCTGCTGGCGACCCCGGAATGTCTTCATTAGCCGCAGGGATCCCAGCGGGGTGGTGAAGCTCTGCACGTCCACCTTGGACTGTTCAGGCTCTGAGGATGCCATGTGCCTACTCTGCACCGGTTACCAGCCCCCTGAGCTCCCCAGTCACAGGGTTTCCTCTGTGAACCCTTTGCCCCACTGATTGTGAGTGTGGAGAGGTTAAACCTCCTGCTGTACAAACCAGGACGAGGTCCACAAAGCAGCTGTGAGGTAAGGGGGCGGGATGGGGGGCTGTATCTTCTTAATTAGTGCAAACGGCTGCACGTCGGAAGTGTGGGTCCTATACAATTTTGTAGTTACTAGCTATTCTTCCTTTTAGAACAGCAGGGAATACTGTCACACCCCCACACATGGAACAAGGGCTCAACAAACGGAGACTAAATGGACAGGTGTGCAAATGCAGAAGAAAGCAACCAAGTGCGTTCCTATGCAAGCTCTTTTTAAAAGTCAGACTTTGCATTAACCCAACGTGTCTTCTCTCCCAAGTACCTCAAACCAGTGAGGTGTGAGCGCACATCGGTATTCCTGTCAGACAGCCTTCAGATACTTCCAGAACGTTGGAGCTGCACCAAGCCTGCTGCTTGCTTACAGGCCCCTGCCGGGACAGAGGCTCTCAGAAGTGACCTCTCCCTTCAGTTTGGTGTGATGGGTGTGGCTGAGAGTAAGGGAACCCATGCCATTCAGTGGCTGCCAACTCCGAGAGCAAATCAAGAACAAGGACAGAACCGAGGCAGGATCGCTGGCCCGTCTCGGCCCTCCAAACCCACGTGATGCCCCCCAGGGCTAACCTCCCTGCTCCTGATGGAGCGCAGCTGGAGGGAGGACCACCACGGTTCTTCCAAGAATAAGGGGCAGCACCCTGAGCTGCAGGGGAGCAGGAGGAGGGGTGGGGGAGCCAGGACTTCTGCTTGTAGGGCCAGCCCTGCTGGCAGCTGTGATAACCTGTAGGACTTATTCGACCTGGGAATCTCGGGGGCCTGGCTGGAGAAACCATTTTAAGGGGTAGAGAGAGCCCCGTCCCTCCCTCCCTCCAGTATCTGCCTTGGCTCCTTGCCTCTGCTGAGTCCCATCTCCCCGCTGCAGTCCCTGCACCCTGTCAACCTCTCCAGGCACCAGGCGGGTTTCAGCAGCGGCAGGATGAGCAGCCCGGACACAGCAGGTGCTCTCGGTCATCCAGCTCCGCAGGCCAGGCTTAGTGGGCAAGGGCAGGACCCCTGACAGCCCCCCCAAGACCAGCCCCACCAGCCATTCCTGGGGCACTTTTGGTGTTTTAACCCGTTGTGGCTCGATGCTGGTTCCTGTCTGGCTTCCCACCCACCTACACACAGGATTTTTTTCCCTCTTTTGTGTGTGTGAATGGGCCCAAAGTGAGGAAAACATGTGTTCCTTCTTCCTTAAGGCTTCGAAGCCCAAAGCTCAAAGGGCCAGTGGAATAATCAGATCCAACCCTCACAGACGGCTAAGGCAGTGTCATAAGGCAGAATGATTTGCTCTCGGGAGTTGGAAGCCACTGAATGGCGATTAGGCTCCCTGGCTCCCAACGGGCCACACCCATCACACCGAACTGGAGAGAGGCCACTTCCGAGGGCTGTCCGGGCAGAGCTCTCTTCTCCTCTCGGCCGATGGGGTGCCCACACCTGCTCTGTCTCCTATCCAGAGCCTCAGGGCTTGCCGGCTGCCCTTCTGGTTCACTGCCCTCCCTCCTGCTGGGGTCTGCACCCGGGACGCTGCCTCCCTCTCCCGAGGTAGGGAAGGGCCTACACCAGGTTTCCCTCTGCTCGCACCGAGCCACGCATCCATGTCGTTACCTGTCAAGAGAAAGCTCCGATTTCTCAAAACTCTTCTCTGCCTGAGACGCCCACTCGAGACTGTAGTCGTCCATCTTTTTTTCAAATGTTTCTGACACGGAGGCAAAGTAGATGTCTGGGCGCCAGATGGACAGGGTGGGGTCAGGACACGGAGCTGCCTTCTTCTGGTATTTCCTTCGGCTCTGCTCATCCAACTCGCCCCACATCCTCAGCACCTGAAAGGAAGGGCGGCTGAGCCACACAGGAGGCGCCAGCACGGCCACTTCTCCTGGGGCACGGGAGGATAAGGAGAATCACAGGCACTGGCTTCAGAGGCGAGTGGGGAGACAGAATCCTGACTGCAGGGAGAGCCCAGCTCTACACTTAAAACAGGAAACTGAATCCGTCCAGGGCTCACTGCTCCACCCGATGCTGTGAGCTCTTCGTCCTGGCCCACCAACGACAGGGAGTGAATGTCCACACTGGCACTCTCTTAGAATAAACAGGGCACTGTTACTAATAATGCGAGGGCAGGCGGCAGAGCCAGGATGGTCCGAGGCCAGCCAGGATGCAGTCACCATGAGCCAGGTGATCGTCTGCCCCTACCTGGGCTTTCACAGACCCTGCGCCCACACTGTCCCACCGCCGCCACTTCAAAGCACGCCCCTGCCTCTCGGCTCCCGACTGCTTGGCCAGGAGGCCTCCCCAGCAGAGGGAAAGGGGCGAGAGTGAACCCTGGCGTCTCCCTCCCACCCTCTCGGAGAAGCCCCAAGTGGGCCACCTCCCTTCACTGAGGGCTCCTGTCGAGTGGCCTCTGCCCACAGCCCCCTCCCTGCCCCTTCCGGCCTGGGGTGGTGTGGAACAGAAGTGAACAGTCCTGGTCAGCTCCCTCGAACCCTGCCCACACCTCTGCAGCACCTCCTTACATCCCTGTTTGACTGCCATGTTTTCCGACAGTGAATGAAGCCAGATTTCATGATTACACCTCCCATTAGGGAAACACCCTCCTTCCCTCAGCCCCTGGCCTGGAGACACAGTCCCCCAAGTCACCTGGCAGGTCCCGGGGCTGCGGCCGGGCTGACTGGTGCCCTGGAGGTCGGCGGCTCTCGCGGCTGCCTGGACTTTCTGGGAATAGCTCAGGAAGGCGCCCGTCCTCTGCAGGGGGCCGGGGTGCTTGCTCTGCCATTTTTTGATGGCTCTGAAGTGGCGGAGAGCTTTTTTGGGATCTGCTCTGGATAAAACTTCGTGGAGATGCTTCGATTTCATGATTACCTAAATAAACAAACCACACACACAAGATCAAAGAGGTGAGGGCGACCCAAGGCCATGCCACACAACTTCACGGACCAAGAGGGCCTTGCGGAGCTGTCACGACAGCTGTCAGAGGCTGAGCACCTGCTACTAATTGGGCCTCACTGTGCAAACCAGACCTGGGAGCTGGCGGTCCCGGGAGCTGAGGAGTCAGGAGAGAGACGGGCACACACAGGGCCCCTTCAGAACACAGGGGAGCTCCAGGAAGGAGAAGTGTGGCCCAGAGCTCGGGGCCAGGGCCAGGATGGAGGAGCACGGCCACGTGCAATCTTCGGCCACCCCTGCGAGACCCTGGATAGGCCACACCAGTTCCAGCTTCCCATTTGGCAAAATGGGGTGACTGCCGGTCAGCAGTGGAGGTCATCCCCGGGCAATGAGGTACGGCTTGTGTCTGGGTCTGGGTTCAAACGCTGGCTCTGCCACTCTCCAGCCAGGCCCTGAAGCTCTGACCGGTGGCCTCAGCTGTGACATGGGCAGAGGAAGGAGCACCTCCTTCCCCAGGTGACACGAGGATGGGACCCAGAGAGTGTCCACAGCTTGCCCGCACGTGGCAAACACCCCAACGGCAGCTGCTGTCTGGGGTGCTCGTGCCTTTCTGCCACCTCCGTCCACGGACGGATGTGGAAATGGCGAGTGTCGCACGGCATCGAGGTGGTTTGTACGCTCTTTCCCCTCTACGTCTCAGCAGCCACTCTAACTGGGCGGCAGAGCCTGGAGTGCGGGGCCCGTGACAGCCCAGAGCCCCCGGCCGCCAGGGGCCTGACCCACCTCGTAGTTGCTGGCGAGGAAGGGGAACTGCTTAGGCTGCAGGAACTGCGTCTTGGGGATGTCCAGGCCGTCCTCCCCGTACAGGAACTGCACCACGCTGCCGTCGCTGTCACGGACCGTCAGGTCATACTGGACCACGAGGCCCTCCAGGTGCTTGATGATGCACCTGTGGGAGGTCCGGTTCAGGGCCCACCAAGCTCACTCCCAGGGCAGGGAGGGAAGCGGTGGGAGGTGGGAAGGAACTGCTGCTCTACAGCCAAGCTAGACTCCAGGACAGCCAGCCTCCAAGGCCCAGGCTCTGAGCTACGGTCTCCCAGCTGGGGCTGCAGCCTGTGCCTGAGAGGTTGGCGGCCCTGCTGGCCCCTGCCTCCCTCTCCTGCCCCAGCTGCCAGTGCCCTTAGAGCCACAGGCAGGCAGAGCAGTGGGGCTGTGTCCCCACCCAAAGCTTCTGCAATGCTCTCAGTCCGGAGACCCTCGGTCAGGGGCGCAGAGGACATTAGGAACTAGGTGCTGATGTGACACCCCAACCAGGCGCTTTCCCTCGCTTCTCCCAGCGGTCAGCTGCCTCCCTCCTCTCCCCCTCTGCTGCCCGGTGATGGCCCCTTCCCTGATCTCGGCCACTCGGCCCTGGTTTCTCCTCCTGCCACGTTAGGAGGAGGCTTCCCAGGAGCCACTGCTCCCCAGGCTCCAAGGGCAGAGCTCAGTGTTATTGCACTGTCTCCCTGGCACCAGCCCACCTGCCAGGCTGACGCTGGGCACCCACTGAACATGCTGAACACACGGAGGGGTCCCCCCTGCTCGGCTGTACGCGCCCCCAGGGCTGAGGCTCAGCACAGCAGTGGCCTCTCCAGGCTGCACCTCCAGGTCTCTCCCCAGCGTCAGGCCTCATCTAGGGGCCACTGCAACGTGCCTACTTGAACGCCCTGCTGCTGCCACCTCACGCCACCCACACTTCTCTCCCCTTGGCTTTCCGTCACTGGGCTGACACGGAGGCCTGAAAACAGCTGGTCTGACACCTCCCTGCCCTCACTCCTGCATTTCAGCCAGCTGCCCCACGTCTCTGCCGAATCTGCCTCTTCCTCCCCATTGCCACCCTCGAGGGCTCCCAGCCTGGGCTTCGCACAGCCGCCCTGGCTCCTCACCCATCGCCGGAGGCACTGCACTGGCCTCCTCCACCAGGACCTCCAGCAGCAGGCGCCTGTGCCCTCTGTCCCGTGGCTCCCCACACCCTCCTCCCTCCCACCCTGCATTCAAAGGCCTCGGGTCCTCCCACCCCAGACGCAGTTGATCATTTGTTCTCTAGCCTGTTCTACACTACAGGTGTTCTTGAATGGTTTAAAAGGATGGAGCTGGGGTGTCACCCCTGCTCGTGGGAGAAAATGGCCGTGTAATCCATGGCCCCTGGAGGGGAGCTCAGCCCACTGTACTGAAGCAGCCAGCTCTGCAGATGGGCTCCTCTCCGACAGCCAACCCCCTAGGCTGCAGCTTTGGGCATCCAGGGGAATGGACCGAAATAAGGGCTGCACTTTGGGAATGTGGAGCTCAGAAGCAGCACAGGAGAGCGGTAGGGACGGACAGGCCTCTGAGGGGCGAGGAAAGGAGCTCTGCCTTCCTGTGCGCAGTCAGCGAGTCCCTGAGAATGTGCTTAAAATCAGGCCTTATTTCTGCTGTTCCTCCACTTCCCACCACCACTGGCTCCCTGGGCTCATGAAAAACCATTACCCCAAATCCCCAAGACACAGCAACCCCGGCTGCAGCCCAGGAGAGGGAGGCTGGAACGCAGGCATCTGCTACCCCGTCTGCCGGGCCCTCTGGAGTCCGGCCTTGTCCAGACTGAAGCTTCATTCCCCCAACCTGCTCAACAGGCCCGTGAGAGTGGCTACTTGTCTTCTTTCCTCCCAGAGATGAGAGGAACAGGTAAGTCTAGGCTGGGGACCCCAAAGTGGCACTACATCTGGAGCAATAGTAACTCCAATCACAGGCGCACAGGCAGGGACCCGGGCCTGGCAGCCCCTTGGCTGTCCTGGACTGCCGAGCCTTCCCGGGGCGGAGGGCCAGCCCACCACCACCGAGACCTTTCCCGTACCCGTAACTTCCCTCAGAACGCAGGGGCCCTTTGTCTGCGCTCATGTGCTATTAATCCTTTAAAAGGGGAAGAATACCTGCTATTTTCTGTCTCAGGATAACTGTGGGCATTTTAAAGACATTTTTCCATCTAAAGAAATTCCAAGTGAATCGTCACTGAACATGTGAAAGAACCGACACTGAGCGGTGCAGAGCAGGGGCGTTACCTTTGGAGGTAGCCGGAGCGGCTGGTTTTCACAGCGGTGTCGACCAGGCCCTCGCGCCCCGCCATGCAGTGAAAGAAGAACTCCTGCGGGAGAAGCGGGACCCAGGTCCCAGAGGCGACAGTGAGGACGGCGTGCTTCGGGAGGGCGGCTCAGGCCAACCCTCCAGCAGCCCCGCCTCATCTCCTGGGGCCCTTGATGGCTCCAATGGCCCAGTGACTGCTATCTTATCTGCCCGAGAGCAGAAGGAGCGTGGATGAGAAGTGACACGTCCTGCTCAAGGGGCCAGGTGTCTGCCTGCACATGTGCAGCCCACACATCTGAATTCCACTTCCCACAGTGTTAACAGAGATAAGAGTGTTTTCCAAACTCTTTGATTGCAACCCACAGTAAGAAATACATTTACAACAGTAATCAGCGTACACACACACACACACACAAATGCACATAAGGATGGAACTAGAACTTCATGAAACTACCCCATCCGTGTGCTCTCTGTATCAGCCTGTTGCTTCTTTACATAAGCAATGCCATCACTATCTATTACAGCGGTTGCATGACTAACTACGGGGTCACAACCAGCTTTAACAATTCTGATCTCTGTCGGCACACCACCATCCCGTGCCAGAGGCCAGGGGTGACCACTGGAGCCGAGGCAGGAGCCCTGGAGCAGCGGGCAGCCTTGAAACAAAGGGTCGCTCCTGTTCACAACCTGGACCTGGCTGTCTGATCACAAGGGTCATCCTTGCAGAAATGCACTCGGCAGAGAAAAGGTGCCAATGTTCAAGAAGCCGTTTGACAAGTTTGAGGAGAAAACCCTCCTCCTAGGGGAGACTCTGTTGTCCAAGGGAACACTGGGCATTTGCGACAGCTGGTCAGCTTCCCAATGGCAGGAGGAGCCGTGGGAAGCTCTGCTGGGGGCTTGTGAAATAAATCTCCATGAGGTCCCTTTGGCAATGGAGAGACCCCGTGGGGGTGTGGGGCCTTCCTTTCCCTGTCACCTTCAAGTGCAGTAAGACTGGATAAGGGGGGACACACAGCAGAGGGAGCGTGGATGAGAAGTGACAGGTCCTGCTCAAGGGGCCAGCTGTCTACCTGCACATGTGCAGCCCACACATCTGAAACGGTGGAACTGGGATTGGTCTTATTCATCTTCTCATTTATCAGCAAACACTCACTGAGCTCCACCCTGTGCCAGGCACTGTGCTAGGCTCTGGTGTCACACTGGTGGACATGGCATGGCTGTGTCCTTATGGTCCTCGTGGGCCACAGGGTGTAGTGGGCAAGCACCAAATGGCTTGGAATAATATCCACTTGCTCACAGTTGTTGGGGAAAGTCAAAGGCCTTCTACCACTGAGCTGGAAATGAGGAGAAACACCAAAAGGAAAACCCAAAATACATACAGGAGGCTTGATGCCAGTGAGGAACCTGCCGGTGACGAAGCCGCCAGCCCTGGGGGTGAATTCGTAAGGCTCGAAGCAGGGCAGTGACTTGCCAGACGCCATCAGTGGGGGTCTCCGGCCTTCCAGTTCAATCTGGCCCAGCAGGCACGAGATCTGGGGAAAGGAGACCCGAGACAGACCAACATCTGTTAAGCAATGCTCTGTCCTAGCAGGAGAGGAGGGCCTGCCCTTCAGAAAAAGCTGCATGGAAACTGAGTTCTTAAAGGCCAAACGAGATTTGTAAATGTACCAGGGAAGCTAGTGCTTTGAGAAAATAATTGTTTCCCTTTTGTTGGCGGATGGGAGAGTCTCCACATTTGGTGTTTTGTAAAATGGGCGACAAAAGAAGCCATGTTTCAGAATCATTACGCTCTACTTGGAAGGGACCTGAGTGCTGGTCCTAATGGGAAACTGAGGCCTGCAGGAAAAAGCAACTTACAGCACTCCTTAAATTTTAAGGCCAAAAGAGAGTAATACTGACCACACTTTTGGGGTATGGGGAAGGGGTGGGAAGAACAGTGTGTCTGGCTTTCACTTTAGTCAAAGGGACTCCCTGATGGCCTCAGCCTTTAAGCCCATTCCTATTGCTCTGAGTCCCCAAACAATGAGATGGTCCTTAAGACCCTCTCAAGGTCATCAAGATTTTTTTTTTAAATTGCTACGATTTGTGAGAATGTGCCATAGCACTGAGGTCATCTGAGGAGGTAATGGGCCTCAAATTAAGGGTTAGAAACCTCTAGAACAATACTTATATTACGAAATAGGAAAAAGCAGATCATGCAAAACTGCAGGGTCTCAGCTAAGATTACACACACACAGTGTTTCCATATAATGTGAATATATGTAACAGTAATCTAGTGTGTAAATTTACAGTATCTACTGTATTATACGTAACATCTGGATACTTACATCTATATTTGTTCATAACGTTATTGCTAACAGTGGCAAGTTCCTGTACTGACTTCTATATGCTTTTGTATTTTTCAGAACTTGCCACATTTTATATAAAACATGGATCCTTTTAAAATCAAACAAATCAGAAACTACTTCCTGGGAATACAGCACCCTCGGCCAAGCAGCCACCCAGTGCTCACACCTGCATGGTGTTGACAGTTGAACCTTTGGCTCCGGACTGCACCATCATCTGCAAGTTGTTCTCTGGAAACTGCCTGTGAAGGCCGAAAGGCATGCATGCCTGTGGATTAAAACGCACCGGTGAGCACACCTTCTGAAATCCCAGACTCAGAAGGTAAACTGAGGGTGTGGCAGCGACACACTCACGCCAGTCACTCAGAGAAGCACCAAACCCCACCTGCCACAAGAGGTCCCATTCAGCATGAACCCTCTCGCTAGAAGCTCTGCGAGTCTAACAATGGCCTGTGCGCTGCCCTCGACACCGTCAGTCAGACGCCCGAGGGGCCTGTCACTGGCCAACAGCGGCCGACAAGGAGAAGCAGGGGCAGCACAGGCAGCTGAGATGCTAACAAGAAGCTGGTTAAAAATAAAGTCTGAGGCTATGCCCTGGCGAACTCGCCCAGCAGAGCATGGACTTGGCCTGGCAGTGCTGACCAGTGTCCCTGTCAGACTCACATTTGCCAACAGGCTGCCCAAGCACCATGTGGGAGCCTTGCCTCGGCTCCAGGGCTATTGCAAGTGAGCAGCACCCCGGGGTGGAGCCTAGGGAGACACTGGGAGGGGCTCTGAGTCTACTGAAGCCTCTGCCTAGAGCTGCAGAGACCCAGTCCACCACAGGGGAGACACAGTAGTGGGAAGAGGTGAGCTGGAAGGACAAGAAGCAACACCGAGAAGCCGCTGGGACAATGCCCCAATCCCAGCATTCCCAGGCAATGCTGGAAGCCACGCCTCCTGGTTCTCGGGGAGGTGCTGGGAAGGCTCCTCTGAACACAACCCCTCAGGGACAAACCTGTACGGATGAGAGGTCTGTGCTCCTGGGAGCCTGAGGGCTGCTGAAAGCCAGTCAAACACTGACTTCTATGGGTGTTGGCCTTGCCTCTTCCTCTCCTTCTCAGGCTGGGCCTCGAGGCCCAGGAGGCAGGGTGAGGGTCAGGCGGGCGCTTCCAGCTGCAGGACTGGGAGCCCAGCTCTGGGACCAGAAGATGGCGAGGCACAGACTCTGGTCTTGGCTCGTGCAGGGATTTCCCCCTCCTTTCCTAACTGCACAGGAACTGGCTTAGTGAGGAGCAGACAGGGACTTGGGGGGACTTCCGCAGCGCTCCTGCCAGGCCAAGAGCACTACACAGGTCAGGCCCTTAACCCTCTCAGCATCCCTCCCTCCAGGTGTGGAAACAAAGCACAGACTGGTTACGTCACCTGCCTGAGGTCACACAGCAAGGGTATGGCAGAGCTAGGGTTTAAACCAGGCCTTCAGCTCTGGCTCCAATATACAAGCAGCAATGTGGGGCATGGCTACAGTGTTTTGGCCAGGTTCAAGCCTCGGACTAATGAAAGGACAGGGTCCTCTCACTGCCACGTGCAAGTCCCAGCTGGAGGGCAGGGCCCTCCCAGCACAATTATAGCCAACAGCTATGGTTGTAAGCTTGAACCTATGGTCCAAACACATGGCCCCATGTGCCTTGTGATAGAGTTCGGGTGCATGTAGTTGAGTGAGGTTGGAACTCATGAGAATGCTGTAAACAACGTGATCACGCCCCTACTTTGCCTCGTGGCATCTGCTATAAAATAAAGACACGGCTTGTGGGCGCTGGCGCTGTCTCCTCATCAGGGAGCAGCGTCCCACCGAGACCCAGCTTTCATTCTCTTGTCTGT
Source organism: Myotis brandtii (assembly GCF_000412655.1). NCBI lineage: Eukaryota > Metazoa > Chordata > Mammalia > Chiroptera > Vespertilionidae > Myotis > Myotis brandtii. The sequence goes on along the minus strand of NW_005371774.1, from coordinate 253,237 downwards.
CTTTTCTCAATCCTTTCACCCCCCCACTCAGGATCACCTTTGGCCGTAACACAGCAATGGTGTTTTTGGTCCCTCAATCTACTCCTCCACTGGCTGCAGCACCACAGGAAACTGCCCTTGCCTTCAGTCCCTTTTAATGCAGTCATCCCCACACACACACATTTTAAAAAGTGCACAGGGGCAGAGGCGGGGAGGGGAGGAGAGGGTGAAGGTGAAAGAGGGTGTAGAGGGAATAAATGGTGATGGAAAAAATAAAATAGTAAACAAAACAAACGAAGTGCAGAGCATTCCCGCTCAGCATGCAGCACAGACCTTTCTTCCCAGACCCTGACTGGGTGAGGGAATGAAGCCGTTGGCTCCTCAAAGCGATGACTTTCGCACATCCCACCTCACATCCCACCAAGTCAGCTGCTAAATAGCCAAATTGCTCTAAAGGGCCCCGAATGAAAATCAAAATGTAATTTTTTAAAAAATCAGCATTTAAAATGGTGGGGATAACTGTGCTCACTGCCAGACTAACCTTGTTAATCTCGTTACTGTAATGGTTCACTTCCTCCTTGAACTTCAGATCGATCATGTTAAAATCTCTCTGGTCTTGGCCCAGATGGGCATCCTGCCATCTCCCTCGGACCTCATCACATGGCGCGGATTCTGGCAGGTTTAATGCAGACCTGACAGCCTGGAATGAGAAAAGGGACACGTCGGAGGCAGCAGCCAAGTGAGGAAGGTGTGGGTTTCACTCTGTCGGAGAGCTGACCCCTCGGCAGGCCCGGCCTCCCAGCCCTCCTCACCCGGGGCCCGCAGTGGGTAGACTCGTCAATGATCCTGTGTCTCTTGACATCCGCCTGTGGCTTCACCAAAATGTCTTCCACGCCTGTGAAGTGAGACAGACAAGCTCAGGTGGCACGGGGCCTGACTTCTCAGCAAGACGTAAACTCAGTGAGGTCAGGGCATGGAGCAGTGTCACATACCCAGGAGGCACCTGAATAACAATCACCTAACGTCCTTACAAGACTGCTACGCTCTCCTACGTGCTTCCCATCCCGTAAGCAAGTGCAGGGCCAAGCATTACAATCTCCATTTTACAAATGTCACAACTAAGGCTCTTCTCGAGCTACCTGCCCAAGGTTCCACAGGTAAAAAGCAAACCCAGGCCCGAGTCCAAACCTGTGCTCTTAGGCACAGCTCTACTGCCTGAACTCAATAAATGCATGTTTCATGAATGGGCTGTGGGGGAAGATGTTGTGGATGAAAAACCAAGGTTAGGGAAGGAAGAGAGGGAGGGAGAGCACATCCTGGCTCTGATTCCCAGAAGTCAGTTGTTCCAGAGACCACCCATGCAGCTGTGAGGATGGGTGTGCAGACACACACACACACACACACACACACACACACACACACGGGAGCCTGGGTGACAGGGACACCACAGGTTCTGCCCAGGAAGAAAGCCCAGGTCACTAGTTAGGCCTGTCTTTCTGGCTCCACAGGGATGAGGAATGCCTCACCTTGGGCAGGATGTCTTTCTACTTCATTTTTTCAATCAACTATTTTCTGTCTGTATCTGTGAGTGTTACTGGGGCCAAAAGTCCCTCAGCCAAGATCGGAGTGGGAAGGAAACAATGGCTGCACTCTTAAAAGCTGGGCTAAAATATCTGGAATCCCAACGCACTGTCCTGGAAGCTTGAGGGCCTCTGCAGAACATGTGTGCGTGGAAGAGGAAGAAATATTCCCTCTGTGAGGAAGCCATAACCACAACAGTGGGTCCTTCCATGGGGTCAGCTCCAGGCCACCATGGTCCCTTCACTGACCCCTCTGGCTCTGAGGGCTGGAGTGAAGGCACCTTCTCTAGCCTGCCCTTCCCTCAGAGCTCTGTCCAGCTGGGCTGCACTCCCTCTCAGCCTGGCGGCATCAGGATGCTCTTTGCACTTGGGCCAATTTCTCTTTCTACCATATGCTAAGCACCCTTTGCAGAGCACGGAGTGCCCAGGGAATTTTGGAAAAATGGAGGTGCGTTTGAGTGTGAAAAATCAGACCGAGGGACTGAAAACTGTAAAGGATGGGGTTGAGAATGAGACAGATGGTCACTATGAGGTTGATGGTGAAGAATCACTGGCTCTGGGGGAAGGGCAGGAAGCACTGACGAGATGCAAGGCTGCAAGTGAGGATGTCCTTGTAGAGGCAGCCCGGCCGCTGCCCCGGAGGCTGGAGGCTGCTAGCAGAGCCGGGAGACACCCTGGTTGGCGTGCTGGCCGGGTAGGGACCCCAGGAGCTGCTCGCCCAGCACTCACCCAAGGTGAAGCCTCTGTAGAGCTGCAGGTAGGCGGTGAAGAGGCGGGCCAGGCAGGTGAGAACCTTGCCACTGGTCTCCCCGCCGTAGATCTCATAGCAGCAGTGCACCAGGCCGTAGGCAGAGCTCCCATAGTGTGCTTTGTCCAGCACCCCGCAGAGCAGCTCCCCTTCCCTGATGATCACCTGCAGAGGGCACAGCCATGACCACAATGCTGAGATGAGGTGCCGCCTCCAGCGCGAGCCACCCCCCCCTCATTCCACGCTTTAGTGACCTTACCCTACCCGTCCCTCCACCGCAACCTGCCTCAAGTCCTTGATGGAAGGAGGTGGGCACATGTAGACATCAGAGTAAGTCCCTCCGGGACCGCACCACACACAGACACATTTCAGTGTGTTCAGATGTCCTCCCATCCCCACCCCACCCACAATGACTCGAGGTCAGGGACCCTTGACAAAGACTTTGTGACTGGAAATGAGAACATTTGGTATAAACTTCATAACCACGATCTTGGCCAAGGTACTCCCTCCCCTGTGCCCTGGGAGTAAGAACAACATAACTTTTCCAACGTCCTTGAAGGGCTGGATTTGTACTCTCACAAAGTGGGGCTAATGAATTAGAAGCTAACTAAACGGAGGATTCTGGTTGCAAAATGCTGCTGCATGCCTTAAGCATGTGATCTATAAAGGAAGAGTGGCAGCTTCAGCTCTAATGGACTGTGTCGGACCTGGTGACGAAGCAGTGAGGGGGGGACTTGGGGATACTCCCCCACCAAGAACACGCAGAGGCCTCGGAAATCTAGCGTGAGGCCAGTCTCGCACTCTGGAGGCAGTGCGGTGCCCGGGTTTGACTGTCCTGGCCCACCTCCCTGAGGCCTGTTCCCCGAGGCACGAAGCTGGGAGGAGTGAACCTCACAGCAGCCCCAGGATCTCAGCCACTCGGGGGTCTGCAGGGAAAACCCAGGCTCTGCATTTGCAGGCTTTGCAGTCAGCTCCCAGGCCTCCTGCCGTAGAAGCTCCCCAGCTGGCTGCCAGTTTTACACTGTACCTCCCTAAAACCAAAGCTGACACCAACTTGGGCACAACTCTCTCTTATGAGCCACAACGTCTCCTCCTGTGCATGTGCCTATTTCTCTGTGCCTGTTTTAAATCCATTTGCCTAAACCCAGGACTCGCAATCTCCAATGGAAGCGGCTGGGCAGCCATACCTGGGACTCGCACATGGAGTCGGGGTTGAAGCCGGGCACGGGCCGGGGAGACTCCTTCACCCAGGCTTTCCCACCGATCTTGGCCTTCCCTGATAAGTTCAGTGGGCTGTGCTCCTCGGGGATTATGTTTATGAGCAGCGTGGAAACAACCTGGAAAGGAAAGGAAGGAAAGATGAGAGTTCCCTTTAGGGCTTCCTGCCCCTGCTCATCCTGAAGAGCCGGCAAGCCCATTCTAGTGGCCTGTAGGCAAAGCAAGGACGACGACGGTTCCAGCTCTGTGGGCCAGTGGACCTCCGCGCTCACTGTTCTACTGGCGACTTAGGAGGGAGCTTAGGAGCGGAAACGTACACATGCACTAAGGACTTCACTGGGACTCTTCTTCCCTAAAATAACTGCTGTTAAAGTGAGCAATCCTCCAGACCTGAAAAAGCACATCCAGTTCCTGAACAGACCGGAGGAAGGAGAGAAAAGCAGCAAACTGCTGTGGGGTCACAGAAAGAAGATTCGAGTGTGTGGTGAAAACAGAGACAGCAGGGCCAAGACAGGTGGTGGGCTCACGACACCGCCCCTGCCCGGAGGAGGTGGCCCGCGGGCGCCAGTGCCAGGACGAGGCAGAGGCTGAAGAGCATCCTTCCCTGTCTCCAGGCCACATCCAAATCCACGGCGATTATTACACACAGTCGATGTGTCCTCCCACAGAACAAAGGAAACAAACAGGCAAAACAGGTGCACAGATACAGAGATCAGACACTAAATTACTTAAGACTTATAATACATTCACTTCTAAGGTAACTTGAGATAGCTTATAAAATAAAGTCATATAAATAGGAATAATAAAGTGGGCAAATACATATGGCCAACTAACTAAATCAGGAATAGGCAAACTAGAGCCTGCAGGCCAAATCTGGCCCACCACCTCTATGTGTAAATAAAGTTAGACTGGATAAAACCTATGCTCACTTATTTATGTGCTGTCTGTGGCTGTTTTCATGTTATAATGGCAGAGCTAAGTAGCTGTAACAGATTGTGTGGTCAGCAAAGCCTAAAATATTTGCTATCTGGTTTTACAGAAAAAGCTTACCAACTCCTTGAACTAAACTATCCATATTATTGATTTTAATCAAACTGCAGAGTTGCCGGTGGTATTCGGTCAAGTCAACTTCCATTCTGGCCAGGATGGAGCAATGGTGACCTGATTTACTCTCCCACCAGAAACGTCAACAAAAGCAGACAAGAATATAAAACAATGATTTTCAAGACAACGGACATCAGGTAATGAAGGACAGTGATCAGCAAGGAGAGAGTAGAGAGTAGACTACCTATCAACTGAACCCAACTGACATTTAAAGAGCAGTCCATCCAACAACAGCAGATTATACTTTTTTTTAAAATGTATTTTATTGATTTTTTACAGAGAGGAAGGGAGAGGGATAGAGAGTTAGAAACATCGATGAGAGAGAAACATCGATCAGCTGCCTCCTGCATACTCCCCATTGGGGACACGCCCGCAACCAAGGCATATGCCCTTGACCGGAATCAAACCTGGGACCCTTGAGTCCGCAGGCTGATGCTCTATCCACTGAGCCAAACCGGTTAGGGCAGATTATACATTATTTTTAAGGGCACACCAAACATTTACCAAGACAGACCATAATTGAAGCCACAAAATGAATCTCAATAAATTTAAAGGGATTCAAGTCATCCAAGGCATATTCTTTGCTGCAAAATACTTAAATGGGAAATCTGTAACAAAGATATCTGGAAAATCTCTAAATATTTGGAAACTAAATAATGGACTTCTAAATAACTCATGTGTTTAAAAAAGGAAAATTTGGAAGTGTGGAGAGCAGCTACAGTGTTTGGACAGGTTCAAGCCTCAGACTCATGAGAGGGCACAGTCCTCTCATGGCCACGTGCAAGTCCCAGCTTGGAGGGCAGAGCCCTCCCAGCACAATTATAGCCAACAACTATAGTTGTAAGCTTGAACCTATGGTCCAAACACGTGATACCACGTGGCTGAGTGATGTGGGCTTGATAGAGTTCAGGTGCATGTAATTGAGTAGGATTGAAACCCAGGAGAAGGTTTTAACCATGCCTTTACTTTGCCTCGTGGAATCTGGCTATAAAATAAAGAGACGGCTTACAGGCTGTGGCACTGTCTCTCTCCATCAGAGAGGGCAGCGTCCCACCCACACCCAGCTTTCTTCTCTTGTCTGTCTTTTCTCAATCCTTCACGGCCCCCACACAGGGTCACCCTTGGCCGTGCTGGCCCAGCACAGCGAAGTATTTTAAAATAAGTGAAAATACAACATATCATAATTTGTAGGATGTCATTAATAGAACTTAGGGGGGAAATTTATACCTAAAGTACTTATAAAGAAAAGGAAACAGTCTCAAATCAATTATGTCAGCTTCAACCTTAAGTAACTAGAAAAAGAAAAGCAAATAAAACCCAATGAAAACAGAAGAAAGTAAATAATAAAGCTTAAAGTGAAATCAATGAAACAGGAAATAGAAAAATAGAAAAAGTCTATGAAAGCTGTTTTTCTGAGAGCAATAAAACCAACAAGCCCTAGTCAAATTGATCAGGAAAAAAGAGAGAGAAGACATAAATTACCAATATCAGGAATGAGAAAGGTGGCCCACCTACAGATTGTACAGATAGAAAAGGATGATAAAGGAATATTATGAATAACTTTATGGCTATAAATTCAACAACTTATTTAAAATGGACAAAATCCTTGAGAAAACCAAGTATTAAAGCTCATTCAAGAAATAAGACGACCTGCCCTGGCCCATGCACTGAAAGGTCACTGATTCGATTCCCTTCAAGGGCATGTTCCTGGGTTGCAGGTTCCATCCCTAGCACGTGGGAGAGGCAACCAGGCGATGTGTCTCTCTCACATTGATGTTTCTCTCTCTCTTTCTCTTTGTCTCTCTCTCTCCCCCTCCCCCTTCCTCCCTTCCACTGTCTAAAAAAATCAATGGAAAAAATATCCTCGGATGAGGATTAACAACAAAAAAGATAACCTGAATAGTATCCCTATATGTATGTACTAGAGAAATATAAATTTTAGTTTAAACAAAGGATTTCAGGATGATTTTGAAAGTCTCTTTCTGCTCTTCAGTCCTTTAAGTTTGTGGACCTTGGATTTGACTGGTTTTTAGTTGTTAAACCAACCTCACATTCCTGGGATAATCTTTACTTGTTTGTGAGGCATTACCAACAGCACAAGCACATATATATGTATTTAAATATTTTTATTGATTTCAGAAAGGAAGAGGGAGAGAGAGAGTTGGCTGTGAGGATTAAGTTAGATAACATAGCTAAAGCACTCAGCAAAGCACTCGGCCCCTCCCAACAACTACTACCCACACTACCACCAACACCACTGCCTATAGCCACCATTTGGACTACGAGGTCATCACATTTAAGTTAGAAGCAAAGGACAGAAACCACGCAGCCTACTACTCCGTTGAAACCCCCAAACCCAAGGGCCCCTCAAAGAGGAAGTCACACTATTGTCTGATTTGTTACTTGTCTGTCCCTGGCATGGGCTCCTCTGGGAATGAAACCTTATATAGGAGTGGCTGGTTGCCTTCTGATATACACTCTGGCCGTTTTCTCCCAATTACCTGCTTTCCTGTCCACAGTGGAAAAGGCTTCAGGATGGCAGGAGCAAAGAGCTTCACGTGTCCCACTTTATCAGTGAGTCCTCGGTACACCAGTTCCATATACTGCTCCCGGGTGAAAAAGCAACCTCGGATGGTCATATTTGCACCGGCAATCATGTGATCTTGGATCAATCCTGCCAACGGCTGGCCATCCTACAAATCAAAACAGAAATGGGAAGAAGAACAAGAATAAATTTTAAGTCGCATTCTAATTCCTAATCATCTGCCTGGAGGCTGCCTCCTAGCAACAACCCTGTCTTATGGCCTCATGTTGTCCTTTCCCACAGCCTCAGGAGGCAGGTGCCGAGGCCTCTCATTTTGAGAGTAAACTGCCGCCCAGAACACATGACCAGGGCCTCCTTCCGCCGTTGCATTGCCCACAGTTCTCTATCAAAACTGCGTCAAAACCATCCATTTCCCCAAGCCTTGCCGCCATGATCCCATCTGGTTCTAGTTACTCCAGCATATTTTTGGCATTTAAGCACAAATTTGGTCTGGCTGCTGCTAGCTATGTTCTTGTTTTTATATTTTGGTTTTATGCTTTAGTATTTTTCTCACATTTCTGGCCTGGTTCTCCTCTAAATTGGTCATCCATCCAACAAATAGTTATTGAGAGCTTACTGTGCGGTCTAATCACTTGGTTAGAACTTCAATCTACTTCTGTGGACCAAACAGGCACAATCCTTTATGAGGAGGAAGAGCTGGACAGTAAGCAGATGTTTGGATAAATACATCGGCACAAAGAGTTTTAAATGACATGGAAGAAAATAACAGAACGGATCATCATACAGATCTGCGGCAGGGGGATGGTCAGGAGTGGTCTCTCTGAGGGGCAGCATCACAGCGAGGCCTGAGAGTGATGTGGGTCAGCAGTGCAGGGGGCAGGGGTTCAGGCAGAGGCTCCTGAGAGGGTCATGGAAGGGCCATGACATACATGACCGCTGAAGGAAGAACGTCCCTGTGAGTGTGTTCACTATGCAGCATGTGTTCATGGTGGGCCGGTAAAAGGCTGTTTTCCACCAGATGTCCAAACAAGGGCTTTCATATCGGGTTTGGGGGGTACATTCATCTCCTTGGACACTTGCCACAGGGTTTCTGATCCTTAGCCTCCTGAACCCTCTCTGCAGGTCTGTGTCCATGGCAACATAAGGCACACTAAAGTAAGAATAGCTGTGCTCACTGACATTCTTTCAGAAGCAGTTTTTGCAAACTTTTCAATGTTTATAGGAACTTGAAAAAAAAATCTGAAGATTGTTAGCATTTGATTATTTGCCAAATATGACCCAATATTATGGCCATATTTCATAAGCAGGGCTAAAGGACTCACAAATGCAGCCTTGGAGAAGCACCAGGAATTAAACCACAAGTACTAATTCAAAAGCTAAAAAGGGTACTTGTCAAATAGTCTAAGTACCAGGACAATGGCTCTATGTAAATTCAAAGTTAATTGTTACAAATGGATGGATAAGTGCTGTCAATCGAAGGCAAGATCAAATAGAGCAAATAGCCCTTCCAACTTCAATAAAAATTACACCCTGGCCCTGGCCTGATGGCTCAGTTGGTTGGACCGTTGTCCTTATACCAAAAGGTTGCGGGTTCGATCCCTGGTTGGGGAGGCATATAGGAGGCAACTGATGGATGTTTCTCTCTCACATCATTGTTTCTCTCTCTCTCTCTCTAGCCCCCCCCCCCTTCCTCTCTCTAAGATCAATAAACATATCCTCAGGTGAAGATTAAAAATATATACTCTGTAGCTTGTTCCAAAGACATGGTCTTACTTTGCTTGGGGGAAAACCCAAACCAATATTACACATTTGACTCATCCCACAATCTTTGGAGGCAGATACAGATTTTTCCTTTTGTTTTCTTCCTTTAAAGAACATAATTACAGGTTATGTGACCCATTCCATGCCTTCTCCTTTCTCTGACCAGATTTCTACATGACTAGAAAATTATCTTAATGATTAAATTGTTTTCAGTGCAATAATCATGAGTTCTAGGAAGGAATGCTGATTAAAACAATTTACTAAGGGTCAACTTATGATTCTGAATTTCCTAAATCCTGCTTAGGATCAAAAAGACCATCTCTAAACAAAAAACCCAGATAATTGTCAGCTATCCTATTCCATTTAATATCACAGCAAAATGATATTACAAGTAATGTCTTTGGTCAGGATGCTCAGAGAATTAGGGTTTTCTATGACTTGAATCTTCTAGCTGACTAAGTAGAAGTCAGAAAACTATTCTCAAGCCTTGTTAAAAATAATTTCCACAAAGCACTGCCCCTCAATAAATTTAAGAAAGAAAAAAGTTAATTCACAAAGAAAAACATAAATAAAAAGTTTAACTATTTTCTGAAAAGAAATAAAGTCCCACTCATTTTAAGTAAACAGACAGTACACAACTCTATTAAATACTTACAAACCAAAAAAATAAATTTACTTTAATGTGTATTATGGTTAGTTAAGGAAGAGTACCTGGAAATGTAAAAGGAATGGAAACATGAACAGAGAGAAATGAAGACAAAGAAAGGTATACCAAAAACATTAAAAAATATATATGGCTTTCCTAGTTTAACAAAACCACTTCCTGTTCTCTGAGGACACTGCCACCAAAATACTTCAACACATGTTGCATTTTTATAACCATTAGTAAAAAGGAGGATTCCACCTCTTGGCATTAACACCAAGGACTAAATGAAATGTATCAAAAATTAAAAACCCTTTAACTAAGACAAAAGATATTGACTAAGAGTGAAGCGAACCCTCAGATCATTCCCTAGAAATTTTCACTATTTGTTAAACCAACTATGCTGGCTAATTTATTAAGCCAATTATAAAGCTACTAGAGGCCCAGCGCACAAAATTCATGCACTCTGGGGGGGTCCCTCAGGAGCAGGCCTAAGTCATCAGTCAGACATCCTCAGTACTGCTGCGGAGGTGGGAAAGACTCTTGCCACTGTGGCTGCACTTGCCAGCCGTGAGCTGGGCTTCTGGCTGAGCAGCACTCCCCCTGTGGGAGCGCACTGACCACAAGGGGGCAGCTCCTGCATTGAGCATCTGCCCCCGTTGGTCAGTGTGCGACATAGCGACTGGTCGTTTTGCTGTTTGGTCGATTTGCATATTAGCCTTTTATTATATAGGATTACAAAGGTTAAAAGACAAAAGTAGGAAGAGCATATATAATTACAACAATAAATTCAGGGATACACACACACACAAAAAAAACACCTAGTAAAAATAATGACAAAAACACAAGCATGAAGGGAGTGAGTAAAAACTGTAGTGATTTTACAACATAATAAAGACCATATGTAGGAGAAACCAAGATGGAGGCATAGGTAAACACCGGAAATTGCTGCCTCCCACAACAACTTCAAAAATACAACGAAAAGACAAAACAGACATCATCCAGAACTACAGGAAGGCTGGCTGAGTGGAAATTCTACAACTAGAAGGAAAGAGAAAAGCACACTGAGACTCAGAGGAGCTGCGGAAGTAAAGTGCAGAGGTACGGAGGCTCGAGCGTGCGCAGAAAGCGGCTGGCACCTGAGGACGAGGCTGTCTTTTTGAATCGGGATGGAGTCACAAGCTCACGACTGCTCTGAACTCCAGTTCTGGGAAGTCTCTGGGGACCCAGGACTCATATGGGGAGAAACTGGACTGTCTGGCAACGGGCAGAACTCGGAACTTGAGGGCGGCTTTCCCTCAGAGGTGCTTGCAGCAATTACCAGGACACTGGGACGTGGGGCCCCTTAGGGCAGGGCTGAGGATCAGCCATAGCTGTTTGCTCTGCCCTGTTGATTCCCTGAG
>NW_005371774.1:231205-240523 GCF_000412655.1 Myotis brandtii | reverse complement strand
AAAAATCTGAACAATAAAGATTTAATTTAAAAAAAAAAGACCATATGCAATAAACTCACAGCTAACATCATACTCAACAGGGAAAAGAAAGAAGTGTTTTTCTTAAGATTAGGAACAAGAAGGGATGTCCACTTTCACCACTCCTAATCAACATAGTACTGGAAGTAGCAAACATAGCAATTAGACAAGAAAAATAAATTAAAAGCATCCAAATTGGAAAGGAAGAAGTAAAATTGTCATTATTTGCAGACGACATGATATTATACATACAGAACGCTAAAGATGCCACCAAGGAACTGCCAGAATTGGTAAGTTAATTCAGTAAAGTAGCAGGATACAAAAACATTCAGAAATTGGTGGCATTTTTATACACCAATAATGAACTATCAGAAATGGAAACTAAGAAAACAATCCCATTTACAATTGCATCAAAAAAATAAAACACCTAGGAATAAATTTAACCAAGGACTTGTACTCAGAAAACTGTAAGACACTGAAGAAAGAAACTGAAGAATATACCAATAAATGGAAGCATATACCATGTTCACAGATAGAAAGAATTAACATCAAAACATCTATAGATTCAATGCAATCCCTATCAAAATATCAATGGCATTTTTGACAGAGCTAGAACAAATAATCCTAAAATTTATATGGACTAATAAAGAGCCCAAATAGCCATAGCAATCTGGAGAAAGAAAAATAAAGTGGGAGGTATTATGCTACCTGATATCAAACTATACTAGAAGGCCATAGTACTATCAAAACCACATGATACTACCATTAAAAAAAGAAACATAGATCAATGGAACAGAATAAAGAGTCCAGAAATAAACCTGCAGCTATATGGCGAATTAATCTATGATAAAGTAGGCAAGAATATACAATGGAGTTAAGATAGTATATTATATAAATGGTGTTGGGGAAATTGGACAGATACATGCAAAACAATGAAATCAGGCCACTTACACCATATATAAAAATCAACTCAAAATGGATTAAAGACTTAAATAAATGTAAGGCTCAAAACCATAAAACTCCTAGAAGAACACATAGTTAGTAAACTCTGACGTTTCTTAACAATAATTTTTCTGATATGCCTCCTTGGGCAAGGGTAACAAACAAACAAAAATAAACAAATGGGACTACATCAAACTAAAAAGTTTTTGCACAGCAAAGGAAACCATGGACAAAACAAAAAGACAACCCACTGAATGGCAGAACATATCCGTTAAGGATACATCTGAGAAGAGGTTAATTTCCAAAATTATAAGAACTCAGACAACTCAACACCAAAACACCAAACAATCCAATTAGAAAATGGGTAGAGGACCTGAATAGACACTTCTCCAAAGAGGACATACAGATATCCAATAGATATATGAAAATGTTCAACGTCACTAATCAACAGAGAAATGCAAATTAAAATCATAATGAGATATCACCTCATACCTGACAGAACGGCTATCATCAATAAGTCAACAAACAGCAAGTGCTGGCAAGGATGATAAGGAAAGGAAACCATTGTACATTGTAGATGCAAATTCAAATTGATGCAGCCACTATAGTAAACAGTATGGAGGTTCCTCAAAAATTAAAAATTCAGATACAGAGAACAAATTGATCATCCCCAGATGGGAGGAGGGTTGGGTGGACAGCTGAAAAGGTGAAAGGGATTAAGAAGTAAAATTGGCCCTAACCGGTTTGGCTCAGCGGATAGAGCGTCCGTCTGGGGACTGAAGGGTCCCAGGTTCGATTCCGGTCAAGGGCATGTACCTTGGTTGCGGGCACATCCCCAGTAGGGAGTGTGCGGGAGGCAGCTGGTCGATGTTTCTAGCTCTCTATCCCTCTCCTTCCTCTCTGTAAAAAGACAATAAAATATATATATATATAAAAAAAAAAGTAAATTGGCCCTAGCCGGTTTGGCTCAATGGATAGAGCGTCAGCCTGCAGACTTAAGGGTCCCAGGTTCGATATTGGCCAAGGGCACATGCCCAGGTTGTGGGCTCGATCCCCAGTAGGGGATGTGTAGGAGGCAGTTAATCTGAAATCAATAAAGAAATATATATATTTTTTTTAAAGAAGAAGAAGTAAAATTGCCAATTATAAAAATAGTCAAAGGGGCCCTGGCCTACATGGCTTAGTCGTTAGAATGTCAGCCCTCAAACTGAAGGATCTCGAGTTGGATTCTGGGTCAAAGGCACACACCTGGGTTGCAGGTTTGTTCCCCAGCCCCAGTTGGGGCATGTGCGGGAGGCAACCAATCCATGTGTCTCTCTTGCATCAATATTTCTCTCTCTCTACTCCCCTCCCTCCCTTCTACTCTCTCTAAAAATCAGTGCAAAAATATCCTCAGGTGAAGAGTAACAAAACAAAACAAAATAATCAAAGGGATGTGAAGTACAGCACAGGGAATATAGTCTGTAATGTAATAACTATATATAGTGTCAGGTGGATACTAGACTCACTGTGGTGAGCACTTCATAAGGTATATAAAGCACAATAAAGCACGTCATAAGGTATATCACTATGTTGCAGACCTGAAATTAATATAGTATTGTATGTCAACTGTGAAAAATAAATAAGATTAAAAAAAGAAATTAATTTATCGATATAAGCTTCCTTACGTATGTTCTGCCTATCTCCCGACCTTAAACTCAATAGGCATGTAATCCAGTGATGAGGTACTCTGGATTTACACAGGCCTGCCCTCCGCAGCACACGTGTAAGCATGAAGCTCTATACTACCTTTTCAAAGAAAAATCAAGGACAGCACATCCAAGATTCACTAGTAGGAGAATTTCAGGGTACCCCAACTCCCCATGCAGCTAATGTCCGGAGGCCACTCTGCCAGCAAAAACTGACCCATCTGCTGCTCTCTGCTGGTGTCCCGTGGGGCAATGTGACACTGCTCTAGAGCAGAGAGCTGGCTCAACAGGGCTGAACATGTGCTTGGGTTCAAGTCCTGGCCTCACTGCTGGCTGGCAAGTTAGTCACTTGTGCTTCCTCATGTGAAAATCGCACCTGCCCCGTAAGGCTGCTGTGAGGACTAAGTAAGAGGATGTTTGCAAATTGCTTGGGCAGTGCCTGGTGAACAGGGAGTGCTCAACAGATGAGCTTTTATTGCCACCACTACCACAGCTATGACCACCATTATTTTACATGACAAGGCAAAAAGCCAATTCCTGAATTAATCGTATTATTCCAAGTATATCTTCTAATTATTAGTCAAATTAGTAGTAAAAATTAGCGAAACTATTTCTTCTAATTTCTGAGTGACCTGAGTGGGCCCTAACTCCTTCTTCCTACTTTCAGGCCTTCCCTAGTCATCAGCTGGCTAAGGTGGGCAGAGGAGGGAAACAAAGTTAAACTCAGATATCTGGGTCATGAAGCTACTGTGGTGTGTCTGGGAAAAGAAGCTGGGATACGAGGCCCCTGGCCACCGGCCTGACTCCCAGGGAGGCAGATGACTGATGGGGAAAGAGAAGTTCCAGAGGAGAGGGCGCTAATTGATGCGGGACATCTCTGAGCAGCCTCCAGTGGTCCCTGAGTGCAAAGGTCTCCATCCCTCTGCAGAAGCCCAGCAGGGCCCATAGAGGGGATACGAATAAAACCCCAGAGAACCTGGGAGCTCCTGTCCTTCCTCCTGCTTCTCAGCTGTGTCCAGGGGCAAGCAACACACTCTTGTGTCAAGGTGGACATTGACAGCACCTACCCCACCCTCTGCCGGGAGGGTGAAAGGAGAAGCCTCCAAAGTCCTTTGCAGTGTCTGGCGCCGAAAAAGTGCTTGGAAATGGTAGCCATAATCCTACTACTATTACTACTAGTTCTTTCATCCTCCACCACAGTCCAAGTGAATGATGTGTCATTGTGAATCACTGTGATGCAAAGGCTTATACTTTAAAGGCCTCAGGCCCTTGGGGTGAGGGCTGAGGGGCGAGGGGGGACTGGCTCTCTCCCCACTCTGTTCCTCCCCTGAGCATGCCGACTGGGGACTCTGCCACTTAATGAGAATGGGTCGCCTGGCCAGGCCAGGGGGAGGGAAGCTGCATTCCCAGGGGTTCCTCTGGACGGCCGTGTTCACATGGGTCTGCCTCTGAGAACCAACCTCGGAATGAGAAGGAAGGGGCTTGAAGAGGAGAGGCCTCTGTGGCCTGGAAGGGGCGCTCATTCGGGCCCTTGGAGTTGTCTCTTAAAATTCAAGCATATCAGAATTCAAAGGACCAAAGTTATCTGAGAACCACGGGGACCAGCACAGTTGGGATGCTACTCCTTGCCAAGGGTAATAAACCTAAGTCTGGAAGACAAGGCCTATTATGTAACTTTTGGTGATGAATCTTATGATTTCTATTTTTAAAAGGCAGCAAAACAGAAACCTTTCCCTGGCTCTAAGCAACTAGAGGGCCGAAACTCCACCTGGAGGAAGCCAGGACCCTGTGATCCACATGCTTCTGCCCTGAGCTGTCCCCTGACCCCAGGAGCTGGAGAGGGCCCAGATCGAAAGGGCCAGGCTATGCCAGGCTGTGACTGCGGACCAGCCTCAAGGTCAGACCTACCTTGGGAACAAGGTACTGCTGATCTGTGCAGGCCAGGACGTAGGCCTCAGCCCGGCCAAGTTCACTCTGGGGGAAGTGGGCATTCATCTCATCTCCATCAAAGTCAGCGTTATAGGCCTTGCAGTTGGCATAGTGGAGCCGTAGGACTTTCTCTTCGGGCAGGATGCGGGCGTGGTGCGCCTGGATGGAAGGTCTGTGCAGGGTGGGCTGTCGGTTCAGCAGGAGAACGTCCCCGTTCTTCACGTGCCGGCACACCTGGGCCAGAGTGTAGGACAGACTGTGATCAGCGGCAACTTCAACATCATCACCACTATCCCAGGAGCTCACCTCAGCCTGGCCGAGTGTGGCTTCTATCTGTCTCATGCTTTCTTCAACCAAATAAAAGGGAGTTTTTAGACTGGAGCAAAACTCTAAAAATCTTTGAGAAATAGCTACTAGTCCCTCTGGTGCTTTGAGAAATCGCTACTAGTCCAGCATAGCTCCATCCAGGCTCTGGGCTCAGAGGGACAGCAACAGACAAGGCTCCAGGCCCCTGTCCAGTAATCTCTGTCTCCTTCAGAGATGCATGGCCTCTCTGGAGCCCTGAATTCCTCAGAGAATTAATCTGAAGAAAGAAATGAGCACTTTGAAGACAGCATATCCGGATAGAATCCTGAGAGCCCTGGGTTTGAAAGGATTTGGCAGAACTCTAGCATCCCCTCGCTCCCGACGCTCACACGTGAGTATGTTACTCTACGAATAAATTCCACATTTTACAAATACCTTGCCCAACCTCAGACAGCAGAGCCAGGACCCCTGGGGTTCTCGATTCCCGGTTCCAAGCCCTCTGAACACATTTCATTACACTCCAAAAATTATTAAAAAGTTTAAATTGCCATAGGCTTTGGGAAAGCAATTTGAAAAAAAGATTCTAGAACATTTAAAACTCATTTCCTTTTGGCCTTTCAGAAGAAAAGGAGCACCAATGCAAGGTTATATAAACATTATGTTTATGTAGCACACTTTTTAACAGTGGCAAAAACTGAAAATAACCTGGCTGCCCACTGAAGGGGCACAGGGGAATAAAGCATGGTGTACACTATGAAATACTATACAGTGATGAGAAGGGGCTGAGTTAAATCTATACTAGTCCTGAAGTGATGGCAATAATGTATTTCAGTATAAAAAACATATCTAGGTGCTGTCTACAGTGATAGAAGGAGGCAATTCAAAGCCCACCCCAACTCTGTACGTGTTTATATATACACAAGGGAAAAGGGGGCTTGGATCCTCAACAACCTGTTACTATGGTCTCCTCGGGGGCAGGGGCACATGGGAAGGTGAGTAAGGCACAGATTATCATTACATTATTTTCATTACCTTTATACATCTGATTATTGCTCATGTTACAATGAGCATTTATTCACCTCTGCAAGACTATTTAAAAAGATCATAAACTAATTTTGAACAAAGCAAGAACTATTTCACAAGTGGTATGCTCACTGTAAGGGAAAAAGAGAAAACAGACTAATTTGAAGAGAATAAAAACAACAACTAATTTTACCCCTTAAAGATAACCACCATTCCTGCGTTTTCCCTCTCACAGATATGTCATTGGTCATGTCCTCCTGACAGAACACCTCCCACCACAAAGCTGGCTTTAATATTAGGCTCACTAAGCCTTTTACTGCCTTTATCTTGTGTTACATTAACCATCGGCTTCCTAAATGATAAATATAAATGCTACTTTAAAAAACAAACACACAGCCCGGCCGGTGTTGCTCAGTGGTTGTGTTAACCTATGAGCCAGGAGGTCACGGTTCCATTCCCAATCAGGGCACATGCCCTGGTTGCAGGCTCAGCCCCCAGTAGGGGGCATGGAGGAGACAGTTCAGGGCAGATTCTCTCTAATCATTGATGTTTCTCTCTCTCTCTCTCTCTCTCTCTCTCCCCCCTTCCTCTCTGAAATCAATAAAAACATATTAAAAAAATAAAAATAACAAACAAATGCATAAAGGCAACTGCTACTCCAACTAATCTGCATGCCCCCTAAGCAGCCAGGGGAATCATGGAGATGGGGTGAGACCTCTCTGCACCCCAAGTTTCCTCTAAATCCCAGCAGACAACAGGCTGGGGGACAACAAATTACAACAAGGTCAGTGTGTTCTTACGTTGTCCACATTTATGCAGCTGCATCAGAAGGTTGGAGAAAGAGGGGCTAGAGGTTACGAAGAGATGCTCCCCACTTCCCTCCCCCCATTCCTCCTCCCCTGGGCTGAAGGTTTCTTCCAGCTCAGGAAGCAGGGGGCAAACCCCTCACATCCGGAAAGGCAGGCCCAAGAGCACCTGGTGCAGTCAGTCTTTCTGCTCCCTGAGAAATTCCAACTCCGCCTTCCTGCCCCCACGTCCACGTTTCCAAGGAGACCTGGATTCTGAAGATCCCCATGAGCATTTTCGCAGGGCATGCCACAGAGCCTGAGCTGACTTTCAAGGTCATATTTCCTTAGGCTCCCAAGGGAGAAATTGCTGGACCTGTGGCCCAGGCCCAAACCTCCAGGCTGGGCCTCGGATCCGAGTCTCACAGCTTCAACACATCCTCCAGGATAAGCAAAGCCCACAGCTGGGAAGGCACGCAGGCCAGACGGGCAGGCACCAGCCAATCCAAACAGAAACCCTGGAGCACAGGGTGTTCCCCGGGCCAACGCAAACCTGAGGCCCTTCCTTTCTCTTGTCTCTAAATAAACATTGCAGTGAAAATTAGTGTGCCCAGTGCCCGGGTCAGAGCTTTCAGAGGCAGATCCGGAGCCAAAGTCAGCTTCTGGCAGACTGCTGGACTGAGAACTACGACTCAGCCCTCCTAGCCACTTCCTCCTCCATTTACAAGGCCCACGGGAAGGAGCAGAGACATCACACCTCCCAGCAAATAGGTCTTCCAGTCACCCTTTCCCCTTCTCTCTTAACCCTCTCATCCTCACCGGGACCTGTCACTTCCCCCAGCCCTAGCCTGGTCCTGATCCATACACAACGCCATTAACCAAAGTCCTTACAACTTACAAATAGACTGTAAGTACACGCGTATTTGATAAAACGTGTAAGTATTATATGTGACATTATTGAGACTTTGGAGAATAGAGATAATCATCCTGCCCTATCTGGTTTGGCTCAGTGGTTACAGCATTGGCCCTCGGACTGAACGGTCGTGGGTTTGATTCCGGTCAAGGGCATGTCCCTTGGTTGCAGGCTGGATCCCCGGCCCTGGTTAGGGCACATGCGGGGGGCAACATATGAATGTGTCTCTCTCACATCTATGCCTCTCTCTCTCTCTGTGTCTTCCCCCCTCCCTTCCACTCTCTCTAAAAATCAATGGAAAAAATATCCTCAGGTGAGGATTAATGACAACAACAAAAAGATAATCATGCTGAGTCCTCAGGTTCTGATGTAAGCACCACTTTCCTTTCATAAGTCCCTTCTTGCCTTTGCCCCTGGGCCACGTCATCAGGTCCAATGTGGTCCCTCATGCCTCAGCCTCCTGAACCTCAGCCAGGATCCGGCCCTCCGCAAGGGCTTCCTGTCGCCCTCACCTGTCTCCTGATGTCTCCAAACCCTCCCTCCAGCCCACCCTGCAGCACGGCCCTCAGACTCCTTCCTTCTCCAGCTCGCGTACATAAAGTCACCATCTCCACTGCTATTCCCCATTGTGTCTGCCGCAGCACTCAACAGTGGGCAGCACAAAAAGCTCCAGGGCGGCGGGACCTTGTCCCTGGTGACTGGCAAAGTGCAGCACGGAGCAGCAGTGGACCCTCACTCAGTACCGCCGGACCCCAGCCAGCTTTCCTCTCTCAACTTTTCTTTCAAAATGTCCTACTGAGGCTGTTTCACACGCTCGACTTTACTATAAATTCAATGACATACACCTGGACTTCTCTTGCAGCTCTCACAGCTCCTAGAACAGGGGTGGGCAAACTTTTTGACTCGAGGGCCACAATGGCTTCTTAAACTGGACCGGAGGGCCGGAACAAAAGCATGGATGGAGTGTTTGTGTGAACTAATATAAATTCAAAGTAAACATCATTACATAAAAGGGTACGGTCTTTTTTTTTTTTAGTTTTATTCATTTCAAACGGGCCGTAGTTTGCCCACGGCTGTCCTAGAAAAACACCACGCACTTAAAGAGAGCAGAATAACCTGTGAGCCTGAACACACATCTGAATGCGCTAGAAAGAAAAGTTGGCGACTTGTTCTGTTTCTGCACGCGTCCCCTGCCACCAAAGTGGAAACCACGGGGCATGTTACTGCTCTACCTCAGGAGAGCTGAAAACGGGGAGGAAGCGAGACCACTGGCCTCGCTGAAGAATGGTGGGAACCTTGCTGGTCCCACAACAAGGCCAAGAGTGCTTCCTTTTCCTCTGTTTCTCTTCCAAAGTTCTTTCAGGGCTGAGCAAACAGTAATGCACTGACCCACTGCCAAAGACCTACTCAGGCCCCCGACTCTGGGCTGTCAGTGAGAAATCAAACCCAGACTGACTCTATAAAACTCTAACAACTTCTGCCACAATCATCTGCTACCCTCTGCCGGCACGAATGGCTATTATTTGACAAGTGTTGTCACCCGCTGATTTCACGCTCTCAGCCAACATTGCTAGTCAGTCCTTTACTCTTACCAGTGGAGCCGACATAAGGCTCAGGATCCCTTAAAACAGTGGTTCTCAACCTTGGCTGCACATTAGAATCACCTGGGAATCTTTTCAAAATCCTGATTTCTGGGCCTCATCCTCTGGAAATT
>NW_005371774.1:198677-231149 GCF_000412655.1 Myotis brandtii | reverse complement strand
TGTTATGGAGTGGAGCCACAACATTAGTAACAAAGAAACAGAATTTCCAGAGGATGGGGCCCAGAAATCAGGATTTTGAAAAGATTCCCAGGTGATTCTAATGTGCAGCCAAGGTTGAGAATCACTGCCTTAAAAGGTACCACAGACCAACACCAGCAACTGCCTAAAATTGAAGCAGCAGATGAAACCTGTCAGTTATCACTGACAGAATATTTCCTTCCTTTGGGGCAGTTTCTCAAACTTTAGCATGCAAAGGAACCCTCCAGAGAGCGTGTGAAAACACAAACACCTGGGCCCCATTCCCAGCGATTCATGGGGGGGGGGGGGGGGGGGGGGGGGGGACATGTATTTCTCTCAAGCTCCAGGAATGCTGATGACGATCTGAGCACCACCCTCTGGGTAGCCCTAGTCAAGGACAGCAAATTCTCCTGCTGAGGCCACAACTGAGTATTAGAGCTTTCTCAAACCCCTGATGTGTGCCCAGCATTGTGCTGCGTGGTGTGAGACAGCCAAAGGAAGCTTTAATCCTGGTGTCAGGGACCCAGGAGCTTCAGTTCCAGCTGAGAGAGAGAGTCAACACCATGAAGCCCCCAAGGAACACCCACATGTGGGAGAAGCTTTATCTCGGGGAGACAAACTGCTTACACAGCGTCTCCACAGCCAGCACTCACGGCAGCCCCAGCACCCCCACAGCCAGCACTCACTGCAGCAGCACCAGCCCCACAGCCAGCACTCACTGCAGCCCCACAGCCAGCACTCACTGCAGCCCCACAGCCAGCACTCACTGCAGCCCCACAGCCAGCACTCACTGCAGCCCCACAGCCAGCACTCACTGCAGCCCCACAGCCAGCACTCACTGCAGCCCCAGCACCCCCACAGCCAGCACTCACTGCAGCCCCGGCACCCCCACAGCCAGTACTCACTGTAGCCACAGCTACAGTGATCAAACCTGCCCACTACTCACAATTTTTGTCCCCTGGGGTTTCGGTGCCCCGGTGGCTGGTGTCAGGAGCTGCTTAGCCACGGCTTCCCGTTGGGTTAGGTCCACAGCGCTCAGGGCTGTGCGACTGCCATCCTCATTGATGACCATGGAGGCTCCTGGGTGCACATTGGGGCCATTGATGACTGCTTGCCTCAGTTCCTGAACATTCCAGGGGGTAACTGGCTGAGGGTAGGTCAGTTTTGTGGCAAACACCTGAAAATGATGAATGGATATAAAAACTGAGGGTGGGCAAGAAAGGTTACATGGACCCAAAGTCTGACACAACAAGCTGTGTGACTTTTTCTCAAAGACGTGCAGGTGCGGTCTTACCCAAAAAAGGTTCTTTAAGGAGGGAAGACATGGCCTGTCTTTTCCACAGGCCATGTCTCCATATTCGAGGCCTGAAGGCAGGGTTGGGGAACTGTTTTTCTGCCAAGGGCCATTTAGATATTTATAACATCATTCGAGGGCCATACAAAATTAACTTAAAAATTAGCCTGCTAGCCCAGCCGGTATGGCTCAGTGATTGAGCATCAGACTACGAACCAAGAGGTCACTGGTTTAATTCCCCGTCAGGGCACATGCCTGGGTTGTGGGCTCGATCCCCAGTAGGGGTTGTGCAAGAGGCATCCAATCCATGATTCTCTTTCATCATTGATGTTTCTATCTCTCTCTCCCTCTCCCTTCCTCTCTGAAATCAATTTAAAAAATGCTACAATTGGTCAAACATTTAATTAACTCACCCCTAATGCCTTGGCAGGGTGAGACCAAATGATTTCTCGGGCCTTACATGGCGGGGGCCGGCTGTTTCCTACCCCTGCCTTAAGGGAACAGAGTTCGGGCCCTGTCCCAGAAGTCTGTCTGAGAGGATGATCTGAGTATTGCCTTCTACACGTAAGAATTTTTTTTTAAATTTAAGATATTTATTCGTAAAGATATATGTACCTATATGTCCACTGCAGCATTTTTCACAGACCCATTCTTCCTTTTTTATTGATTTGAGAGAGAAAGGGAGAGATAGAAACATTAATCAGTTGCCTCCTGCATGCCCCCTGCTGGAAATGGAGCCCGAAACTTGGGCACGTGCCCTGACTGGGAACCAAACTGGTGACCTTTTGGTTTATGGGTCGACACTTAACCACTGACGCACACTGGCTGGACATGTAAGAACTGTTAACCCATTCTAAAACATCATCATTTCCTCCTCTGCCAATAAACTCATGGACCCCAAAGGGAACACAGAATGGGACACCAGCTTGAGAGAGGTGGCGAGTGCTGGCTCTCAAGTACCACCACCCCTCCCCCCCCAGCAGGCATCACCAACGGATTGAGGCTCTTGCCCTGAGCCCAGACACGGCATCAGGATCTCGTCACTCGGCAGCTCCGGCAGCCATCACAGTCAAGGTGGCACCGGAAACCACCTCAGCTTCCTGAGACACGAGACGATGCAGCGCCCACTGAACACGAGACTGCAACACGTCCACTCCAAGGAAAACAAGTTCCCTGCTTCAGTGAGTTTCCGAGCTACTGAATATTTTAAACTCTTTGATGCTTCTAAATGCACATAAATGCCTCCGAGAGTCTGAGTCCTACGTAAGGGACCCTGTTGAATTTTGTCCCGTTCTCGGCCCCAACAGCACCTTGTGAGCGGCCTCCCTACGCTCCCTTCCCGCAGCCTGTTCCACTTTCGCTGATGCACTGACACTGCCTGAGTGTTCCGTTCCTGTGGATCTGTGTCTCCACCACTGGCATGTGAGCTTCAGGGGGGACACTCTAGTCTATGGGGTTCACTACTGAGTCATATTTCACCTCCTTTGCTCCCGTAACACCTCTCCACAGGTGCTGGGGGAAGGGTGTACCACAAGGACCAAGAGCAGTTTCACACACTCTGCTTCTCACAGCCATCAGTGAGCAACAACCCTGGGCCACCACGGCCCTGAGACCTGGGGCAGGTTGGGGGTGGGCTGAAGGTGACTTCCGAGTCCCCGTAAGGGGACAGCCATTACCAAATGAGTTCAGATCGATCCAAGAACGAGGCCTGGCAGCTCTGAATGTGGAAAGAGAAGGCAGCACTAACAGTCTCTCCCAAAGCTGGGACATTCTAAGCACCACGAGGCCGAGGCCAAGAGGGGCAGCCCCTGCCCTCTGCCCAGAAAGAGCAACAAACCCGGTGTGGCCTCTCTCCCCGGGGCCTCAGACTCATGAGCATCACCACTGGCTCCATGATGCCATTCCCAGCAAAGACCTAAAGTTCCCAGAAGGTGGTGGGCACAGGACTGAATGTCCCGACTCTCGTCCCCTCGACGGTCATGGCCTTGCTGAGGAAGCCCTGGTGTGCCGAGAGAGAGGAGGCAGAGAGCGCCGCTCAGTCCCAGCACTCCCCTGAGAGCAGCAGCAGCAGGGCAGTGCATGCAGAAATGACACTCTCCACGGACGGAATTAAACCATCTTCATTATTACTGACCTCAAGGCCCATTAAGGAGGAAGCCGATTAAAGGGCTGCTGCTAATGAGCACCACAGCTTGCACTGGTGGGGAAGTGAAAAACGGAAGCTGGCTCCCTAAGGAAACACTAATGGGTGGATGGGGTGAACCGCTTACCCAGAGGAAGTCGGAGGACAGACGACTCACACACACCTCCTCTCTGGCAGCGCGCTCTCCTCCCTCTCCCTGGCAACCAAGGGCACACCCCCCTGACTCCTGGCACCAGGCGAGTCCAAGGGATGGAATCCCCTTCCCTCTGGCTCATCTCTGTTGTACAGCCACTCTGACTAGGAGGGTGTAAAGCAGGGGTCCTCAAACTTTTTAAACAGGGGGCCAGTTCACTGTCCCTCAGACCGTTGGAGGGCCGGACTATAGTTTAAAAAAAAACTGTGAACAAATTCCTATGCACACTGCACATATCTTATTTTGAAGTAAAAAAACAAAACGGGAACAAATACAATATCTGTATTTGCATGTGGCCCGCGGGCCGTAGTTTGAGGACCCCTGGTGTAAAGACTAGGCCAAGACAGGCAGAGGGAAGATGTGCGGGTGGGGACGTGGAACACCCTGCAGTCAGCTCCCTGTGGCCCAGGAGTGGGTCTTCCTTAGAGGGAAATGGTGTTTGAGGACCTGGCAAGGAGTGAGAGCAATGCCATCACAGCCTCGCATCCCCTCCAAATGACTTAACCAGGAAGAGGGAGAAGCTGTCTTCCCCCAACCCTCCCAAGTCACACAGCCTGCCACACGCCTTCTCTCCAGCCCTCCTCCACGCTCCCCTCTGCCACCCAACAGCAGCAAACACGGCCCCTCCGCACACACCATGGGGATTCCGATTTCGTTGGTGTTGATGTACATGTCTGGGCAGATGACGGAACGGGCCGCGTAGTCAACTCGCTTTCCCATCATGTGTTTTCGGAATAAGCCCTCCTTCTTCTCGAGGATCTATATTGGGGGGGGAGTCCAAAGAAGGCATTTTTTAAAAAATCAAGTATATTTATCATTTTCTTGGTTCAATACAAATGCTTATTACTTGACCCCTTCAGCCAGCAATGGGGATCCAACTTACTGCTCACCTGTCTAATGCCAGGGTACTTTTCTGTCATTAATTTGTCCATCTCGCTATCAAACACAATATTGACGTGGCTCTGAAGGCGAATCCAAATGTTGTAGAGTTTGTCTGTGAGGGACTGGCCTGGAAGCATACTCAAAAAGGACCGGTCCATCCCATTCGAAGAGTCTTTTTCCTGGCAGGACAACCAAGAAAACAAGCATGATGGAAAACCCTCAAAAAAGCAGGCTTGGTTTTATTTCTCTTGCTTACTCTAGCGTCAGTTCACATCAACAAAACATGAGCCCCATTACATACTTCCCAGCCAGTCTCTTTGCAGGAGTAAAATGAACTCAATGTTAAAGCAGGCTTCTTTCGTTTCTTTTAGGCCCCCACACATTTATTATCTCACAGTTGTGTGTGTCAGGAATCCGGGCACAGCTTCACTGGCTTTTGTGCTTCAGCGTCTCCCAGGCTGTGACGCCGTCGGCCAGCGCTGGGCTCTCACGAGAAGGTCCACCGGGGAAGGACCTAACTCTAAGCTGACAAGGTTGTCGGCCGAATTCTGTTTCTCAAGGGCTGCCAGACTGAGCCTCAGTTCCTAGTCGGCTGCACCTTCGATTACTTGCCATGTGGGTTCTCTAACATGGTAGCTTGTTTCATCAAACTGCTAGCAGCAGTTGCCGAAGTCCCTTAATGTCTCATTTTTAAGGCAACCCTAGAAACCCTTCCCCCATCCATACTCTTTTTATGAAACTCTGTTATCCTGCCAGGTAACGGATTCTCATACGGAGTTACAGCTATATTTACGGTCTTGGAAAAACCTGATCCAAAGCACTTACAAAAATCAGGTGGAAAATTTCTTAGAAGGGAAAAACGTTTGCCATATGATTTTTTATATCGTTAGTTAGGATGTGGGTCCCCGAGTGGGGTATGTTGAGGGGCTGGGCTGGCTGATCTCCAAGCTTCACTGGAATATTTATCCAATCCTTTTCTGTCCCTGGCTCTGCCTCCTTCTCTTCTCCCCTCCTGCTAGGAGGTAGGCCCTGAGGCCTTAAGTTGCCTAAGAGCACCACCTACTGACACTGTCCAGTCACCACTGGCCCATCTGGCTGAGGATGACACAGGAGCCGACAGATGGCTCCATGTCCCTCAGTGTGGGTCGGATGACAGAGGAAACCTGTCAGTGCGTTGGAGGAGGGCAGAGGAAGGGTGAAGACCCAGTAACCGGGAATGCTGCGGAACCCATTAGCGATGAAGTAGGCTTGTCCTCAACCTGAGAACAGAGGGGCATCTTTCGTTACAGGGACGCATGGACGTATTTTCTGCTCTGGCCGAAGCAGGGAGAGATGTCCCCTGTACGATGACAGAGGCCCTGTCAGCCTAACTCACTGCTCTGGCATTACCTGACTCGGGCCCACGTGACTACTTCTGAAATGAGAGACTGTCTGACCGGGATCCTCAGTGCTTAGCACAGCAAGCGCCTGGCCCATGCCAGGCATTTGCGATTCGTGGGAGGACTGCCATGGGAACAGAATGTGGGAGGCGAGTCGGGGAACAAATCAGAACGTGTCCTATAATCAGATGGAAAGAGGGCACTGTGACTTCAGGTCACAAGGACCTTAGGAATCAGAGAGGATACTGTTTACTTCTTCAGAGACTCAGCTTTTCTGTTGTTGTTTGTGGGGTTTTTGACAAGGGACTACCTCATTTTTAAGGGATTGTTTGTGGGTTTTTTTGACAAGAGACTACCTCATTTTTAAGGGCCATCAAAATAAAGTTCTACTCCCTGGTCACTGGACCTGGCTATCCTATTGCTTTCTCCTCCACACTGGACTAGGGCCTGAAGATGGCCCATTTCTCTCAGACTTGGGATTTTTTTTTTAAAATATATTTTATTGATTTTTTACAGAGAGGAAGGGAGAGAGATAGAGAGTCAGAAACATCGATGAGAGAGAAACATCGATCAGCCGCCTCCTGCACATCCCCCACTGGGGATGTGCCCGCAACCCAGGTACATGCCCTTGACTGGAATCGAACCTGGGACCTTTCAGTCTGAAGGCCGACGCTCTATCCACTGAGCCAAACCGGTTTCGGCTGACTTGGGATTTTTAAAAGCACACCTACACTGCCCTGGCCGGTTAGAGTGGCGGCCTGCATGCCAAAGGGTCGAGGGTTTGATTCCTGGGCAAAGGTACGTACCTGGGTTGCAGTTCAATCCCCAGCCCCAGTTGGGGCGCATGCGGGAGGCAACCAATTGATGTGTCTCTCTCACATTGATGTTTCTTTTTCTCCCCTGCCCCCTGCCACTCTCTCTAAAAACCCATGGAAAACATATCCTCGGGTGGGGATTAACAACAACAAACAAACCTCACCTACAGTGCAGATCTGAAACTTAAGGAAACCCAAAGAAAGCCCAAGGAGAAAGGCTGGGTAACCGACTGTGTGTCCAAGACAAATGCTGGCGCCACCTGGTGATGGGCCTCGTTCATAGCAGGACTGTGGCCGCAGCTAGAAGGGAGCCTGAGCCCAGTCTCCTCAGGCCGGAGAAAGCCCTTCCTATGGCACCCAGACCGCGAGCACCTCAGCGCTGGGTGGGGCCTCAGTGACGCCAGCAAGCCTCCCTGCACCCACTGACCACCTGGCACACTGAAGGGCTCGAGACGTGTTTGCTGAGATGGACAAAATGCATTTAGCTCCACCACTTACGGAGCAGGAAGCTGAGGCCCCAAACCTCACAGTCCTATTCAGGGAAGTTCCTAGCACCTATAACACTGCCTTCCTGACCCCAGTGCTGGAGATCTTAATGAGCCAGACCGCTGGGCGAATTGGGATCTGGACTTGTAACCCAGGAGGAACTTTCTTAGGGCCCAAGGGAAGCAAACTCTTCTTTCTAGAGCTGCCAAGGTAGGTGGCCCAGACAACCTGTGTGTAAAACCTCATGACAGACCACACCCGTTACAGTAAGAGATGAGTCCACAAAATTAAAGCAACTCAACCAAGGTCACTGGGGTGAACTCAGACCTTCCCATGCTCAGACCGTGCTTTCCCCGACATTACCTATGCTTTCCCAAACTGAGCCCAACCAGCACCCACAGCACCCACAGCATTCTGCACCCACTGGAGAGTTAGAACTCAGCGTGAGCATTTATGACATCGGCTCCAAGACAGCCCTCACCTCATCTGTGGCAGGCGCTGCCACCTCCCATGGCAGCTCCTGTTCTTGGGCCATCAATGCCAGAAGCTTTCGGATCAGAACCACGTCCTTCATGACAGCCTGCAAATTCACCGTCTGGCCGTTGGTATACATCTGGTCCCCCAAGCGATTGACAGGACGATACCTGCAGGGGGACACATGGAATCAGTGAATGTTTAGTGTGGGGGAAGGGTCATGTTCTTCAGCCTCTCACCCATCCCTACTATAAGCATCTCACACCCCACCACACTCAGGACAACCAATATTCCCACCGCATTCAGGACAAATAGGAGGAAACCCTCCCACCACCTGCTGCCTGGAAGCAGAACTGCTGTTCTATTTCTCAGTGCCCGCCACCCCTCCACCCTCTCCCGAGGCCATCATTCAGTTACCCAGTGCACCCTCTCCAGGTGAAATAAAGTCAATTAAAGGGCATCACCTTGAGGGTGGCACCACCAAGAAATCCAGGAAGAACACAGTGTGGTTGAATCCAGACTCCATGTCAACATCTTCCAGTCCCGAAAAAAGGAAATTCAGAAAGAATCCTGTGTTTGAAATGAACCAAAAAGATCATTTAAATCTATGTTGGAACATGGATGGATAAAATGTTTTGCTAATTGAACTAAAAAACACAACCCACCAGAATATAGGACAATCTCTCTCTATATATATAAAAGCCTAAGCGATCAGCCGACCGGCCAGCAATTATGATGCGCAATGATCACCAGGGGGGCAGACACTCAACGCAGGAGCTGCCGTGCAACAGCAACTTTGCAGAGTGCCCTCTCACACTCTGGGACCCCTCGGGGGATGTGGGACTGCCAGTTTTGGTCTGATCCCCACAGGCCAGGCCGAGGTACCTCACCTGCCAGAGGGACCCTGCTCACTCTGCAGACGCCCTTTGAGCCCTGGTGCCGGTGTGGAGGGACTGTGGGAGGTTAGCTCCAGGGCGTGTCTGGCCAGTCTCGCCCAGTCCTGCCCTGCCAGCCACCTTCTAATTAATTTCCTATCAATGTGCACAAATCTGTGCACCGGGCCTCTAGTGTAAAATAAAATCACATTTTTCTTTATAAAACTGAGCAAAAAATAGCCTCTGGGTGTTGAGAGCCTGCACACAGATGTGACTACGAGGACAACAGTGCTTAGCTCAGGGTTGAAATGGGGAGGGATGGGAAATAAAAAAGGCCTCTTGTCTCAGACTTACACACACGTACACAATTACTTTGGTGTTTGTCAGACACATATTTGAAATATGGAAAGAAAAAAAATCAAACCAAAAAAGTTAGCCTTAAAAATCAAAACAAAAACCCTGCACACTGATGCTCCAAGAGGGCTCTTCTGTGGATTCAAAGCTAAGAGTCCAATGACCTTAAAGAAAACGCAGGGAGAATGAATAGCATGCGCCAGGGCTGCCACATACACGACCATGGGACCCTGAGTGCTCTTTCCCTGCCCCTGACAAAGCTCAGCACCAGCTTCACTGTCAAGTGCTTATCCTCACATAAGGGTTCCACCAGTGTCCCAGGACACTCTCTCAGAGGGTGGGTGACAGGAGGGCGTGGGTATACTGCACAGGTTCTGTTATACACTCAAAAGGGAAGGAAGGATTTTCCTTTCTGTAGGGAATTAAGATATAACAATCCTAATTAAAAATACATATTAAAGTTCATTTTTTGATTCTCAGATGGAATGCCCACAGAAACCTCACAGTTGGAGGTAAAGGCCTTCTCCTTTCCATAATGCATCAGTGACAATGACCTAAAGGCTGACCCAAACCTATGCACTGATTTCAGGAGAGATCTACAATAACCACAACTTTGAAAAGACGAAAGTAACAAGGCAGGGTAATGAGGCCAGGGAATCAAAGCCGGGAGGAGATAAAGCGTATCCTCTAGGCGGGTGCAGCACCTTCATTCTTCCAAAGGGCGCTGAGGTGCTCCCGTGCGCCGGTGGGTGTCAGGTACCCTCGTTTTCCCATTTGCGCTTCCTCAATTCCTGGAGCAGAGGAGGGGATCAAGGCACAAGTCAGTATCAGGCACTCCTTTGGCACTGGGATTTATCAATTCTTTCCCCCATCCTACCAAGCCTGCAACCTGATCATAAAAACTCTAGGACAGCATAGCCCCAGCTCTGAGTATTTTCCCTCTTGATCTAATTTTTAAAGTCACAAAAACAATATAACTACTTTTATAAAATCAATAGAGCAAAGGAAAAAAACCACCCACCATCCCATCACAGTCCATTATGTATCCCGCTCCATGCCTCGGTTTAAGCAATGTGTTAGATCCCTGTCATGTGAGCCGTGGACTTACTCGTATACTTGGCTCTTGTGAGCATATTTCCTGGCCATCATTTTAATGGCTGCATGAGAATCTGCTCAGAGGATGTTTTCCGAAGTGATTTCACCAGACTCTTATAGTTGGACATGTGGGGTGATCCCAGTTTTTTACTATTATAAGTAACATTCTGTTTTTTTAAAAAACACCTGTATGCACATTGCTTTTACAAGAAACGTTCACTGAAATAGAATTATAGGTAAATGGACATGAACATTTTTTTAAAAGTTGTTGATTCCTTTTTAAAGAAAATATGTTTTTATTGATTTCAGAGAGGAAGGGAGAGGGAAAGAGATAGGAACATCAATGCTGAGAAAGACTTATCGGTTGGCTGCCTCCTGCATGCCCCCTACTGGGGATGGAGCCCGCAACCTGGGCATATGCCCTGACCAGGAATCGAGCCATGACCTCCTGGTTCATGGATCCATGCTCAACCACCAGGCCACACCAGCTGGGCATGAACATTTTTATGGGTATATGTATACTCCATTTCTTCTTACATATATCAAAGTCTAGGACAGCATAGTCACAGCTCTGAATATTTTTCCCCTATGTGAGGAATAGATTGGCTTTGGTTTCTCAGTTCAACCAAAATCACTCTGGAATACTATCAGCTATACCGAGGGTGGGTCCGAAAATCAGACCCGGGCTGCCACTCAGGAGGTCAGACTCCAGGCACTTAGATGGTTAACAAAGATATAAGTAATGTGAGCGTCTAGGTTTAAAACTCTCAGCTTCTTCCAGGACACACTCATGGAAATTAAGTATTGTTCCATCTTCCCTTTTTATGTACTCACCAGGGCAGGAACCCCATCTTGTCTGTTCCTAGCACCCGACACAGTGCCCAGTACATTGTGGCAGATACTAAACAGTCACTGGCCTGAATGCACATGTTCAAGATATGCTAAGATAATCTATATTTAAAAACCTCTCTCTTTTGCCTTTTTCTATAGTTGTAAAATCCAGCTTCATTCCACCTCCAATTCTCCGATTAGTTTCTTGACCATCCACAACAAGTATGTTATCACAAGTTCTTTCTTTTTTATTTTTTTTTATTAATTAATTAATTTTTGGGGGGGGGTGGCTCATTTTTTTTTTTTTTTATATTTAAAACTCTCAGCTTCTTCCAGGACACACTCATGGAAATTAAGTATTGTTCCATCTTCCCTTTTTATGTACTCACCAGGGCAGGAACCCCATCTTGTCTGTTCCTAGCACCCGACACAGTGCCCAGTACATTGTGGCAGATACTAAACAGTCACTGGCCTGAATGCACATGTTCAAGATATGCTAAGATAATCTATATTTAAAAACCTCACTCTTTTGCCTTTTTCTATAGTTGTAAAATCCAGCTTCATTCCACCTTCAATTCTCCGATTAGTTTCTTGACCATCCCCAAAAAGTATGTTATCACAAGTTCTTTCTTTTTTAAATATTTTTTTTAATTGATATCAAAGACAGGAAAGGGAGAGATAGATAAAAACATCAATAATGAGAATCATCGATCGCCTGCCTCCTACACCACCACCCCCACTACTGAGTATCCAGCCCGCAACCCAGGCATGTGCCCCAACCAGGAATTGAACAGTGACCTCCTGGTTCACAGGTCGATGCTCAAACACTGAACCACACCGGCTGGGCTGCTATCACAAGTTATTAGAGAAATCTGTAACTTGGATAATAATGAATAGATATAATTTAGTTAACTATTCTCTATTAATAGGCATTTAAGCCATTTCCGATTTTAACTACTTAAATAACACTATGGGTATTCTTAGGACAAAGTCATAGAAGCAGAACTGCTAGGTGAAGGAGTCTACATTTAACATTTGATTCCTATAAAAGCAAAACATGTCAACCAGTTAATGTAACAGAAGGGAGTGGAGGTATGAAACAAAAAGGCACTGCCCTTCAGGAATAACCAAAGCATTGTATGTTCAGAAGGAAAAAAGAGGACCCTATTGCCATTTCCAATTTTAACTACTTAAATAACACTATGGGTATTCTTAGGACAAAGTCATAGAAGCAGAACTGCTAGGTGAAGGAGTCTACATTTAACATTTTGATTCCCATAAAAGCAAAACATTTCAACCAGTTAATGTAACAGAAGGGAGTGGGGGTATGAAACAAAAAGGCACTGACCTTCAGGAATAACCAAAGCATCGTATGTTCAGAAGGAAAAAAGAGGACCCTATTAACCTAAGGAACAACTTTGTGGGCATTTCTGGGAACAACTCTCTGCGCTTTCTTTCCTCCTCAACAGGCTTGAAGGGCTGAGGAAGACCAGCTAAAGCTGCAGTTCTCCAGGCACGAAGTGCCCTCCCTCCCTCCCTCCCCCTTTAACAGACTACAGTTGTTCAATCACAGGATTCGAAGCAGAAGAGACCTGCAGGAAGCCACCACCTCGCATGGGCTGCACCCCTCCGTGCAGCCTGCTAGAATGAGCGCTGCCTAGATGGGAGTTGGAACATCGCTGATGTGTTTCATTCCACTCTGAGAGCTGCCATGGGAGTGCTAAAGGGAGCTGGAAGGTTATATAACTTGGGGAAGACTCCATCACAGTGGTGGAGTGTCTTGGCTATGAGAATTCTCATTTAAAAATGCTAATGTGGCTCTGGCCAGCTGGCTTGGTTTGTTGGAGCATCATCCTGTACACCAAAAAGGTTGCAGGTTCGATTCCCACTCAGGGTAGCTACCTAGGTTGTGGGTTCAATCCCGGGTCAGGGCATGTGTGGGAAGCAGCTAATTGATGTTTCTCTCCCCCCTCCCCCCTTCTCCCTTCCTCTCTAAAATCTAGAAACATATCCTTGGGTGAGGTTTTAAAAAATAATTGAAAAAACACGAATAACAAAAAAATAAAATTAAAATGCTAGGGTGCACTGTGGGGCTCGAGGTGCCCTCTGAGTGTATGTAGCACTTCACAAGCTGTGGCTCTCCTCATGGGTGACTTGTTTGTGGGGACAACTGAGGCACAGTCACTGCTTGGCTCCCTTCGGTATCAGGAATGCGGCCAGAGCCTAACTCCACATCACCTGCTCTCTGGAGTCACTGACCTGTGCCCGGTGGCCTCCTCTGAGAGCAGAGGCCACGTGGTCAGGTCTCCACCTGGCACCATGCTCAGCCACAAGCATGTTTCATGAGGCGGAGGGCCCAAAAAGCAAACGTTTGTTAAATGCTAAAACCCAACCTAGAACCATGGAAGACAACTGCTGACTCAATTCTAATGCAGACTTTTGTTTGGCATCATCGTATTCTCATAGTTGTAGTGAGAGATTACGTCAAAGGATGGATTTGACAAAGACACTGAAAGGTTACTTATCTGCTAGACAGATATTTGCTCCAGAGAAACAGTTATCTTCTAGAATTCTGACCATCTTTGTTCTCAACCTGTGGAACATTTTCTAAGGCACTCTAAGGAACAGAGCAGCAGTTTCCAGCCTTAAAAATTACTTTAAGGGCTATTTATAGGTAAGTGCAGAAAAATCTACCCTGTGGTTAACTATAAACCATTAAACAAAATTAAACAGGCTTTTAAAATGCAGTGTGGTATCCTGGGTTGAATCCTGGAACATAAAAAGAACATTACTGGAAAAATTCAAATGAAGCCTGTAGTTCATTAACAGCAGTGCACCAATGCTAATTTCTTAGTTTTGACAGGTGCACCATGGCGATCTAAGATGCTGCATTAGGGCAAACTGAGTAAAGAGTACATGGGAACTCTCTGTACTATCTCTGCAACCCTTCTGCAAGTTTAAAACTAGTCTAAAGTAAAAGGTTTTTTAAAAAGTAATAAGCGAGCCCTAACCGGTTTGGCTCAGTGGATAGAGAGTCGGCCTGCGGACTGAAGGGTCCCAGGTTCGATTCCGGTCAAGGGCATGTACCTTGGTTGTAGGCACATCCCCGGTAGGAGGTGTGCGGGAGGCAGCTGATCGATGTTTCTAACTCTCTATCCCTCCCCCTTCCTCTCTGTAAAAAATCAATAAAATATATTTTTTTTAAAAAAAAGTAATAAGCAAGTTTGTTACTGCTATGGTCTGAATGTTTGTGTCCCCCAAATTACAGGTGTTGAAATCCTAACCGACAAGGTGAAGGTGTCAGGAGCCTTTGAGGATGATTAGGTCATGAGGACGAACGCTCATGAATGGGACTGGTGCCCTTATAAAGACCCAGAGAGCTCCAGTGCCGCTTTCTGCCACGTGAGGTTAGAGGGAGAGGTGGCTGTCAGTGAGGAAGGGGCCCTCACTGGACACTGGATTCGCCAGCACCCACCTTGGACTTCCCAGCCTCCAGAACCGTGAGCAACAAAGGCCTGGGTTTATGAGCACCCATCTCTGGTGTGTTGTTTCAGCAGCCTGGACAGACTACGCTATTTACTCCCGCCTCGCCAGAATCCTCAAATGTAAAAGACAGGCCATGCATCTCGAGGAAGAGACTTCCTTCCCTGCCTCTTTCACATTCTCAAGCTCTGCAATGAAGGTTAGTCGCCATATGCTGTGGACTTCCACATATGAACTTTCCTAAACTCTGGGCAAGAGGTTTTGTTACGGCCACTACAGAGAGTTGGAAACAGAAGCTCCCAGAAGTGGCCTTCTCTACTAAGGCTACTTAACTGCTAGACCTACTCCCAATCAGTAGCAGAGGAGGAGTCAAGCAAGGTCAAGCTCTTCCCACCCTGGCACACTGACTTACAATAAAGGTGAACAATGAACATCTGCAGAGCACATACTGCATAGCAGGCTCAGGGCTCAGCACTTCCAATGGGATACCTTCAGTGGTTCTCAACCTTCCTAATGCCGCAACCATTTAATACAGTTCCTCATGTTGTGATGACCCCCAACCATAAAATTATTTTTGTTGCTACTTCATAACTGTAATTTTGCTACTGTTATGAATCGTAATGTAAATATCTGATATGCAGGATGTATTTTCATTGTTCGCAATCCACAGGTTGGGAACCGCTACTTCTTCACCACTTCAAAATACAAAACAAACCTACAACTAACAAAAATACAAAAGCAGGAGGACTAAGTCAGTCTCTAAGCATTTTCCTCAAGGACCCCAACGGTGGAACCGAGCTGAGGAGACACTACCCAGGAATTTATGGGCCCCCAGGAGCCGCCTGCAGGAGATGCTAATGGTCTTTGACCTCCCCCGTGTTTTTTTGTTGTTTTTTACAGAGAGGAAGGGAGAGGGATAGAGAGCCAGAAACATTGATGAGAGAGAAACATTGATCAGCTGCCTCCTGCACACTCCCCACTGGGGATGTGCCCACAACCAAGGCACATGCCCTTGACCGGAATCGAACCTGGGACCCTTGAGTCCGCAGGCCGACGCTCTATCCACTGAGCCAAACCGGTCAGGGCTCCCCCGTGTTTCTTAAAAATTCACCTACATTATACATTTTACTTCAAAATAAATCCACACTTTTTGGACAATCAAATGGTTCTAAATATTTGCCAAGTATATATCTCTTAACTTCCTCCTTCAGAAAATGACCACCTGAAGCAAGAGGTGCCTTGTTCAACCCTCAAAATGCAGCCCAGCCCATCAGCTGTGCGAGAGGCCAGGATCCCCTCCGCCACCGGCTCACCAGGCACGCATCACAGAGGACCGCTGTTCCCAAGGTCTGAGACACACCGACGGCCACGCGTGAGGAACATGGCCGAGGGCCGCCCAGGGCCCAGCTGCTTACCCGGCGGCTCTGTGTCCGTCTGGCCAGCTTTTCTGTGCACCACGGCTGGATACGTGACGGTCAGTTTGCTGTTGTGCTCCTTTCGGACAACTGCCCGCCCGGTCCTAGACAAGAGGACAGCTGTGACTAAGGAGAGGAGGAACCCACCAGGACATTTACTGACAGCTGTGAGCGACCGGCCAGAGGCCTCCCGCTTGAGGGAAAGGGACCAGCCAACACCCCGACACTCACTTGCAGTGGGGACACCGCTTAGCAGTCATGTGTGTCCTCCAGAAGCAGGCGATGAGCTTGCTCTTGCTCTCACACACATTCTTCACCTGTTGAAAAGAAAGAACCTCAGGGTGCCATTTGAAGAGAACCCACTATGTATCCAGTGATTTTTACCTTTTTTGAAAAACCAGAGGAAGCCACCTTCTTAAACAAAAATTTCCACAGAACCCTAATACAGCCAAGCTCTGCCAATCACTGAGCGGCTTCTGTCCTTATCTTTCCTCATTTCTAATACGTGAATAAGAGGAGAAACAGCCTCACTACGCTGTCACTATGACAGAGAGATGATGAATGCAGTGGGGGGCTTGCACAAAGTACTTCACAAACGCTGGGTTCCCTTTAATTTAAAATAAACCGCTTTGAAATAAAGAAATAAAATGTTTGAAAATAAAAATAAAAGAGATAAACCTCTTTGGAGGTAGTTGATGCACCTCCCTGCTCCCTCCTGGGCGGGACCTCAAGGTTCTGAGAAAAGTACATCCAGTGAAGCTACATGAGTGGCTCTGAGCCTGGCTGCAAATGAGAGCCACTCGGGCCCTCCCCCGACCACTTCAATGGAATCTCTGGTGTGAAACTGGGCATGAGGTGAGTCAGGCTTCAAGTTAGTCCTGCAGGCTGATTATTGACATCACTCATTCACTGAACAAATTAACACTGACATAGATGCTATGGGGGAACAGGGAGGAGGTGGGATCAGTGCTCACAGGAGTTTACGGTGCTACAGGGAGAAAGAAGAAAAGAACATGGACCTCATTCTCAAAGTGAGACCGCAAGCCAGAACCTTGCTGGACGCCGTGCCTATACTACCTAACTTCACCTAATCTTCTCCTCGGTCCTGTAGGCAGGCATCAAATATGAGGACATAGCAGCTCAGGAATAGTTACGCCATTTGTAGGGTCACAGGCTTCATAAGGGGCAGAGCTGGGATTCAAACCCAGGTCAACTATGGGAAACCAAATGTGCATAAGTGACAGGGCTAAGAACCGAGTGCTCCGGGAGGAAAGAAGGGATAACGCACGTGCGAGCCCTGGGATCCCAGGAGGTTGTTCTGTACAATTTCACGTGTATATTGTTCTAATTCTTCCTGGATTTCAAAAGCAGTAGGATCAGCATTTTCTTCCAGAAACTGAAAAACAAAGAGAAAACCCATATTATCAAAGCAAAGTCTGTACGATGAGCAGCCCCACAGGGCCGGCCTTTCCAAGAGGGGGAGTTCAGTTTGAGAGCAGAGACAGACACCTCATGGCTGCTGTGCTGCATTCTCAAAACAGTGAGGCTGTTCAGACAAAATCGAAGGAGAATACCTGCTTCCAATAATGGCGGGCTACATTATTCATTCCAAACCTAAAACTAAGAAGATCCAAGACGGGATAAAATACGTTTCTATTGTTGAAGCTCTCAAGAGCCGACAGGACAGTGAGGAGGATCCAGACCTAACTGAAGGGAAAACAGGAGTCCAGGTTGAGGAGCCCGGGGCCCAGGTGCTCGGAGTGGGGCTGCAGCACGCAGGGCTCCAGGGCAACCCTCAGTGCAGTTACGTCCAGCTGGGGAGGATCCCGACAGACTTCCATGGTGTTCTCTGGAGCTATGAGACATGGCAGCACTGGCCTGGGGCACATTTTCCAATTCAGGAATTTTGAACTTTTCATTTTGGAGGCCTCAAACAATGGATGGGACAGAAATCAAAGCCCTGAGTTAGTGCCACGACAGGAATCTAACAGGATACCTTCCCTCCCATATCCTACCCCACAAACACAGGAAGCTGGGAACCTCAGGGGCTGAGCCCTCGGGAACTAAACTGGCCCTCGAACAGGACCTCGTGGATTGGAATCACCAGGCAGTCCCGCGAGCCATCAGCTTTGAACCCAGACTATGATGGTCCCGGGCCACCGAGCATATGGCAGAAGCCTCTCTGGAGGAAGGCACGGCATCCGAGGCCTCAACTTATTTCTACAAAGAATTCTTTAAGTACAATGACAAACTGTCAAAAATGAGCACACAGGGCAGGGGAAAGAGAGGGCGCTTCTGGGAACAGGGACAATAGGTGACACTGAAGGTGAGCGTATGGGTGGTGCACACTTTTAACTATTTGTTGGATTTTATGTATGATTAATGCATTTCTGTGGGTTTATTTTACAAAAATGTTTTCTTAAGGTAGGCATCATGAATAATTTTATGCCAATAATTTTAAAATTTTAGATGAAATGGACAAATCCCTAGAAAATATAACTTACTCTGAATAAAGATTTAAGAAAATCTCTCTCGTTCTCCTCTCTCTTTTGAACCAGTCTGATTTGGAGTTAACTTTTTAATTCTGTTCCCTGGAAACTTTATAAAAGTGGAAATGTCTATCGCGTCATTAGGTAGCATTGCTGATGGCAAAAATGATCTCACTGCTTAGCCTTAGACTGTATCTGAACTGGGAAGACTATGAATGAATTATAAACACCACAGCTCTGAGCTTCCCTGGTGCTAATGAGGCATGCCCTTGAGAGTCTCTGGAAGCTGGGCCCACAGAATTGTCACAAAAGATACTGATTCCTACTCGGGGTGTGGGGCTCCTGGGCCAGGGTGGCTCCCATGTCCCCTGGTGTAATCGAGTCCTTTTGCTCTTGAAGTTGGAGAGCCAAAGAAGACTAGACTTAGCCAGCTGTGAGAACACCCACTGAAGAGAGACCGTCTGGCAGCACCCTGCTGGTGCACAGTGTCGCCAATCTTACATGAACTCTTTCAGGAGAGAAAAGAGAATCCCCTACCTCATTTCAGGAGGCCAACATAATCTATATATCCAAACTCAAAAGGACAACATGAGAAAGGAAACCTACAAAGCAATAACATGATCACAGATGCAAAATCCTAAGCAAAACATT
This sequence comes from Myotis brandtii, assembly GCF_000412655.1. Taxonomy (NCBI): domain Eukaryota; kingdom Metazoa; phylum Chordata; class Mammalia; order Chiroptera; family Vespertilionidae; genus Myotis; species Myotis brandtii. Next base: position 212,272 of record NW_005371774.1, on the reverse strand, counting down.
AGGAATTCAAATCTAGCAACGTATAAAAAGGCAAATTATCGAGAAGAAAGAATCCCAGGAATCCAAGGTTAGTTTAATATGAAAAAAGGAATTGAGTATTTCTCCATGTGACCTTGAGAAAAATTATCTGAAACGTTTAGTAGGTGCAAAAAAGTTTTTGATAAAATTCAACATTCAGCCATCTTAGCAAAATATAAGTAGAAAAGTTTCTTTAATCTGATAAAAACTATAAAAGTTCAGCCAATATTATACTTACTGGTGAAATGTTGAAATGTTTCCCCATTTGTTTGTTTTAATATAATTTGTTTTTATACTGACACAATTTCAAACTCACAGGAAAGCTGCAAGTACACAGAACAACCTTTTTCCTTGAACCATTGAGAGTAAGTTTAATCTGATAAAAACTATAAAAGTTCAGCCAATATTACACTTACTGGTGAAATGTTCCCCATTTGTTTGTTTTAATATAGTTTATTTTTATACTGACACAATCTCACACTCACAGGAAATTGCAAGTACACAGAACAACCTTTTTCCTTGAACCATTTGAGAGTAAGCTGCTGCCCAGATACTTGGGTGAACATTTTCTACAAATAAGGACACTCTCTAATATGACAATACAATAAAAAACTGTAAATTAACATTAATAAATTACTACCACCTAATCCTCAGACACCATTCAAGTTTTGCCAATTCTCTAGTAATATTCAAAAATAGCCAATTCAGAGCCACCTGTTGCATTTGCTTGTCATGTCTCCTGCGTCTCGCTCAGACACAGAGTCTAACTTTAAAGACATTAACACCGTGAAGAACTGAAGGGGAGTGAAACCTGGGTGTCTGCTGGCTCCTTGAGACCAGATTCAGCTTGTGCCTCCCTGGCAGGGAGATTCAGAAGCAGCGGCTGCCCTGCTCTTCTCTCTACATCTCACTATCAGGTGGGGCATGATTTCAGTTTGCTGCACGGGGTGATGTTCACTTTGACCACTTGCATAAGGAGGTGACGGCCAGAGTTCTCCACTGTAAAGTTACCGTTTCCCCCCATTTGTAATAATGAAGATTATTTGTGTGGGGGGAGTACTTTCAAACTGTATAAGTAGCCTGTTACTTATACTTTCAGTTCATTCATTCATTTGTATCAGGATGAACTCATGGATTTCATGGATTCCTACTTTATCCACTGGGTTATAATAGTTCCTATCATCATTTACTTTGATGCTCAAAAACTGTTCTAGATTTGGCCAGTGTGAGCTAAGATAGCTCCTGTGTCATTCTGACGTGTCCCCTTCATTCTTTGAGGACCGACTAGCTCTCTGGCACATGATATTCCAGGTTCATCTTGCACTTCCTGCATCAGCCCTAGAATCAGCCACTTATCCAAAAAGCCCTTTCAGTGAAGAATGGTATTTAGAAGCCAAGACATAGACAGTAGGTGTGTCCACTGCTATCAGCACTCCAAAACCCTCTCGGGGACAGACCTGGGAATATATGTGCACATGCGCACACACCCTTCACACTCATACTTTTAATTCCATTCCAACACTACAGGGTTAACTCTGGGTCTTCTCTCATTCACATATTTGTAACTTCCCCCTCTGGTAGTGTGAAATCTGGCCAGCATTATCCTTACTACATGTACTTAATTTGATCACTCCACCTCCCTGTATGTAACCACTCTCCCATCACTGCCGCCACCTACTCCCGTGCATGACCCCCTCTCACCCAACTTGGGCTCCCATCCCACTCCAGGCCACTCTCCTTATGAACCCCCTCCTCACGCTCTTTGGGCTCCCATACACCACACTGGACCATCCCACATGGGCACCCTCTTACCTGATTTGGATGCCCACCTCTCATGCTGAGCTTTTACCCTAACTGAAGACTCTCCTCATGCTATTTGAACTTTGACATTCCAGGTTGGGCTGCGCACACATGCAGATGCCCTCCCCTTGATGTTTTTCTCACTTTGGTTGGCCTGACAACCTGCGCCCGGCCACACCTCTGTCTAGAAGCCTATGTGCTCTGCCCACTTAAGGTCTGAAGGGAAGTGGAAGAGAAAAGGTGAAAGGTTTTCCTTTGAGAGAAGAAACAAGATGAGGATGCATGCTACCCCTTCAACACAATACTGTAGATCCTAGCCACCAAAATAAGGTAAGAAAAAGAACAAGACATGTAAGGATCGGTAAGAAATAAAATTGCTTTGCTATTCATAGGTGATGAAAAGAATGTCCAGATAAAATATCAGAACTAATGAGATGCTTTTGCCCGGCTGTTTCATACAAAAATCAATATACAACAATGAATAAGATTTTGATCCACAAACAGAAAATGAATTTTTAAACAAGGTATTTATGATAGCACCAGAAAATCTGAAGCCATCATTAGTCACAAAGAAAACAAGGTCTGCAATAGAGAGACCCCGTGTTCACCACCTTACCTACGTAATCCAACTAAGCATCACCAATAGAACAATGTGACAGCAGGTGCCTCTAAAATGATGCAACACAAAGTGTCCTGTATTGTGTAGGTGGTATTCTTACCAAAACATGAATCTAATGAGGAAATAATCAGACAAATCCAGGATGTGAGAAATCCTACAAAGTGTTAATGTCTTCAAAATAAAAAAAAGTCAGTAACATAAAAAACCATTTCTATATTAAAACATCCTACATTAAAAGAGACCAAAGAGATGTAACAACCCAAAGCAATGTATGAACCGTGATTGGATCCTGGGTCTACAAGAAACAGGAAATAATCAGACAAATCCAGGATGTGAGAAATCCTACAAAGTGTTAACGTCTTCAAAAAAAGTCAGTATCATAAAAAAATTTTCTTTATTAAAACAGCCTGCATTAAAAGAGACCAAAGAGATGTAACATTCAAAGCAATGTATGAACCGTGATTGGATCCTGGGTCCAGGAGAAAAAAAAGCTCCTGGGTAAATGTATTTCTATGTTGTTTTTATTAACGTTCCTCCAATTACTCCACGGCCTCCTGTTTTCACACCTAGTGACTGGTATCCAGGCACAAGATATAAGAAGGGACAACAAACAGCCTTTGTTCCCACTGGTGGCTTGCCTGATTTCCGCAAGAGCCAGGCACCTACCCTGTTGAGAATTCTCTCCAGCTCGTACACGGCTTGAAGGGCTCCGACCTCCAGAACTCGCAGCTGGCAGACAAGGAGGTGAATCACAGCCCGCGGGCAAGTCAGCATGTGGCAGTTCAGACAGGAGCCCCTGAGCAGCAGGTAGAGTTTCTGAAGGAAGGAATAAAAAGCAGGATATTAGTAGTAGTTCAGGGTGATTTTCAGTGTCCTTCCACTTTTTGTTTTTATGGACTCTGTTTATTCACGTAAGAATTCCACTTCCCCTGTATACCTACAAAGGCCTTCGTGACTTTAAGAACTAGATAAACATTCCTCCATATTTTCTATATGATTTAATTTTAAACCATTAAAATTTGAAATTTATTTTGGGTCTGAGGTAGGGAACTACCTTTATTTATCTAACTAAGTACTGAATACTACATTTAGTCAAATATTTGGTATTTAACGAAGACAATTCTCTTTCCTTCATATGATCAACAGACAAAAATCATGTTCATGTACGCTATCATCTGTATAGTTTAAAACAAATCCTGGGGGCTAGGTTAACCATATGGAGCGCTGAAACGCACCAGTAGGACTTCAGACGGGAGCTTCATTCTTAGTGCTCTCGGGTCTTCTGGGGCTTTGCTCCTCCTGCCACCAAGCAGAGCCTACAAGGTCACCTAAGAGATCAGGGCCTGGAGAACCCCAAAGGACCCCCAATTGCCAGGGTGGCTCTGCCTAGGTTTCTAATGGGTGTCAAGCCACTGAAACAAAAGGTGCAGGGGATGGCCCTAGCCGGTTTGGCTCAGTGGATAGAGCGTCGGCCTGCAGACTGAAGAGTCCCAGGTTCGATTCCAGTCAAGGGCACATGCCCAGGTTGCAAGCTTGATCCCCAGCATGGGGCGTACAGGAGGCAGCCAATCAATGATTCTCATCATTGAAGTTTCTATCTCTCTCTCCCTCTCCCTTTCTCTTTGAATCAATAAAAATATATTATAAAAAAAAAAAGTGCAGGGGGTAGATGAATGCTCTCTTCCCCTCCTGTGAATAGATCCAAGCTGTGGTTCTTCTCAACTGGAATCAAACAGGTACACTTAGGTAGGGCTAGAGGCCAAGTTGAAGTCCTGGATCTGGCTCCTCAAGGTTTAAAATTTCACAGTAAAGAGCACTTTAGCTCAAAGTGTCCAGAGCTAACCTCCTCAAAGCCCTCCTGTGGGGAGAAGGGTGGCCTCACAAATCCCTCCAGCAGCCCTGAGACCCACACATGCAGGGAGGCCTGGGGCAGAACGTACGTCGAAGAGGAGAGGATTGTATACGGTGAGCGGGAGCTCGATGTGGCCCAGGTGGCCGGAGCAGTTGTTGAAGTCCTGCACGCAGGTGGAGCACACCTCTTTGGAATCCGCAGGGCCCAGAGCTAAATCGTACAGGCCGTTGACCGACGGGTTCCCCAGGCTGTCCAGGTACCGAGGGTTTGTAATGGATTTAACACTTAGTTTCCTAAGGAGATAAAGAAGACCAAGGGAAGACAGGTTACTCAACTTCTCGGATGTGTAATCTTTGCCGTCAAGTGAGAACTGTGTGTCCTCAGACACGCTGGCAGCCGGACAGGATCTGTGCCTGCTGTGCTTACGACTGCAGCACAGCACTTAGCAAGGAGACTGCACACAATACTAACTCCGTAAGTATATGCTGAATGAGTAAGAGCAGGAAAATCACTGAAAAACAGCCTTAGTGCAAGTCTTGCACTGAGTACACCAAGCATGTCAAACTGGCAGCCCGTGGGCCGCATGCCTCGTTTATTTGGCTAGTATTAGCCTTTGAGTTTGACATGCTTGGAGTACACTGTTTCAAAGAGTTAAGTAACTACTACATGCCAAATGCTTTACAGGCAGCACTGACTTTAACCCTCTGAGATGGGCATCACTATACACAGTTTTTAAGGAGGAAACAGGCTCTGAGCAGTCAGGTGATTTAACCCAAGTGACACAGCAAGAAAGGGAGGAGGTGAGGGGATATGGGGAACAGGGAGTCTATGGACCAGACTAATTCAAAAGCTCACGTAGTAATCCCTGTATGCAGAAATAGTGAATTGAGGTACATTAAACACAAATATGCAGAAATATAGCCTGCTTTACTAAAGATTTCATCACAGTATGTTATGTTTGGTTTAAAGGGGTTTCCCACAGGATGCCTAACTACTTTTACCAAAACTACATTCATTTAACTTTTTTTTTTTTTAGAAAATAAAGTCATGGACAAAGAAATCATCCAAATCTCACAACCTAGAGCAGTGGTGGCCACCGGTGGTCCGCGAGGTCCAAAAGGTTGGTGACCGCTGACCTAGAGAACATTCATAGACTTTTTTTCTCTGGGTACATTTTTTTAAAGATAACTGTAATCACTTGGTTGTGTCTATTTTCATTTAGCATCGAGTGTTTTTAAATCTTTTTTTTTTAAATATATTTTATTGATTTTTTACAGAGAGGAAGGAAGAGAGATAGAGAGCTAGAAGCATCAATGAGAGAGAAACATCGGTCAGCTGCCTCCTGCACATCTCCTACTGGGGATGTGCCCGCAACCCAGGTACATGCCTTGACCGGAATCGAACCTGGGACCTTTCAGTCTGCAGGCCGACGCTCTATCCACTGAGCCAAACCGGTTTCGGCATTGAGTGTTTTTACATCACTAAAAATTCTTTGGAAACATAATTCTGAAGAGCTGCAAAATCTTTCATTCTATGGCAATTAATATAATTCATTTAACCAAACTCTATTATAAGTAAGCTTATGATACCTATCTATGTAAAGACTTTTACATAGAATAATTCAAATTTCTATTTCCTAAAAATTAAAATCATTTCTCAGTGGAATGGATCCATGAATCTAAGAGTGCAAACCATTTTGAAACTCTTGATATATCCGGCACCTTGCATTCCAGAAGAGGTGGACTAACGGTAGCGTCTTAGCCAGCACCAAGTTTTAGCACTTAAAAACCTTCCCAAGCCCAGCTGCATGGCTCAGTGGATAGAGCGTTGGCCTGAAGGTTCCCAGGTTCGATTCCAGCCAATGGCACATGCCCAGTTTGTGGGCTCCATCCCCAGCATGGGGCATGCAGGAGCCAGCCATTCAATGATTCTTTCATCATTGATGTTTCTATCTCTCTCCCTCTCCCTTCCTCTCTGAAATCAATAAAAATATATTTTTTAAAAATCTTTCCAAATTTAAGAGGGAGAAAAAAAATGCTACCCAACTGTCATGTTAATTACTTTTTTTTATGTTAATTACTTTTTATTACAGTATTTCTTGAAGCTGTTTTGGTCCTGTAAGATGTTCTGTAAGATGCCACTTCACTTCCCTGGCCTAGAACCTACAATGTTCCATCATGTTCCCCCAGGTGGGGGCAGCACAGACCTATGCTAACTGGCAGAAGAATGAAGTCCTATGCTCTAATCGACTGGAGAATGGGGCCCCATGGGGAGGAGAGGGCCCCCTACTGACATCAACATTCCTTTTCATGAAGCCTCAATGGTGACTTCTGAGCTGAGTATAAAATGATGGTGGTGTGTCAAGAACTAAGAACAGACCCAGGAGACCCTAGCTTGCATGACTGGTATCACTCTGAGCGCCAAGGGAGGCTACACGGAGACGTGTTGGTGTGGCTCTTGTCTGCATGATCACTTTGCTGCAAATAAGCTAGTTGTGTGTGTGGTCTCTCACCACAAACCTGGAGCCCACTTCAACCTTGAACTAGACAACCTTGGACAAAACACTTAGCGATTTTTTTTCCCCACCTAAAAATTCATCAATGCGGCAGCTTCATTACGATGATCAGAAGATAATGTGTATAAAATACAGGGCTTGGAACAAAGTTCCTCTCTCTTGCTGGAGCAAAGGAGAAAGCCACCTAACCATGGCAGAATGGGATGGAGAGGAGGGGCAACCAGCAAGGATTCCACTGAAGAGAATAAATAGAGCTTGAGACAAACACACTTGGGCTTGAGGATGACCTTCGCTGCTTCCTAGAGTCACTTTGCTCTCTGAACCTGAATTTCCTCTCCTGTAACTGGAGAAACCACCACAAATGGTGGCAGTAAGAACTGAAAGCGCCAAGTGCTGAATAGACAGCTCCCTCACCCACACATGCATGTACTCGACAAATACCTATTGAGAGCTTACTAAGTACCAGACACACTTTTGCTGGAAAAACAGACAAGACTCCCTGTACTCAGGGGCCTTACATTCTATTGGAGAAAGATAGGCAGACAAAAACCAAAATAAATAAGCATATAGTCTGTTAAATGGCAGAAAGCGGAGAAAAGTAAGGCAGAAAAGAGGATGACAGGGTGGGCCAGTAATCAGGGAAGCCCACACTTTACTAAACTTGAGCAAAGGCCTGAAGGAGATGAGGGAATAAGTCATGCAGTCACCTGGGCAGAGGGCTTTATAGGAGGAAGAAGCAGGGAGTACCAAGGTCCTGGGGTGGATGTGTGTCTATGGTGCTATGGGAACCGCAAGGAAGCCAGGATGGCTGGAATGGAGGCAAGTTCAGGACCCAGAATGGCCCTTCCAGGCCATTTTAAGGACTTGGCTTTTACTCCAAATGAGATGGGAAGCTATTAGAAACCAGCACAATAAAAGGTAGCATAGCTATTGAAATTTCTCAACTCTAGACACACATAAGTCTACAATGTTCATAATGGGTATCGATTTGCTCATGCAGTTTCCTGTTTGAAAACTCTGCAATTACTATTATTATTAATTCAAGCAACTTAAACACTTTTGCTTTTGGATGAAATTGTATCTATGACTGGTGATGATATAATGGGAATTTCTGGGCTAGCAACTGTTCCCAATGTTACCAGAGTTGCACTCACCAGTTTATTCAACCAGAGTTGAGGATGAAAAGAATGAGACACACAGGGAGCTCAAGGCTAGTGGAGGGAGACAGAAATGTAAAAAAGCACAAAAAGTGACCGCAGTGCATGGTAAACAACCAGTAAAGACCTTAGAAAATGAGGTTGAGCTGAGCCTTAGGAGTGGCAGAGATACTGTCCAGGTATCTTCGGGGGTGGGGGAAGACAGATAGGAGGGGACTGCATGCAGAGAAAGTAAGTCTGGCGAAAGGGCCAAATGTTAAAACCTGATGGCAGGTTTTGGAATGTGCAACTCTGCACTGACCTGATCATGGCAAAACTTGTGGGCTAAGCTAAGAAAGTAACCTCTGCAAATCCGAGGGAAATGCACAGCCTCTGGGAGGTTTTGCGGGTGACGTGATCATGTGACATGACCAAGGTCTGCCTGGGGCAGCCAGGAGTGTGTGGGTTCTTGACTGGTGCAGGGATGAGTCCAAGTGATTTTGAAAGTACATTTATGACAGTGAAACAAGGAAGGGCTTAGGAGAGAAGAAGCAACAGGAGAGAGCGCTGCTTTGGCTTTTTAAAAACACTCTAGGAAAGAGGTGGGCCACGTGGGCTGTGTGAACTCGCTGAGAAAAGTCACAGTGACATAAGTGAATGGGGCTGCTGTTAGCTCACTGGAAAGCAGAGAAAAAGGGGGCCTCGGAGACAGGTTCAGGGGAGAAGCCCGGGGGCGAGCCGCTGCCTGCTGCTCCCCTGGTTGCAAATTTTCTGGGGGCCCTTAAGAGTTTAGGAGAGAACAGAGATACAAGCCCAAGGGAGAAAGGCGTGCTCTAGGAAGGGCATGCTGGGTCCTCTGTCTTGAGGCTTTTAATCTTTCTTTAGCCAGTGGAAATCCTAGGGGAGGTCCCAGCGGGGAGTCTCAAGAGAATATTCATCAGCTTTCCAGGTGTGTCCTTCAATATGTTGATTCATCAGAATGTGCTATAGAGGGGCCAGGGTTATTTTCTGGTTAGGTTTTGTTGTTGTTGTTAGTTTCATTTCTAAAAAACATCATGGAAGAGGGTCCCAGATCTAGTGGGTCTGCCCCAGGAAGGTCTGGAATGTGCAAACCATTTGCTCCTAAGTATACTTGGTCAGGGAAGATAAAACCTTGTGATTCATTAGCTAGCTGTAAATTGCTCAAATTGTCTGGCTTTGTTTAATTATTTGGCTCAATTTCCCTTATTTTGCTTGTCAAGGAATTTTCCTAGCTTCTTCCTATCCTGCCTCAATCACATTTGAAGTAGCATCATCATATTTACACTTTGAAAGAATAACTCCGACAGCAATGTGAAGGATGAACTGGACAGGTGTAAGGTAAAAAAGAAAAGACATTTCAAACAAGAGTTGAGGGTGTGACCTAAATAATAGTAGTAGTGATGAAAGGACAGTGTAGAATAGTTATGTAGGCGACACACAGAAAGAGCCCAATAAATAAATTAGATGCCAGGAAAGGACAGGTCTAGAATTATTTCCCAGTCACAAAATAATGACCATTTTGCACTAAACTAGGTACCCTTTTGGAGTGAAATCAAAGTGATGACATTTAGGAGAAGAAAGGCAGTAGGACAAGAACAGAACCTCGAGGAACATCAAGATTTAAGGAAAAGAGGAATCATCTACGGAGCCTGAAACATTCGCATAGAAGCCTTGTTCACCAATGTGTCACTAACGTCTAGCACTCTGCCTGGCAAAAACTGAAAAATCAATAAATATTAGCTGGTTAATACACTGATCGAGTAAGGAAGAATACTTGTCCCAGAAACAGAACCTGAACTGAATCGTGAAGGATAATCACTTTATAGACAAGAGACTAATTATGTGCTTAACCGCTTCAGAGACATTACAGTCACTTCACAAACGCTGGTTAAGTACCGAGAAGACTGGCGGAGGGTAACGGTGCACCGTGGGGATACCATGCGGCTCAGAGCAAACGCATTCGCAGCCCCACCAACTCTAAGCAGTGCGCGCCAGCCCAGGACGTTCTCGGAACTACGGGTCCCGGCAGGCCGCGCGCCCGACAACCCAGGGCTCAGAAGATAAACTGGGCGCAAGACATTTCGGGAATAGTAGTTTATAAAGGCGCCAACCTCAAGAGGCAAACTCCGCACGCTTCCCACCAACTACTCACTTGAGCTCTTCGGCCGAATACATCCCGAAGGAAATGCCCTGCAGCCGCCGCCAGGGCATGTTCTTTGAGCCCAACATCCTCCAGGTGAGTTTCGAGTTCTGACACCCAGAGAGAAGTTCCAATCACCCCCAGTAAATCCCAACACAGCTACGAACCCGCTGCCGCCATGTGATTTAAACTGCGCTTGCGCGCTAGAAATGCTCGCTGGGATGAGATGTACCTGGACGAGACCATTTCCGCTCTGGGAGTGGGGGGGGAAGGAAGGTACTTTGATGACTCTCACTAACCCTCTTATTTTGAAAACAATCGAATATATAGACAATTAAAATGATCGTTTTAGAAAAATCTCTTAGATGCAATTGAGGCGTATTGAGCACTTAACTTCCGTAACGAAGCGTTTCAAACCATGAGCTTGTACCCTATTTTACGATTGCTTTCGTCTTAGCCAATAGCCGGGCTATTCCGGTCCACCTTCCCCTCCCTCGGAGATCCAGAAGGTGGAACGCATGCTTTCCCGACATGCAATGCGAAGAAAGCGAAGATGGCGGCGGCAGCCTCGGCTCGCTGGCTGAGGGTCCGCTGCAGGCTTTGCCTGCCGTTGACGGCTCGGTGGACAGGTGCATGTGAACCGGCCCCTAGTTGCAGGTAAGAGAGGCTTGAGGAACCCAAGAGGGAGACCCAGGTGTCAACCTAATCCTGTGTGTCCCCTTTTCCCCCCCGAGAGCTGTGTAACGAGGCCCGACGCAGTGAAATGCGCGTGCGCCCTCTCGTAGCCGCGTGCTTCGGGGGAAAAGATCACAACGCGTTCATTAGGAAGATACTTACGGGTTGGCTAGCCCACCCAGAAGTTTCAACTGGAGACCAGACTAGAATCCTTCTGTCGTGGAGCCAACATTCTAGTTAGTATGGCTGTTAGCAATCCCATCCCAAATTTTAAAAAATAATGATTTGGTCTCCTTTTCACGCAACCAGTAGGAACAGGGAGAACGCTTTAAGATTTTTCCAAATTGAAGGTAGTTTATGAGCTCTACCTTTTGTTTCTCTCACTCTCCAGCCTGCTGTACTTTAGGACATCTCAGAATGTTCACCTTGTCAAAGACAACAGTGCTCTGTGTGTCCTAATGTCAAAAAACAAAACAAAAAACATGACTTGAAAGAGTTGATCCTTAGCAAAAATAGTATTGTTTTAAAAAGATGCCTCGGCCCACGCACAGAAGGGTCTCGGGTTTGATTAGGGCAGTGGTTCTCAACCTTCCTAATGCCGTGACCCTTTAATACAGTTTCTCATGTTGTGGTGACCCCCAATTTCATTGTTACAAATTGAACATAATTAAAGCATAGTGATTAATCACAAAAACAATATGTAATTATATATGTGTTTTCTGATGGTCTTAGGCGACCCCTGTGAAAGGGTCGTTCGACCCCCAGGTTGAGAACCGCTGGATTAGGGTCAAGGGCTCGTATCTGGGTTGCAGGTTCTGTAACGGGACAACCAAGGGGTGCGGGCTGCCTGTCACCACTTGAGCCAATGAAGCAGAGACAGGGTTGAATCATATGAGCATTTATTCCAGTAATGCCAGCAGTGTGGGAGAGCAGCAGGTCATCCACAAAAATCTATCCTGCACCCCTCCATACACTAACTGCTTATGTGAGTAGGCAAGATTACGTGGGGAAGTAGGAATTACAGGTCTGAGAAAGTGGGCATGAGATAATCATTACAGGTTACAAGTCATCCGGCTGTGGGGAGTCACTGAGAGCAGGTGCCTCCAGGACGGTGTGCCACGAGGTTGTAAATCTTTCCATAAAGATAGGCAGGAAGGAGCAGGGACTGCATTCCCATCTTAGCTCCCATGTCTCGGGGCGTGCGACTCTCAGTGAGGTTAGAATGTGCTTTCTCTAATCAGAAAAGAACAATCACGGTTAACAGAATGATTAATATTTCTTACAGTTATAGTTAATTTCTAATATTCTATTTCTACCCCTAGCAATTCCATGCACAACCACATGCAGGTTGTGTCTCTTTCACAGACGTTTCTCTCTCGAAACAGGAAAGCAATCCTCTGGTGAGGATTAACAACCGAAAGAAAAAAAAGATGTCTGAGACCAGATGCCAGTAGAGGAAGTAATTTTCCAATCACATCTTGACAATTTTCTGATTGGTACCAATGCCATTTAGGAAGGCAGTGTACAAAATAAACAATGCACATTATCTGGGTGGTATATTGACCTTTTTAGTGTGATAAAATTTTAAAGCTCTGTCATGGGTCAATGATTCTACATTTTGAATTTTAAAAAAGTTCCAAGTTTAAATTAGGACATACATATTTGATTTGGTACTTTCCTGATTGAAGTGGATTGAAATTATGAAAATAACTTCATAATTGCTTTAGGTGGATAGACTTTAATTATTATTAGGACATTGTCCATATAAAATTAGCTCGTTATCTTGTCCCTCTTAACTTGAGTGTTCTGGATTTCCAAAGTTGAAAGTCCCTTATATTTCAAATCAGCGGTTCAATTGTTCAAGTGCTATTAAAATTTTCCTTTTTTCCCCTGACTTTATTTAATGTGATTACCTCATCTAAAAAATTGTGACCATATTGTGCCCATATCTTATATCTGTTTTGTAATGGTTTTGAATGTGGTGTTGAGGCCATGTCTTCTCAGTGTACATTGGCATGAATTATCTCACTTTGATCCATGAAAATTGGAAAGTTTGCGTGCAAAGTGCACATAGGTGGAGATGAGGTGGGAACTCCATTAATGATTATTAACTTGAGGGCATTTATTTTTTTGCAGGTTTTATTCTGGAAGTGCAGCCCTCCCAAAGGTTGAGGGAACTGATGTAACAGGTATATAGAAATATATTGAAATAATTCCATTTGTATATTAACACATTGTACTTCTTCATAGTACTAGTATGGGGAAATTGATTCGCTTTGTTTTATTTTTCATATTAAGGGATTGAAGAAGTGGTCATTCCAAAAAGGAAAACTTGGTGAGTGTTTAGTCAGTGCTTATTCATCAAGGGGTTGAGTGCTTATTATGAGCAAAACGTTGGTAAGTAAGGATTCAGTGATAGCAATGGAGAGCATTCTTGGGAAGAGAACAGTTGAGGGAGGAAAAACTTGGAAGTTTAGAAGAAAATAAAACAGGAAGGTGCAAAGTAGTGAGAGAATGGGGAATGAGATTTACTTAAGAATTAAAAGACTTTGTGAACTGAGTTCCGGTTAATGTTTACATAACAGTAATCATGAGAATAATTTCTTTAGAATAATTTTTCTTTAAAAAAATATATATTTTATTGATTTTTTTACAGAGAGGAAGGGAGAAGGATAGAGAGTTAGAAACATCAATGAGAGAGAAACATTGATCAGCTGCCTCCTGCACACCACTCACTGGGGATGCGCCCGCAACCAAGGTACATGCCCTTGACCAGAATCGAACCTGGGACCCTTCAGTTCGCAGGCCGACGCTCTATC
>NW_005371774.1:175758-198391 GCF_000412655.1 Myotis brandtii | reverse complement strand
TTTTTTTTTTTTTTAGTTTTATTCATTTCAAACGGGCCGGATCCGGCCCGCGGGCCATAGTTTGCCCACGGCTGGGCTAGGATAATTTTTTAAGAGAATTCTCATGGTTGGGAGAGCAGACAAAATTATCGTTATGGTCTTTAATAAGTTAAAATAAAATAAATGATGTGGATTGCAAAATTTAGCTTTTTTAACTCATAGATCCTTGAGCAAATTGCCTTATTCAAGAATTATTGAATACATAAGAACTAAAACTTATTCACAAAAATTCTTATAGTAATGTTACTACTGAATGTGTTTAAAAGCTCCCTAAAAAAAGCCAGATCTTTCCTGAGTTTGACCTGAAGACTAAAGTTAATTTTAAAAGTCCTAGCTGGTTTGGCTCAGTGGATAGAGCATTGGCCTGTGGACTGAAGGGTCCCGGGTTTGATTCTGGTCAAGGGCACGTACCTTGGTTAAAGGCTCCTTCCTTGCCTGGGCCCTAATCGAGGCTTGTGCAGGAGGCAACCAATTGATGTTTCTCTCACATCTCTGTTTCTCTATCTTTCCCTCCCTCTTCCACTCTCCCTAAAAATCAATGGAAAAATATCCTCAGGTGAGGATTAACAAAACAAAACAAAAAAAACTTTCTTAAATTACAGAAGTATTAATGGTTATTGCCAAAAGGTGTCTGGAATAAATAGAACACGCAGAAGGAAACAAGATTTTTAGTAATCACACTACTCAGAGGCAAATTATTTTAATCTCTGTGCTACAGTAAAATGTGGGTAATGACAGTACCTACCTCAAAGAATTAAGTAAGCATTCGATTAATGCCTGCCACATTGTCAGAGCTTTGTAGATGATAGCTGTTATTTTAAAGTTCTGGGGTATGACATTTTTTATATAAATTATATGTATGTAGTTTAATAGAATTGATTTGGTAAATGTTCTGTTCTATACTCTGCTTTTAACTTTTAATTACTAATAGTATTTTAATATATTGAGGTTTATTTCTGTCTTCCCTGACACAAGAATCAGAACCAAGATAAGAGTAGAAATAAACATATCCATGAATGAGTCATTTTCCTGAATAACATTCAAGTTCAAAGCATTTTATCAGCCTCTATCCCTGAGGAAGCTACTTCAGGGAATACAAAGAGTTTTTGGAGGGTTTGCTCAGATGGCTTATGATCTATTCCAATCCTATACATAGTTATACTTTATACTCATATTACATGTGTACATAACTTATACACATGATTAAAGGCAATACAGGATATAAATCAAGAGTGGTTGTATTGCAATAACCAAGGTGAGTTTGATTGAAAAGTGTAGAAATTTACCTGTGTCTTAAAACGGATAAGATTCTTTTATTAGCATCAGAGTCACCTAGGAATATTATTTATAAAGCATATTCTTAGGAGTAATTCTCATGAATCCTTAAGTATGAGAATCACAGATACAGAAAACATGATCATGTCATGTGGTGGGAAGAGACCAAGCCGGCAGGCCTGTGAAATGCTCTGTTAGAACAGGGGAAGTAAGAGTTGATACAGAGCATTGTTCAGCAAACTAAGGCCAATTTTTTTACAGCTCATGAGCCAAGAATGGTTTTTACATTTTTTTATAGTTAAGTCAAAAGAAGACTATTTTAGCCCCTGCCGACACGGTTCAATGGGGGAGAGTCAGCCTGTGCACCGAAGGGTCTCGGGTTCGATTCACGGTCAAGGGCACATACCTGGGTTGCAGGGTCTTTCTGGGCCAATTGCGTGCTGGAGGCAACCAATCCATGTTTCTCTTTTCCTCCCTTAGCCCTCCCTCTCTTCACTCTAAAAATCAATGGGAAAAAATATCCTCAGGTGAGGATTAACAAACAAAGAAGACTTATTACATGTGAAAATTACATAAATTCAGATTTCAGTGTCAATTAAAAATTTTTTGGAAGACAACTTCATTTGCTAATATATGGTTTGTAGCTCATAAGCCTCAAATATTTACTGTCTGTCCCTTTGCAAAAAAGTGATTGATAGAGGTTCTCTGATAGAGAGCCTCTGAATTCCAGGCTCAGGGATTGATGCTTTTAGACTTGGAAGAAGCCATAAGGACTACAAGTTATTGTTGCCCTATTTTAGAGGTGAAGCGTGATTGGAGGCTGTGATTTCCCAGAGCACTCAGGTGCCACAGAAAACCCTGACAGATTGTAGAGAGTCATTGTGAGTTTTCATAATGAATGTGACATGATAAAGGCAGTGTTCTGAACAGGCTAATCTGAATTGTATAGTTATTTTAGGGCCAGCAGGGAGCCCAGTTATGATCAATATATAGGTAACTAGGCTCATGAAAGGATATGGAGAAATGGGTGCTCAAGTTTGTTGATAGGGCAGTCAACATATATAGTTGGGACAGTACTTGGTGGGAAAATTGCCAGAATCACAATTTAAAATGTGTATACCTTACAGGGTAGACATTCTAGAGCAGGGGTCCTCAAACTATGGCCCGCGGGCCACATGCGGCCCAAAGAAAACATTTATCCAGCCCGCCGGGTGATTTTGCCGCCGCTGCCTGTTGCTTAGCAGCCGACTAGTTTTTTTTTTAAACTATAGTCCGGCCCTCCAATGGTCTGAGGGACAGTGAACTGGCCCGCTGTTTAAAAAGTTTGAGGACCCCTGTTCTAGAGGAACACATGAATATACTCTCAGAGACATGAATGAGAAAGTTCTTTATAACTTGAGAATAATACCAAGTTGAGCCAACCCAAGTGCCCATCAGTAACTAGGTAGATAATAAAAGTAGTTATTGCACAATGTAACATTTATAATGTTTTTATTGATTTTTGGGAGAGGAAGGAAGAGGGAGGGAGAGAGATAGAAACATCAATGATGAGAGTCATTGATTGACTGCCTCCCACACGCCCCCTACTGGGGTTGAGCCCGCAACACGGGCTTGTGCCCTGACAGGGACTCAAACCTGTGACCTCCTGATTCATAGGTCCATGCTCAACCACTGAGCCACGAAGGCTGGACTACAATGTAACATTTAAAGAAATTAGATTTCTATGTAGTAAAATGTATAATACAGTCAAACTTAGAAAGCATATATACAAAATCACAATATATGTTTTTTATGGTGATATGTGTATGTAAAAGTACTGTAAAAAGTTCTAGAAATACTAACAACAAACTCAAGAGTGGAGTAGGAAAGGGTTACAAGATGATACCATACACTTTAGCATAATCTGTAATGTTCTAACTTATTTTTTAAGGATAATGTATTCATTGAGATTGTTTAAAATAACCCTTTAAAAAAGAGAACTAGCCCATCAGGTGTTGCTCAGTGGTTGAGAGTTGACCTATGAACCAGGAGGTCACGATTCGATTTCAAGTCAGGGTACATGCCTGGGTTTCAGGCTCAATGCCCAGGTTTCTTGGGCTTGATGCCTAGTAGGGGGCGTGCAGGATGCAGCCAATCAATGATTCTCTCTCATTGTTGATGTTTCTATCTCCCTCTCCTCTGAAATCAATAAAAACATTTTAAAAAGAGAGAGAGAACTAGTGAGTAGTCTGAATGTCGTGAAGTATGTTATTTATTTAGTATGTTATGAAGACTGCTCTGTTATAAGACTGAAATGTGCAAATTTTGTTAGGGAATGTTCAAAGGTGAAAGAATATCTTTGTCTTTTGCTGAAATTACATAAATGTGACTTTTAAAAATGTATTTAAAAAAACCCCAATGGATATTATATATCTACATGCCTTGATGTAATATAAAATTTCCTGTACTTTCGTTTTCAGATGACTTCTATTATTGCTTAGTTTTTTTAGAAAAATATTTTTGGTTTATTAAATTTTACTCTTTTTCCCCTTTGGAAATGAAGCACATAAAATCTAACAGAAGTCGTAAAATGTTTCAAACCAAATTATCTTGTCAGTTATTCTGATGAAATCTTCTTTTCCAGTAGTTGAGTAGAGGTCTGTACCCATAGGTGCAGTGGACAGTGGCCTGACATTCTTATAAAGGTTAGATAGTTGAGACATTCATTCTAAATTAGAAGGGTGCGTCCGAACCACCTGGAATTCAGTAGTAATGCATGTCACAGTTCTCCATGGAACTTGGAGGTTCTGACTCAGTAGGTTTCGAGTACAGCATGTGATTTATTCTCATATATAGCTGATTTAAGAGCCACCAATTTAGATAATGAAGGCAAGAGCAGTCCAGAAAGCTACGGTGAATGTGCATCGGAGGGGAGGAGATAGATCAGGATAGATAGAGTTTTATGAGATGAGGGTGGAAGTCCCTAGCCCTGGGTGATGGTTTTAGGGTAGCTAGGTACAGAAGGTAGGCAAAGCATAGTACTAACCACCTTTAGGCAAAAGAACTAGACAGCTTTCTCTTGTTACTCTAGTGATCTTGAGATGTAAGAACTGGCTTTAGTGAGACCTGAAATTGGCTATTGACCAGCTCATTCTGAGAGGAGAATCACTTGTTCATTTTGTGAGTGTGAAAACCCTGGCGAGGGTTAACTTGTGGTTCTCATTCTTAGGGATAAAGTGGCTGTTCTGCAGGCTCTTGCATCCACAGTAAACAGGGTAAGTAGGACTTTCAGGTTTCTGTGTCTAACTCTGCTAATATCACATTTAATGTTCACACCTCTTGTTATTCACGAGTAAACCGTTATGGATCTAGAAAGTCTCTTAGAAACTACCTAATCTAATCTCTTCATGTAACAAAGTGGAATATAATTTTTAAATTTTCTGACTCAGCTGGTAGGGATGTTAAAGCCTTGACATAGTTTCATGTCTTTTGTCTCCAAACTTAGTGTTTTTATGCTGTACCGATGATTGTTAAACCTGATGCTCTGAAGAGCTTGTTGAAATGCATGTACCTGGGGAATGGGTGGGTGTGATGCTATAATGCAAGTGAACTGTACCAGCTGAACAACAGTACCTGCCATGCTGGAAACAATGATGATGATGAATGTGGGTCCTGAAGCCAGAGCAACTAGCTTGTGATCTTTATCACAAAGTTGCTTTATCTCTTGATGCTTCTGTTCCCTTATCTATAAAATGAGGGTTAACTATAGCACCAAACCTCAAGTTTTTGGTGGGAAATAAATTAGTATATGTGAAAGGGTTTAGGGCAGTGCCTAATACAAAGGAAATGCTCCATAAATGCTAGCTATTTTATTCTTACTACAACTATCTTAGTGGTTTTTCAATAATTGTTCTGTTGAATTCTGTTGACAATTCAAGAATAGAGCAGGCAATCTGGTAGAGAAACTGAAACCTTGGTAAACGCCTCACAAATGGAACTTTCTGATTGAATGTATTTTTCATGAGCTGGAAACTATACTTTTCATTCCAACTGTGGGAAATGTCTAAAGTAATTAAGTCCTTTCTTTTGTCACTATATCTGTGTGACTACTGATCCTCCTTAAGGCCGTTATCACAGATTTCCAGAATTGCTCTTCTGTTGCTGATGTTAAACCTCACGGGGTGTTAGGCCAAATGTGCACTGATATTCCCGACCAGTTCTCAAGAAGGGTTTTAAAGACTGCATCTCTGCACTAGCAAGACATTGAGATGCTCAACCACTCACTCACCCATGAATAGGCACCCAAAATGTAAGCTACAGAAATGGGCCTCTGAGAGTGCTCTTAGGTTTTCAGTGAGAATGGCCCAGAGGTTGTGGAATTGAGTGAACAATTATCTAACTTGGGATCCTTAAAATCCAAGGGATAGTCATTTATTCCTTCAGTAACCCCTTATGATGCTCACCAGGCACTGTGCTGTGGTTGTAGACTTAAGACACAGTCCTTGCCTGGTTCCCAGAGAGGATAGCTGAAGGAGCACTCAGCAGATTGGGAAGGATTTCCAGAAGACCTGATGGTTGGATTGGTGCTTGGAAGGTGAGAAGCTAGGATACAGTCCTGGGGAAGGGTATTCCTGATAGAGGCAACACCATGAACAGAGGCCCAAAAGCATAGAATGAATTTGTATGGTGGGAATCAAGGATGTGTGAGATACAGAAATGAGAGAAGAGACAAAATCATGAATGCTATTCTAGTGACTTCTGATTTTTAGCCAAGTCCATTGAGGAGTTTAAGCAGTGGTAAGGCAGACAAATTTTAGAAAAGATAGCAATGTAGAGATGGGAGACCTTTGAATGCATGATTAAGATCTTAAAATTCTCAAAGCCAAACCCCTTTCCCTCCAAACCACCTCACACATTTCTTTGCTGTCTGTTAAAGGCAGCTCCATCCTCACAGTTGCTCAAACCAAAGTCCTAGGAGACATTTTTGACCTCTGTCTCTCAGGCTGCACCTTAGTAAATCCTTTGTTTCTTCAAAATGTATGTGAGTGGAGTCCCCAAGACCACTCCTGCCATGTTTTACTACAGTGAGAGGACAAAGCAAAATCAGCAAAGGGGAGGGCACTGGGTGAAGCCCAGAGGAAGCCGGGTGCAAGCTCCCAGTTTTCCCTGCGGAGTCGGCACAGGGTTTGCTTGATTCCTCCACCGGAGTTGTGATGACCCGTGTGCAATGTCTGCCCGGAAAGCTCTTTAGGGACTCAGTGCCCCGAGTTTTTGGGAGGCAGGTCATTTAGGCACCTCTGCCTGGTGCATACCAAATTCCAGACTCCCAGAGGGAAGCAGAGGTTCAGCATAAACTACATTGTACAAACAGTTCGGGCACAGTGACCCAGTCTTACCAGTCCTGGGAGTGGTGGGAACCATTCTGAAATCTAGGTTCCCAGCTGCCAGCCGAGGACCAGCTGCAAGCAGGCCTTTCTAAGAATGGCAGTCCCAGATTCTCAGCACTTGCCACCACCATGAGCACCTTGGTCAGCTAAGCCACCATCATCTCTTAATATCCTGAATTGGTTAATACAGTCTCTGTCCCTCCCCTTCACTTCCTCAGCACCCTACAGACTGTCCTCGGTTCAGCAGCCAGGGTGACCCTGCTGAAATGGTAGATCACAGCACTCTGCAAAGAACCCAGAGCCACGATAAAAGCTGAAGTCCATCAAGGGCTCCTAGGCCCCGTGTGATTCCCACACACGTTACCTCTGCCTGCCCGTCCTGTCTTCCTCACTCACTGTGCTAACCATGCTGGCCTCCTGGCTACTTGTCAGTTTCTCAGTGGCCGTGCATCTGATCAGGGCTTCAATATCTGCTCTTCCTCTGCTCCCTAATCTCTTGAAATTTTTGCTTAAATATCACCTTTTCAGTGAGGCCTCCCCTGACCACCCATTTAAAATAGTATATATCATTTCCTGATACTTCTTGTCCCTTTCTGTATTTCATTTTTCCGCATAGCAGTTACCTCTAACTATACTATATAGTTTATTATTTTGTTTACTTTCTGGAGGTTTCCACCACCCCACACACACACATTTGTAAGCTTTGTAAGGGAGTGAGAGTTTATCATTCCCCTGGTAGAATAATGCCTGGCACATAGGAGGTGCTCAGTAACAATAGAAGGAATGAACAGGAAAGTCCCGGAACTAAGGCAGTGGCGGTTGGGATAAGGGACTGGGGAGCAGGAAGATATTTAGGAGCTGGAGTTGGTTGGGCCTGGTGATGAGTTAGTTGAATGGAAGGAATGGGAGAAGATCTTAGGATTGGACTGCAGTGGTCGGTACCAGGTACCATTCAGTGAGGGTGGGAACTGTGTCAGGGAAGTTCATTTGGGGATAAATCTGGTTTGAAGAGTCTGAGCTACAGGGCCAGACTAGAATTGTTTCTCAGAGACCATGAAGAACCTGGAAATCATTGGGGGAGGAAAATTGGGAGACAAATAGAATAAGTGTAATAAGTTAAAAAGACACTGGGCATGTCACCAAAACCAGAGGCCCCGGACAGGGATTTTAATACTCCGAGTGCTGGAGAGGATCAGAACCAACGCCAGGCAGCAGTGTGCGTGCTCTCAGGGTGGCTCAGGCAGCAAACCTGGAACTGCTCCCTCTGGCTCGCCCTTCCGTGCCTGCCTCCTTGTGATAGAGTGGCATAGCCAGAGGAAATGGGCCTCAGATGAGGAGTGGGAAGGAATATGGTTCTGATGGTGGCAGCAGGAAGCCTCCAGGCCCTTGGTATGAGCAGCCTTCCTGTGAGAGCTGCAGGGAAGCTCACCAGCTTGTCCACCCCAGCCCTCAGAGAAGTCATGTCAGGAAGACAAGGCATCAAGGGGACAAGCAGAAGATTCAGGATCTAGGGTGAATGTTTTTCTCTGGAACAAAGATTCCTTGAGGCCTGGGGAAGGATGCTCTGGGGGAGAGGAAGTAATCCGGGAGCTGTTCCAAGCGAGCCCCTGGTGCGCTGGAGTTGAAGTATAGAACCCTGGACAGGAGGACACGGAGAGCTGCTGCTCGTTCCACCACCCGAGAGGGCCTAGTAGGACCCTCCATTTAGAGGCGGGACTTGGGTAGTGACCTTGCTTTGAAGGAAACGCTCATGTGGAAAACCGGTGCCCCAACTAGTTAGTTTAGAAGCAGCGGTTCTCAACCTGTGGGTCGAGACCCCTTTGGCGGTCGAATTACCTTTTCACAGGGGTCGCCTAAGACCATCCTGCATATCAGACATTTACATTATGATTCATAACAGTAGCAACATGACAGTTATGAAGTAGCAACGAAAATAATTTTATGGTTGGGTCACAACATGAGGAACTGTATTTAAAGGCCAGAAGGTTGAGAACCACTGGTTTAGAGCAGTGAGTCCCAAAGTGGGCGCTACCGCCCCCTGGTGGGCGCTGCAGCGATCCAGGGGGGCGGTGATGGCCACAGGGGCATTTGTTTTAACTTTTTTTGTATTACCTTTCTATTCTGAGTTCAATAAATAGTTTCATAATTTCAAACTTCAATGTTTCTAATTTACACCTTTTACTATATTTTACAAAAAAGGTAGAAACATTAATACATATATCTTTCTGTTTAATTGCTATTAAAATTTTAAAAAAATTAATTTCCAGGGGGCGCTGAGTAATATTTTTTCTGGAAAGGGGGCGGTAGGTCAAATAAGTTTGGGAACCACTGGTTTAGAGGATCTTTACATAGAGTTTAAAACAACAATACTCCCTTTTGAAAGCAGACTCAGATCTTAAGAAGCAATTGTGGGGGTTTGAAAAATTGTTTGCTTTAATTGTGTGTAACTAGAACTATGTCTTATAAAGCTGAGAGACCATTAGTCCATTTCTCTCTCTCTCTCTACACACACACAGGCACACACACATGTACAAATACAAATCACATACATATTACTGCACTGTTTTACATGTACAATTGAAATTTATTTTCTTTTTGGACATCAGTGAAACTCACCAGGTCAGGTCCTCTTCATAAAAATGTAGCTAAAGAGCCTTCTGTCTCTTCTCCACAGGATACCACAGCTGTCCCTTACGCATTTCAAGATGATCCTTACCTCATACCAACCTCCTCTGTGGAATCGGTGAGTACTTACTTCCATGTAGTTTTTCGAGTATCATGTTCTATCTTGCTGGTTTGGGTACAAGAGTGCATATATAATTTAACTTAGTTGTAAAAACCTAAATTGGTAAACTTTTTGAATCCTTTACTACTTCATTAAAAAAGTTTTAGAGATTAGCTGGTTGCGGCGGGGTAATATTTAGGCCCTTTCACTCTGGAGCAATCCACTCAGTTGAATGCATTGTTTTTATGTGCCTCAGTATGTATATAAGACATGACATGAAGTCATGTCACACTCAGCAGAGGTGGATGTGTATTGTGTAATGTAACTTCTAATTGGGATTCTGTGTATTGATGCATTCCTTTTTAAGGGGGAGAATAATAAGTCTTACCAAGGATGTGACTTTGGTCTCTTGAATCTAAATTACATGTAAATACCAATTTATATCTGAGTTGTTTTTTTCTTTATATAGCGTTCGTTTTTATTGGCAAAGAAGTCTGGGGAGAATGCAGCGAAGTTTATTATTAATTCACATCCCAAATATTTTCAGAAAGACATAGCTGAACCTCACATACCGGTAAGGAGAGGTAATTGCAATTTTCAGATAATACTCTGTAAATATAAATTTAACCAAGCTCTATGGCTAATATTTGAGGAACCATTTGAATGCCCTCAGTATATGGGGGGGAAAGTCTTTCAATGTGTAGTTATTTGTGCTCACAATACTAACTTTTTATATATATTATTTTATTGATTTCAGAAAGGAAGGGAAAGGGAGAGAGAGAAACTTCAATGATGAGAAAGAATCATTGATTGGCTGCCTCCTGCACACCTCCTACTGGGAATAGCCTATAACCTGGGTATGTGCCCTCTTGGTTCATGGGTCAATGCTCAACCACTGAGCCACACCAGCCAGGCAATACTAACTTTTCTTTTAAACCTATATGTATTTGCTCTTCTTTTTATTTTCCCAATTTGGCTTCTGATCTTTACCTATGTGATTGTTCGTTTTCTGTTTTCTTCAGTTGCTTTTCCATCCACTCCTTAAGCATTGCTGTCTTTCTTCGGTTTCCATGCTCAGTCATATTCTGTTTTTGTCTACACTCTTCTTCAAGCCTTATACTTAATTTGGCATTCTTGTATATCAGGCCTAGATCCCTCTACGTTGAACTCCAGATTGTATTTCCGACTACCTCTTTGTTCTATAGTCATGAAGAGTGAGTATTTGTGCAGTACCTGTCTGCTGTATGTTAGACATTGTGCTTAGTGCTGTCAGTACAGTGGTGAGCAAAAATGTGCCTCTGCCCTCCTGCGTTTTTTAGTAGAACTATAACCTCAGATTCATCATGTCCAGAAGCATTCCCTCTCACGTCTCCCTGCTTCTCAAAACACGCACCCAAACAGAGCCCTCCTGCTTCTCAAGCCGCACTCTTAGAGACAGATTAGGAAGCCAATGTGGTTGTGTAGGGAAAAGGCTGAAATCCTGGACTAAGATGCTGGCAGCTATGGACTGATCATTTGTTGGCCCACCCTTTCCCCTTTATATTTTTGACTAACAGTTACCCTTCTGTGCTTCGATCACTTTTGCTTGAAGCCTTCCATGGTCCCTTGCCTCTGTGACAGGCAGCACTCTCACACCCCTGAGATCTCTTAAGTTGTTTATCATTCACACTGTGTCATAATTATTTCCTTACTAGAGGCCCAGTACACGAAATTTGTGCACTTGTGGGAAGGGTCCCTCAGCCCGGCCTGCACCCTCTTGCAGTCCGGGAGCCCTTGGGGCATGTTCGACTGCTGGCTTAGGCCCACTTGCCATGGGGAGTGGGCCTAAGCCAGCAGTCAGACATCCTTAGCACTGCCACGGAGGCGGGAGAGGCTCCCGCCACCGCCGCTGTGCTCACCAGCCCGTGCCCAGGTTCTGGCTGAGCAGCACTCTCCCTGAGAGCGCACTGACCACCAGGGGGCAGCTCCTACATTGAGCATCTGCCCCCTGGTGGTCAGTGCACATCATAGCGACCGGTCATTCCACCATCAGGCCAAAACCAACTCTCCGACATCCCCCGAGTGGTCCTGGATTTTGAGAGGGCGCAAGCCATGCTGAAGGATCCCACTGGTGCATGATCGGGACCAGAGAGGAATGTGGGAGGTTGGCCAGCTGGGGAGGGACCGCAGAAGGGCTCCAGGGCATGTCTGGCCCGTCTCACTCAGTCCCGATTGGCTAGACCCCAGCAGCAAGCTAACCTACTGGTCAGAGTATCTGCCCCCTGGTGATCAGTGTATGTCATAGAGACTGGTCGACTGCCCCCTAGTGGTCGGTGCACGTCATAGTGAGCAGTTGAGCTGCCTTAGCATATCATTAGCATATGCTTTGATTGGTTGAACGGATGACCGGACAGTTAGCGTATTAGGCTTTTATTACATAGGATTTGCTTTCTCCATTAGTTTGTGAGCACCTTGAGGGTAGAGAATGACTTTCATTTCTATAACCCCAATATCTGCTGAAAAGTAGTTGGCATTCAATAAGTATTTGGATAAGTTACTGAGTGAGGTAAAAATCAGCATGCCCTGGTGATATTAAAAGCTTAAAAGAAAGCATCAAGGGTGAAAGGTTTCTGTACTTTGACACTTAACCAAGACTGGGAGGAAAGGCCTGGCTGTGGTGGCTCAGTGGATTGAGCATCGTCCCATGGAGAGATCTGGGTTTGATTTCCTGTCAGGGCACATGGCTGGGTTGCAGGCTCCATC
Source organism: Myotis brandtii (assembly GCF_000412655.1). Taxonomy (NCBI): domain Eukaryota; kingdom Metazoa; phylum Chordata; class Mammalia; order Chiroptera; family Vespertilionidae; genus Myotis; species Myotis brandtii. The sequence continues at coordinate 186,244 of NW_005371774.1, read as the reverse complement.
CCCTGTAGGGGGGGTGCAGGGGGTAGCCAATCACTGATCTCTCTCATCATTGATGTTTCTCTCTCTCCCTCTCAATTCCTTTCTGAAATCAATAGAAACACCTATATTTTTTAAAAGGGTTGGGAGGAAAGGAGATAGGATGGCTTAGCAGAGAAAATAATAAGTTCAGCTTGTTGGAAAATTTAGTTCAAGTAGAATTCTTTGGATATGAATTAGATATTTATGTTGGGGTGCTTTTAAATATTTCTTCCCCAGCTAGTGGACAGCTAAATAGTCTTGTTTCCTGGACTGAAGAGGATTTTTAAATAATTTTTTAAAGTTGTATTCCCTGCAAAGACATTCATGTTAAAGTGATAAATACTATTTGGTGCATGAAATGTGAATTGGAATAGTGACATTTTACTTCGGTGTGTTGGTAATAAGAATGTTGTCCTACTCCATTGTCCTTTCACCGGCCCTGTTTGTAGTAATTTCAGTATCTTGTTTTCCTAGTGTTTGATGCCTGAGTGCTTTGAACCTCAGCTTGAAGATGTAAGTGAAGCTGCCCTAAAGGAGCGAATCAAGCTCAGAAAAGTCAAAGCTTCGGTGGACATGTTTGATCAGCTCTTGCAAGCAGGTGACTAAGTGCAATGAAAGCCCCCCCCCCCGCCCCGCAACAGCTGTACGACCCCAGTAGTTGTGAGTAAAAGCTACAGGGGTTACTGTGCTACTTGAGGGCATTGCTGCTTGGTGACACTTTATATTTTTAATAGTTTAGTAAATAATATTTCAAGTTCTGCTTTAGCTTCACTTTAAAATTATAGGTGAGAGAGTTGCAGCTTTGTTAGTTTTATGCACTTGTGATGTATCATAGGTAGAGAATTGATGCTAGTATTTCTGGGCAAATATCCAGTGAGGGCCTGGATCCAAATGAATGGTTCCGAACCAAGTGGCAACAATTTAGAGTGTTCCGTTGGGAAGTGGTAGTTAAAAACCATGAGATAGTTTCTCTGGGGATGTGAGTACGTAAAACAAGTGAGTACAGGGTCCAATTTCATCTTGTATCTTAATCTTTTAGTCAAACCATATGATTAGTAGGAATTATGTCCTTGTCTGAATAATCCCAGGTGTTCAAGTTGATGTGAAGTGTATCCATTGTTAACGTGGAGGATGATACTAAAATATGGCCAAGAAAGCCACAGCTTGTAGAAAAAGTGCAAATTTTTAATCTAATGGGCTTTAGTTCTGTGATGTTTCAGGATTTCTTTACCTTTTTCTCTTCTGCCCACAGGAACTACGGTATCTTTGGAAACAACTAATAGTCTCTTGGATTTACTGTGTTACTATGGTGACCAAGAGCCCTCCGCTTATTATAATTTCCAACAAAAGGAAAAATCAGAAGAGTTGGTAATGGCTTTTGGCAATAATTTTCTAAGTTTCTTTTGGTAGTAACTCCTCAGTATAAGGTGGTTCTTGTGTTATGTGTTAGGATAGTAGAGATTTGTTCTGAACTGTGGTGAGGTACAGTAGCTTTGATAAAAAGTGATGTGGAGGAAGGGAGAGATTTAAACAATTATTTTAACCCTTCCTTTCAAAATATTTTGAGCTTGCCTACCACATGCAGGCAAAGCTTTGACCAAAAATGTTTGCAAACCCTTATATTATCACTTACAGTGACGGTGTGGCAGACAGGGAAAGACCCCCTACTCACAGCCCCCTCAAAAATTCCTACAGGAGTGGGCATGCTCTGCTGGGGGTACAGAGCATAAGTGGGAAAGTAGGCTAGATAACAATGCATATTCCATTTTTATTAAAAAGTTTTCATATGCATGAGGAAAAAAATTAAGTGTTTTGGGATGATGGGACTCATGAGTGTTTTGGGGTGTCTTTTCCAATTTTTATCCACTAAATGTGGATTATTTATGTACAGAACTAGAGGCCGGGTGCACGAAATTTGTGCACTCCGGGTTGGGGGTGTCCCTCAGCCCAGCCTGCACCCTCTCGCAGTCCGGGATCCCCGTGAATGGATCGCCCCAAAGAGGTAGGCCCCGAGGTCCCGCCCACCTGTCGCAGCCCACCAGTCGGTGGCCTGGGCCTCCCTCTTGGGAGCAATCACGGAACACCCCTCCCCCCACCCCCCGATTGATCACCCCGCTGGCCAATGGCCTGGGCCTCCCTCTGTGGGGCAATCATGGGGTGCTGTCCCTTGTGTTAAAGGCCAACTTTACTTTTCATCTGTAAATGAGCTGATTTATGCTTAATAAATTCACATTTCTTAATAAACATTTACTGGGTTTCCTCCTCACCTTCTGCTGGATCGGTATTTCCTTTGTTTTCTAGTTTCCTTTGCCTTCCTGATTTTGGGTAGTCTAATGAGAATGCTTTTTGTTGTCATCTGTTGTTTTATTTTTGTCGATGATTGTTCATTTCAGGAAGAGGCCACAGAGGAAAATACCGAGAAATCTAAGAAAAGGGCTGGCCATCAGTTTGGAGTTACTTGGAGGTATGTTGCACATCATTGGAATTTTATATTACAGTTTTCTTTGAGGCATGTTTCCATCACCCCTGAAGAAGGTACAATCCTTTAATGTTCTAGCATATAGTTTCCTCTTAGTGGGCAATATAAATGTCCCAAGTGGCATTCACGTGTGTGTGAATCTATTTTCATAAGATCTTTACCTCTAACCAACAGCACGACGTCCACACTCGGTTTTCCCCCCCACTTAACTCATATAACTTGCTCCGCGTATGGTTCCTTTGGTAGTTCATCAGTTCTTGGTTGTACCTTACAACATAGACCTCAGTTCTGAAAGATAAGGTATTTTTGTGTGCATAAGAACACACATATACCAGAATGTAGTTTAGTACTTCCAAACAAAAGGTGAATAACATTTAACTAACATTTGAGAGTTTAAATTAACTGAATAGAAGTGTCTAAATAGCCGTGGCTGGTGTGGCTCAATTGGTTGGAACCTCATCCTGTGCATCAAAGGGTTGCCGGTTCAATTCCTGGGCAGGGCACATACCAAGATTGCAGGCTCGAACCCCGGTAGGGGGCTTGCAGGAGGCAGCCTATCAAGGTTCTGCTCTCATATTGATGCTTCTCTCTTCCCCTCCCTTCCCCTCTCTCTAAAAACCAATAAAAAATTCTTTAAAAAAAAGAAGTGTTTAAATAAAAGAACGGTATTTTATGTGAATGTCTAGAGAAGGAAAGCTACCATTAATGTCTAAAATCTCCTTTGAAGTGATAAGTAGAATCACTGATTAAATTTCTTCAGTAGATTTTAATAATTTTATATAGTAAAGAGTTTGGAATGCCATCCTGGCTCAACTTCTGGTTTTTTGTGATTTCTAAGACATATTGTAAGAGGGAGAATTGAGGTAAAGCTTAGTTTGTATAATATGGTACCTTTTTTATTTTTATATTTTTAAGGAAGGAGAGTAGATGCAGTGGGTAGAACATGACATGTACAATAAAATGACTGAAAGGACTCAGGAAAAACTGCTTGTTTGTGGTTGCCTCAGGGAAATTGTATCTGATGAAGGATGACGGGGAAACTTCACTGTGGACCCCTGTACAGGTTTCCTTTTACCTTGAGTATACAGTCATATGCCACTTGACAGTGGGGAAACACTTACAATTAGATGATTTCATCCTTGTGTGGACGATAGGGTGACTTGCTCACACGAGCCTCGATGGGCAGCCCCTCCTGTGATTGCATGTGCTGACCTCACTGGCAGCGGGGTAGCTTGTTCACTCCCGCACCACCTCAAACACAGGAGTAATGCACATGCTAGGATGTCTCTAGGTGAGAGGATGTTTTCAGCTCCGTTATAATCTTTTAAGACGACTGTCATATATGCGGTCTGTTGCTAGCCAAAATGTCATTATGCAGCACATGACTATATATTACTTAGTTATAAACATTCCTTTTCAGTCCTGGTTCTGCCATTTAACTGCAAAACCTTGGACAACTTAAGGTCTTTGAGCCTCAGTTTTTCTCACTTTCAAAATGATGATAACCATTTCTCTCTCTCTGGGTGGCAAGAATTATTTGAAATTATATGCGTAAAGTGCTTGCACAGCGTCTGGAACATTGTAAACTCTCGATAGATTGTGGTAGATGTTTGCTTTTCCTTTCTCCCTTGGTTCACACTCACTCTCTTGTACCTAGAGCAAAAAACAATGCTGAGAGAATCTTTGCCTTAATGCCAGAGAAAAACGCACATTCCTACTGCACAATGATTCGAGGAATGGTGAAGGTAATATTTGTTTTATTTGTTTATTTCTTGTTCATCATCACCTGAGGATATTTCTTCCGTTGCTTTTCAGATAGAGTAGAAAGGCGGGAGGGAGGGAGGGAGGGAGGGGAAGAGAGATAGAAACATTGATGTGAGAGAGACACATTGATCGGCTGCCTCCCACACGCTCCCAGATTAGGGGCTGGAAACAAACCCACAGCCCAGGTACGTGCCCTTGACTGGGAATTGAACCCATGACCCTGCCGTGTGCAGCCTGATGCTCTAACTACTGAGCATGCCAGCCAGGGCTGTGTTTATATTTTTATCTTAATTTCCACTAAATCGGTTCCTCAGTCTCAGAACTATTGACAACTGGGCCAGACTATCAGGTGTGGGACCTGTCCAGTCCATTGTCATAGGGTGTTTTGTTGCTCCCTGGCCTCCACTGCATGCCAGGGTACATCCTCGCCTCGCCCTCACTAGTGACAACTCAGAACATCTGCAGGCCCGTGCTGGGATGGGACCTGGGAAAGAGCTTGCCCCTTGCCAAGAGCCACTGCACTAGCATGAGCTTTATGAGATCTAGAGCCTCGTCTGTGTTGTTCACTGCTGTGTTCCCAAACCTCAGGCCAGGAGACATGCACATATTTCTTGAACGAATGCATTTGATGAAGCTTAATTTTTTTTCTCTCTCTTCCAGCACCGAGCTCCTGTGCAGGCACTAAACTTGTATGCCGAATTATTAAACAACAGACTCCATGGTCAGTGTTTGGCAAATTCTTCTCTCCTTTGCTTCTCTCAAGAATCTGTAAAATCTTTGGGTCTTGATCCATTATGTCATTTTTAATCTTTTCCTGTGATATTGATGCTTGAAACAGGAGTAGAGAGCCAGGAAAGAGTGGTTTTCTACTTTTGTGGACACGTCATAATGAACCAGGAGCCACCCATGCATGATCAGTTTGCCTTAAATTGAGTGATTTAGGGTTAATCTTCACCCCCAATTTTTTTTTCCTTTTACAGCCGATGTAAACACCTTCAATTCATTGATTGAAGCAACAGCAGTGATGAATGAGAAATTTGATGAGAAGTGGAATAATATGTTGGTAAGGAGGAACCCTTGTGTCTTTACATAGGCCTGAAATATCTAGAAATACGTGGGATGGAGACAGCATTCATTGAGCATCTTCGTGGCAGTTGTCACTGGACTCTCAGAGAGTGGTTCCTTGTTCACGCCTTCCGGCAACCCTGCTACCTGTCACCTGTGTCTGACAGTGAGAGGGAAGTTACTTTTTCCAGAGCATACAGCTAGAATTCAGGAAGACCAGGTTCCTTTAGTCATTTATTTCCCGTAATAGGTTTTTTATTACAGTAACAACGTATATTATCTGAAAAATTATTATCAAGTAAGTTTAATAAAAGTGAAATTGCTGGATTGAGTAGAAACATGTTTTATACCATACAACTCACTTACAAAAGGAAAAATGCACAGTCCAATTTTTAGTCTACTTTTTTGCTTGAGTCTCAGATTTCCTGGGCAGAGGGCTAAAGACAGTTGGACACCTTGATCAGGTGGAGGTGGGGTGACTGACACTGTTCCTACTCATTGATAGGTAATTCTTAAATTAGGGATATAGTAACCTGCTTTAGATATAGTCAGAGAGCCAAGTTCTTTTTTAGTATATAATATTTCTTTATTGGACAAGTTATCTACCCAGGCTTTAAAAAAAATACTTTTAATTCAACTAGGAGCTGTTGAAACAAATGGTTGCACAGAAGGTGAAACCAAATCTACAGACTTTTAATACCATTCTGAAATGTCTTCGAAGATTTTATGCATTTGGAAAATCGCCAGCCTTGCAGACCTTACGTGAAATGAAAGCCATCGGAATAGGTGAGGATGCGTCCTAGTGACCAAGATAGTGCTGACGAGAAGCTTCAGGTTCACACAAGCAAAAAGGAAACTATGTTCTTTTTTCCATTTACATAATGTGTAGGGATTTCCCTGTCCACCTGGCGCATGTAATATGCATTGACATGTCGGGAGTGCCCGTATTGTCTCCATGTTCCTTATAGCAGACTACAACGTTCTTTTAGTATTTCAGGTACTTTTTTAGGGGCGAATTGTTCGCTTACAGTTAGCTAGTTTTAAATCCCAGGACATTTTCTAGCATGAGTAGGTGTTTGAACCTGTGTGCTAATGTGCTGTATAACTTTCTGTAATTACTTTATTGAAGGTTGTTTTGGGAATCCGTTCACATTGGTATGCTTTAGTGTTCTTTTTTTCTTATTATTTATTTATTTTTTATTGATTTGAGAGAGGGAGTGAGAGGTAGAAACATCAATGATGAAAGAGAATCCTTGATCGGCTGCCTCCTGCGTGCCCACTGGGGATTGAGCTCACAACCCGGGCATGTGCCCTGACCAGATATCGAACTGTGACCTCCTGGTTCATAGGTCGATGTTCAACCACTGAGCCACACCAGCGGGCTGCTTTAGTGTTCTTAAGTGAAGGATCATAATACACAAGCACATTAGGTATAACATTTAGTAATAGGTGTCTGGGCTCTTTAAAAGTGATCCATCTTTATGATACCTCTCCACCTTTTCCTTAATCAGATTTGCTGGGAAATGTCTTTGTTCAAAGGAATAGAAATGTATCATCTTTTATTTAAATACCAACATCAATGTGTTTTTAGTTCATTATACCTCAATAAGCTATATTTTGGATAGCTGTGGTTGGTTGACTTATTTCTTATTTTTTTTCTATGCACCTGAAATTGGAGAACCCTCACTTGCAACATATCACTATATTATTCAGCTGTTTTATCAACATGGTATGTATGACATTATGTTACATTAATTTATGTAGAAAATTGATCCAGCATACTTAAGTTTATGTGGTTAATTGTTGAAGACTTTCTTCATGCATGTGAATTAAGAATAGAAAATTCACATATTAATCTACAGTCTGAACTAAAATTCTTGAAGGTAGTATCCTTCTTTGTGATGAAATGTAAAACGAGCAGGAAAGGAGGGGGTCATTAAATGTGCTCACAGTGTTGGTGTACAATTAGAAATGATCAGAAGGTACTTTAGTTGGGAGTACCTCTTGCTCTCCAGTGTAATAGCTACTACTACATGTGGCTATTTAATTAAAATTAAATCAGATTTAACCTTCCATTGTTACTGAGCGTTAGTGCTCAGTAGCCACGTGTGACTGCTGACTAGTTTGTCCAGTGATACAGATGCAGACCATTTCCATCCTTGCAGGAGGTTGTGGGACTGTGCTGCCCACAGTAACCTTGATCATATTTTGAAGTCTTTTGTGGGAGACTCCTGAGACTCCATTTGCCACCTACTTTTTTTTTTTTTTAAATTTATTTATGTTAAAGTCTGTCTAAAAGCGGGTCATGGTGGGTGATAGCTTCCTTGACAAAGGTCAATCTTTTTTTTATTTTTTTTAAATATATTTTATTGATTTTTTACAGAGAGGAAGGGAGAGGGATAGAGAGAAACATCGATCAGCAAGGGGTGTGCCCGTAACCAAGGTACATGCCCTTGAACGGAATTGAACCTGAGACCCTTCAGTCTGCAGGCCGATGCTCTATCCGCTGAGCCAAACCGGTTAGGGCATGCCACCTACTTTTAGGTCAGCCAGTCCCTGTTGGGAGCTGTGGCCTGTTGAATGGACTTTGGAGCAAGGCACACCTGAGTTGAAATTTCACCTCCAGCATTTACCAGCTCTGTCTCAAGGCCCTGGATACCTTCCTTTTGTGATACCATCAGGTGTAATGACTAAATGAATTGTGCACATTGTCTAGTCCCAGGCTTGGGGGCACATAGTAAGCACTATGTCTGTTGGTTCTCATTCATTTGCCCCAACTTGAGAAAGAACCTGAGTTCAGAAATTATCATTCTAGTCGTCTCCTGCAATAGATTTTACATATAAAAACAGAAGAACTTCATTGTCTGTATTTTGGAGGGCTAATTTTTTTAGAATATATTTTTATTCTAGATTTTAGAGAGGGAGAAAGAGATGGAAACATCAATGATGAGAATCTTTGATTGGCTGTCTCCTGCACGCCCCCTACTGGGGATCAAGCCCACAACCCTTGACTGGAATTGAACCTAGGACCCTTCAGTCCCCAGGCTGACACTCTATCCACTGAGCCAAACCAGCTAGGGCTAGAGGGGTAATTTAACAAAATCTGCATCCTCACCTGTAAAGAAGTTTGATATCTTTTAGGGTGGAGGGAACGGGTAACTGACTTTATATTGGAAATAGGTATCTTCTAAAATTTCCCTCCACCTTGGTGACAGTGTAGTGGACTGACCCTAGAGCCTCTCCCTTCCTCAGTACCATCACACGTTCCCTGGTCCAGTTGCTCACCAAGGTCAGTGGTACTGATGCTTCCTAAGCAACACCCATGACCATGGGGGTAGGTTGAAGGGGGCGTGTCAGGTTGTCTTCTTTTTCCCCCCCGTTTGTCTTATGTATGTAAATTGGCTGCCTGTAGTAAATTTCTAGGAATTGACCCACAGGAGAAAGCTTAAAACAATGAAGAAATAATAAGAAAATATATTATCGCCTAATGTGTAAAGTACTTAGCTTGCTAGTAAATGGAAACATGCTTGAGGGAATTTAAAACATACATTTGTGCTGTCATTAAAACTGTGATCACTTGCATGTGGATAAGGTAAGGAAGGAAATGTGGTTAGAGTGTGATATATTTGGGAATATTGCACCTGTAGTATTTTCTGACCTATTACTCAGGTCATGTGATTTTAAAGATCTGCCCACATCCATTCATTGTAGTTTTCTTTTTCTTGGACTTGTCAGCCTGATTATATCTAAAAGGAACACAAAATGATGACTCGCAAAAGCCATGTTTGTTTTCTAAGTATGTTCTCTTGGTGAGGGTGTGTGTGTGTGTCCATCTGTCTCCACCTCAGTGAACATTACGCTGTGATTGTTCATTGAAGTGGAGACCGACAGAAGGGAAATGTCTCTGTCAGGAGCACGTGGACAAAGACCTGTGACTGTCCCAGGCCTGATGGAGGGTTCCAGTCTGTGGGCACTTTTGTTCCTGTAGCAGCAGGTGCCCCGGCCAGCCTGGTGCTCAGTGTCCTGCGCTTGGCTGATGGTGCAGGAAGTGGACTCATGATAAAAACCCATTTGCTTTCTTGTTCTGCAGAAAACCCTCCGAAAGGCTCCTCCCTCGTGATCTATGACATCATGAACGAAATCGTGGGAAAGAAGTTCTCGCCACAGGACCCGGATGATGGTATGTCCAAGAGCTTGTTTTCTGACTGGGATCAGAGGCCTTTTGGTGGGACGGGGTTTCATTGAGCTTAGTCATATTTGGGTGGTTGTTCAGAGAAAGCCACAATGTGTGTACACTTTGCTGTGTGCTCCCTCCCCACTTGTGTTTTTATTCCTTCAGGTTTATCTTATACATTGCTGGTATTGTTGCCACGATTTTTATGAATGACTTGAAAATATATTTTATCTAGCATAACCAAGGCTCTTCTGAATTTTGATTTTCAGATATGTTTTTTCAGTCAGCCATGAAAGTTGTAAGTACCATTTGTTGTTTAACTGTTGTTTAACTTTTTCTTTTAATCCATTCCCTAAATTCATCTGTGATTGGCGTGGGTTGGGGAGGCCTCTACCTGATTCTTTTGCTTCCTGACTTGATGTCTATTTAAAAAAAAATGTTTTTATTCATTTCAGAGAGGAATGGGGAGGGGAAAAGGAATAGAAACATCAATAATAAGAGAGAATCATTGACCAGCTGCCTCCTGTATGCCCCCTACTGGGGATCGAGCCCACAACCCAGGCATGTGCCCTTGACTAGAATCGAACCATGACCTCCTGGTTCATGGGTCAACGCTCTGCCATTAAGCCACACCTGCTAGGCCTGTTGATGTCTTTGGCTCTTCCTTTTTCTAAAATCTGTACTAAATCACACTATATCTCTACCCTTTGTTTATTGTATTCTTGTTTTTTGTCTTTTTTCATACCTTCATTCAGATAAGATTTTAGAGTATTTCATATTTGCCTGTGGTAACATCTTACGTTGATGCTGGTTGTTATTAAATCATATTTTCATTTTATCCTGCTAATACAGGAAAAACTTCAGGCAGCTTCAGAATCAATAGCTTGTCCTGTTCCCTGAGGAGCATTGCTTCACAGTTTAGTGCAGCTGTGGGCAAACTACGGCCCGCGGGCCGGATCCGGCCTGTTTGAAATGAATAAAACTAA
>NW_005371774.1:158439-175744 GCF_000412655.1 Myotis brandtii | reverse complement strand
ACCGTACCCTTTTATGTAATGATGTTTACTTTGAATTTATATTAGTTCACACAAACACTCCATCCATGCTTTTGTTCGGCCCTCCGGTCCAGTTTAAGAACCCATTGTGGCCCTCGAGTCAAAAAGTTTGCCCACCCCTGGTTTATTGTGTACTTCCAGGTTTTCCTCCGTATGCGGAGAGCACACACGGGCACATTTCCATGGTGCTGTGTTTGTTCATAGGAGGGAAGGACCAGTTTACTTAACTCTCCTCCTGTGCTGGGTTTACAGTCATTTCATGGGTTTTTGCTTGTATTGTACACTGTTGCTGACTGAGCACCCCATCTGTCTCTCATGGGACCTAGTGTTTTCATAGGATTGATTTCTAAAGACACAATTACTAGGTCAAAATCATTTTGCTTTAAATTTTATAGAACTTGGGGGTTGGTTTAGGGGTCCCCTTCCCCCAATTTCTTTTATCTCATTTGGTGTCAACCAGTAATATGTTGAATCAGCATAAATGTTCCCACAAGTAACTATACTTTTTTTATATATAATGAGGGGTTTGGCTGCTAACAGTCTCTAAGAGTGATGCTTATTACCTACAAATTTTCAGTGCTCCTTTCTCAAAGATCTAGAACTTGCTTACCAAGTACATGGCCTTTTAAACACTGGAGACAACCGGAAATTCATTGGACCCGATCATCGGCGAAACTTCTATTAGTAAGTGTGTTGCTCTACATCCTTTGGCATTGATGGAGCACCTTCGTGCAACCTTTAGGTGAACCTGCAAGTGGAAGGCTGGTGGTGGCCCTCCCTGTACATCTCTGATTTCAGGCAGCACGGCCCTTCTCAACAGTACATGTTGGTGGAGCACTGGGAAGTTTAAACAGTGGTAAAGCTGGTTTACCGCACTGAGTTCCTTTGTAACATTAAACACATATCTTTTTCCCGTATGCCCTCCTATTTTATATTTTTTAACTTATAGCAGTGAAGGTCCCTAAAGATTTCATCAGTCTTTTTTTTCCTTCAACCTCACCCGAGGATATTTTGATTGATTTGAGAGAGGGAGAAAAACATTGATCTAAGAGAAACATCAATCAGTTGTCTGCCGTAGTGCCCCAACTGGGAATCGAACCCACAACCTTTTGGTGTATGGGACAACGCTCCAACCAGCTGAGCCACCCGGCCAGGGCACAATGAGAGTTCTTAAATGGATTTTCTTCTAGGCAGATAAAAACCAGAACTTAGCTGAGACCGGTTTGGCTCAGTGGATGGAGCGTCGGCCTACAGACTGAAGGGTCCCGGGTTCGATTCCGGTCAAGGGCATGTGCCTGGGTTGCGGGCACATCCCCAGTGGGGGATGTGCAGGAGGCGGCTGATCGATGTTTCTCTCTCGTCGATGTTTCTGACTCTCTGTCTCTCTCCCTTCCTCTCTGTAAAAAATCAATAAAATATATTTTTAAAAAAACAAAAAACAAGAACTTAAGGAATTGGCTTGTTGCTAGGTGTGTGGTGATTGTCTTCTGTATGCCACACTGAATCTTTAAAGTGAATATGATTCTGTCTACTCCCTATGGGCCTCAGAGTATGAGAGGAGGCCGTCGTAAAGGGCCAGTGGGGAAAAGAGGTACTCATTGGGAAGGCCGGACAGCACTGTCAGCACCTCATGGTTTAGCGTGGGCCCATGTTACTTGAAGTTTTTTGTAATTTGTCAATTGTTTGTAAATTCTGTGTCACACATTCTCATACAACTATGCTGGAATTTAACCGTTCCGCTCTTGTTAGGGATTTTAGACTAAACATACTTTCTCCTTCATTGCAGTTCCAAGTTCTTCAATTTGCTTTGTCTCATGGAACAAATTGATGTCACCTTGCAATGGTATAAGGACCTGGTACCTTCCGTAAGATGATTTCTTCTCATGCGTCATTTTATGTCTTTTTTGTTATCTTTGCTGATTCATATTTTTTGAATGTATGTGTATTTCTCCTCACCAGGTCTTCTTCCCCCACTCCCAGACACTGATGGATCTGCTCCAAGCACTGGATGTGGCCAACAGGCTGGACATGGTTCCTCAGGTTTGGAAAGGTCCGTTCAGCTGTGTGTCCAGACCTGTCGCACGTCCTTGTCCTGCACTTTGATTAACAAACATGTTAACATTGTTAGGGATGGAAACTTCCATTTTGGACTAAAGTGAACATATTAGTTGTTTTATTTCAAGATCACTTGCTTATGTTGCATATCAAATTGCATGAGTAAAAATATATTTTAAATGGCCTAAATTAGTTCCTAGCGGCAGGAAAAGGCTAGGCTTTATGTGCCTGTTGTGTGATAGGACAAAGGGAAGATTAGAATCCATGCTAACTATGTAGCGCACCCTAAAAGTAAGTGCAGGCTTCAAACCCCAAGGGCTGTCCCTCGCTACTGTCTTTTCATCACTGGGTCGCTTGCTAGGCAGACAGTGATACTCAAGTTTCTAGGAAACAGCCCTGACTCTGTGTATGGGGGAGAGGAAGTTGTGGGAGCGGGGAGCGGGTTGTGTATGAACTCGCTGCAGAAGATGCTGATCATAAAGTAAGTTTTTATCTGCCACAAGTTTCCATGTCCGAGACATTGAGGCTATAGCCCTGCCCTCCTACTTCATAAGCCTGCACTAATGATTATAAAAGGTCACTGGCAATTCTCAAATGCTGTAAAACAGGATCTTTCCATTTAGAGCTGGTGCAGCTCAAGTATAGTGTGCCTGCTATGGTAACACTATGCCGGGAGCAGCTGGCTTTCACTGCTCTTTTATCCATTGTTAACACAGATCATCTGCTAGTTTTCTGCATTTCTTTCCTGGAATAGATCATGTCAGCAGCTTAAATTTACCCACTGAAAGTAGGGGTGACAGCTGACAGTAGGTAAAGGTCCGCCGGAGAGGACTGGCTGTACATGATGGTGATCACTTCCCACTGTGTTCCTTTTTTTGTTTTAAGATAGTAAAGAATATGGTCACGCTTTCCGCAGCGACCTGAAGGAAGAGATTCTGATGCTGATGGCCAGGGATCCGCAGCCAGCAGAGGTAGGTGTGTGCCGTGTCGTGTCAGCATTGGATGTGTGCTAACAGTCTGTCCTCTGCCACCGAGGGCCTGGAGGGGTGCCTTCCCTGGCTCCATCTGACATTGTGGTGCATCCCGCCGTCCACACCCAGGTGTGAATTACACACCCTTTCTATAAGCCACTCTTGTTCCTGTCCAGAGCCAGCAATGTGAAAGTGGCTTCTTTCTGTCCTGGCAGTAGCAGCTGGCATGAAAATGAATGTCTGTCTAGAACGAAGGCCCTGGCTTATCCCAGGGCCGGCGCTTTATTTTTTCCATGTTACTTGTGTGCTACGGATGTGATGTGTTCAAATGGTCGGGTGCATTGCTCATTGCTCAGACACTGTTCTTGGTCCTGTGGAGTCTCTTGAACTTAGTTCTCATCAAACCAGTTAGCAGTTCTGACTGTGCAGCCTTCCAGCTCCAGGAGGCGTTCGCTGACTGTGCCGCGGACATCAGGTCTACTTTCGAAAGCCAGGATGCCAGGCAGATGGCCCCGCAATGGCCAGCCAGCGCTCTCAACTGCACAGCTGTCCTCTTCCTCCGGGCCGGGAGGACCCAGGACGCCTGGTGAGTCCAGTCCCACGCGTGTCAGCCAGCAGCACTGCACTTGCATCTCAGAGGACATTGACCCTGGTCAGGAGAGTCTCAGATGTGGCTGTATGATGTATCATTTTTCAGGAGTCAAATGGGTTTTCTATGGGAACTTGCAGAAAACTGAAAAGCAAACTTTTGGAAGAAGACCTCTCACTCTATGTGATAAAGAGAGGACGGGGGGCTAATTTTCTTTCCATTATGACCTTTCTGGGCAAGTAAGTCACTTGTCTGTCCACTTCCATAGAGTAAAGTGACGAATGGATTGTATTTTTCAAAGTGTTTTGGGCATTTGGTTTATTCAAGTATTTGACTTGTGGGTGCTCGCCCACCACCCAGCTTAAAATGGACTGGGATTTCAGGACAGTGGTGTTTACCCGAATGTATTAAACATGCCTTGACCAGAGCCCTCCTTTGCTCTGTGCCACACTAATGTCAGTGTTTGTGCTTAGAGACCTTCTGCGGAGGAGTCAGCAGAAGAATCCTATGTAGGGGTTATCCTGGTTGGATGTGAATGTTAGTTCTGAGAGTTAGTGAGGGGCATACTGTGTGCACTGCTTCGGCACATGAAAGGAACTTAATGTGAACACTCAGTTGTCAGTTCAGATGGCTGTTCACCATCTCCAGGAAAACCCGGGGAAGGCCTGCTGCCTCCACGGTCTTAGGACCGCGGATCACACACATAACCTTTGATGCTGTTGGCCAGACACTGACACTCGAATCTGTGCCCTCAGGCAGGTTGAGACACTTGCTATGAATCAGGCTGTGATGATTGGCGCAGGGGTACGGACCTCAGCTGAGTTATGGGAGCTGAGTGTACGTGTTTCTCCTCCGTCCTGCATGTGGCAGTGCGGTGGCGAGCACGTACATGAGACATGCCTCGATCTGAGCCTGCTCTTCATACGTCTCTTTACAATACACGGACTCTTACTGGATGGCAAGAGAGGAACGAGGTCACACGCTAGTGCACCCTGTCTTCTAGCTGCCTAGAGACACACCCCAGCAGTTCTCTCCAGCAACATTCAGACTAACTGTGAAACTTGTCAGGTACACACATGAGGTTTGGAAGGAGGCCTTTGAAGCACCTGAGTGATGAACAGACAGGGCCGGAGCCATGGAGCTCACAGATGTGTGCCTGCAGAGCTTCCCCTTCAGGTGCAACGACAGCTCATCGCAGGACTGCCTTCAGTCCCTCAGCCTTCATGGCCTTTCCCTTCTCTCCAACAGGAAAATGCTGGGGCTGTTCAGGAAGCATAATAAGATCCCTCGGTAAGTTGAAGGTAACCGGCCTGCCTGCCTGGGTACGTCCTTAAATGGGCTCAACTCTTCCCGTGGGACGATTGGAATTTCTTCACGTACCTCAGCTGTACCTCAGCCGCAGCAGTTGGGCGCTCTGCTGATAGGCAAGCAAATGGATGGTCGCTCTCACCCTCCAGGCAGGCGCGGGTTTATTGCCTGTGATCAGTGGTCACAGCACTGGGGCTACACCGACCAGACCCCTAGGAAGTGCACAGCGAGCCTGTTCGTTTTCTCTTTGGCCTGTTAGCATGAGACTTCATGCAACTTTGCCTCCAAAGCTCTAGTTGAGGATTTTATGATTGTACTTTTTAAGATGCTAGATTCTGCACATACAGCTGTGAGTGGGGTGGTTAGGCTTCAGTTGAGGAATGTTGACATCCTGCCTTTGCTTTGCAGAAGCGAGCTGCTGAATGAGTTTATGGACAGTGCAAAAGCATCCAACAGCCCTGCCCAGGCCATTGAGATAGTGCAGCTGGCGAGTGCCTTCAGCTTGCCTGTTTGTGAGGGCCTCACCCAGAGAGTGATGGCTGACTTTGCACTCAGCCAGGAGCAAAAGTAAGTGGCTACCGTGTTGTTCCCATGAGGGAAAATTAGCGGAATGGAGCCGACCATTCCAATGGTCAAATTTAAATCTGCCCGTTCAAATGTGTATAGCTCTCTACCCTCTTGGTTTCCTCCTTTGCAAAGTGTCAGCAAGTGATTTAACAATAGTTTCAGTGTTGTACGGGTTAGGGGAACCTGTAGATTTGGCTATAGGACCCTTTTCCTTTGTTAATACCGTTCAGTGAAGCAGCAGAATTCCCCGGCCCCAAGACTGAACTGCAGTGTAACTCGTTTATTTCCTTACAGGGAAGCCCTGGGACACCTGCCTGCCTGTGACAGCGATAGTGACAGCAGCAGTGACAGCGACAGTGACATCAGTGGAGGCAAATAAAAGTAGGCCAGTCAGGAAGCTGTGGCCTAGCATGGGATGTCAACATTTAACCAGGATATGAAATAAACCAGAATATAGGTTTGGTGAACTTTGAAATACAGTTGCTACAACACGAACCTATTTGAAGGTTATAGTCCTTATTTGATACCAAAGCGTCCATTCAAGGTTATGGTTTAAACAGAAGCAGCGCTACCATTTTCAGTTCTTTGGATCCACATTGTGAGGTGCATAGCTCCTGATCGCAGCATCTCTGCACCCCTGTGGGGCCTGCCTGCCGACCTCACACTGCTTCATCGGTGTGGTTCATTTGCCCGTTCTGAACTTGAGCTTCTGTCAGCTGATGCTGTGACGCTGGTATTTCCTTATCTTAGAGGCGTCTAAAGGAGGTCTCCCTACAATTACATCACTTTTGCTACTAGGTTAATAATATCCCAATTTCAGGGATATTTATATGAGGGGAACTGTACATCTTAGAATCGATTAAATGACAATGACAAGAGTTTAGGCTGCACAACTGGGAAAATGAAGGCTGTAAATAAATAACCAATGTCCATGTGTATGTGTTTCCATCATTGTTATATAAGCCTTTGCCAGTCTTCCCCAGGACGGGGCTGGCACAAGTGTTCCATCTCCCCCTTTCTCTCCCGTCCTCGTTTTGTCTGCGGGCACCTTAAGCTGTGCTGTAATCACAACGTCTAAAAGCGTTTGTCCTGCCCTAGCCAGTTTGGCTCGGTGAATGGAGCGTCTGCCTGCAGACCAAAGGATCCCACGTTCGATTCTGGTCAAGGGCACATGCCTGGGTTGTGGGCTCGGTCCATTTCATCATTGATGTTCCTCTCTAAAGTGAATGAATGAATGAATGAATGAATGAATGAATGGGCTTGTCCTGACAAGCGGATTGAAATGTCTTGACATGATTGTGTGTTGCTATAATCAAGTTAGGCTCGCCTCTACTTCTAGCACCTGTCTCTTACCATCATAACTTTGAAATGTGGAAGCTGACATGAACTTGAGGCTTGAAGAAGTGTGCTTACCTTCACAAGGGATTCTCTCCTGCAGGCTGCTTTGCTCACCTGGCTCCCAGATGCACTGAGGCCCCCCCAGGAGTTCTCGCAGGTGAGCACCTCATGCTTACCCTCCAGGACTGCTATTCATGGGCACTGCACTGTATTCCTGTCTGATCCCTTCCACCATCCTCACTAGGCAGGAGCCATTCCTGTCCTCAGAAACGTAAGCATTGGTTCGTGTTTTCTCCTAGAATGTCAGTTTAAGACATCTGATTGAGGGACAAGGGGGTGGGGGTTTCAGTAAGCTGCTGATGCATTCATGTGCATTGTGTCATTAGCTCCTTGACACATTAAAGCAAATGAGCGGAAGGACAGATTGGGCAGATTAGCCTTTTGATCTTGCTTTGCAACTCCAAGAACCTGGCTACCTGGAAGCTTCTGCTGACTCAGCCCCTTTCCCCTTGGTTCTTAGGCACTTAAAATGCCTCTCTCAGCCAAATACTAAGTGGTACACTGTGTTGGGTCCCAAAATAATATACAACTTTCCTGTGGTACCAATCAAAACAGTCTGGGATATGTACTACAGGATGTCCCCCAAAAATGTATACAGTTTGAACAATTATAAAGTCAGTGTTTATTAACATATGGTTCATTTTCAAAATTATCAGCTATTAAACGTGCATACATTTTAGGGGGGCACCCTAAATTTCTAGCCTTTTAATCTCTAGAACAATCTACCTCTAAATATATTTGGCATTTTGGCTTTTACATCACTCGGGTTTGACCAGCAGGAATGAGTTTACCGCCAAGAACCCTTGCATTTTGGAGAGTGCACAGGACTTCCTACCTCTGCTGTTGCTGCTTCCCAAAGAAATTTCTATACACACAGGCTAGAAATGATACTTTTTGAAAAGAGATAAGCTACCAGTTTTCATCTGTTTTATTCAGTTTGCTCCAGGGGCAAAATCATTAATAATAGGGATCACAAACATCATTTTGATTGGCTCACAGCCTGATCAGTAAAACCTGAAAAACAGAAAATGTTGCACAAGTTGCAAAGAAAGTACTCCTGGAGTTCACTGACATGATAGCAAGTGGAAATAATATAAATGCCACAGGTGTTAACATTTAGAACAGCATTTGTAACCTGCCCCTTTCTAGACAATTCTGGGACCCGGCTGCTAACCCTTCATGTATTACTGTTGACTTCCTCTGACAAAACCTCTAGGCCTTACTCCTGCTGCACTCGAGTGGTTCCTATTCCTACAGCGCTGGCGTATGCTGTCAGGATGTCCACTATCTGTTTAGTTTCTAGCGTCATCCGGGCTTCCTTCAGCCAGTCCTGCGCCACTCGTCTGGACTCCCCTTTCAGTTGATTGACAAACTTGGCCGCCAGCTCCAGGTCACCATGCTCAATGCAATAGGAGGCATATGACAGTAACTTAAAAGTGTTTATATCCTCAGGGGAGAGCTCCACGGGTGGCTTCAGTTGCTGAGGCGGGAATAGGAGCAGGGACTGCAAGTAGGAGAGGAAGTATTGGTATAAGCTATTTCTGGTTTCGTCAATCATTGCTACCCTCCGGGCCAGCTTTTGGACAGCATAGAAACGGGCTCTAAGGGTCTCTTCACTGTACACCCCGCGGGTCAGGGACTCTGGAGGGATCGCTGCGGTTAAAGCTTGGGCAAATTCACTATCAGAACAGGTGGCTTTGATGGCCTCGACAGCACTACCCAGCGGGACAGTGGGCAGTTCTGCAGATGCCGTCTTCATGCTGTACTTGAGCGCCTCCACCGAGAGCCAGAGCTGGTGGGCTTTTCTGGCCTCCTCTTCGGCAGCTGCATGACCTGAATGAATGAATGAATGAATGAATGAATGAATGAATGAATGAATGAATGAATGAATGAATGAATGAATGAATGAATGAATGAATGAATGAATGAATGAATGAATGAATGAATGAATGAATGAATGAATGAATGAATGAATGAATGAATGAATGAATGAATGAATGAATGAATGAATGAATGAATGAATGAATGAATGAATGAATGAATGAATGAATGGGCTTGTCCTGACAAGCGGATTGAAATGTCTTGACATGATTGTGTGTTGCTATAATCAAGTTAGGCTCGCCTCTACTTCTAGCACCTGTCTCTTACCATCATAACTTTGAAATGTGGAAGCTGACATGAACTTGAGGCTTGAAGAAGTGTGCTTACCTTCACAAGGGATTCTCTCCTGCAGGCTGCTTTGCTCACCTGGCTCCCAGATGCACTGAGGCCCCCCCAGGAGTTCTCGCAGGTGAGCACCTCATGCTTACCCTCCAGGACTGCTATTCATGGGCACTGCACTGTATTCCTGTCTGATCCCTTCCACCATCCTCACTAGGCAGGAGCCATTCCTGTCCTCAGAAACGTAAGCATTGGTTCGTGTTTTCTCCTAGAATGTCAGTTTAAGACATCTGATTGAGGGACAAGGGGGTGGGGGTTTCAGTAAGCTGCTGATGCATTCATGTGCATTGTGTCATTAGCTCCTTGACACATTAAAGCAAATGAGCGGAAGGACAGATTGGGCAGATTAGCCTTTTGATCTTGCTTTGCAACTCCAAGAACCTGGCTACCTGGAAGCTTCTGCTGACTCAGCCCCTTTCCCCTTGGTTCTTAGGCACTTAAAATGCCTCTCTCAGCCAAATACTAAGTGGTACACTGTGTTGGGTCCCAAAATAATATACAACTTTCCTGTGGTACCAATCAAAACAGTCTGGGATATGTACTACAGGATGTCCCCCAAAAATGTATACAGTTTGAACAATTATAAAGTCAGTGTTTATTAACATATGGTTCATTTTCAAAATTATCAGCTATTAAACGTGCATACATTTTAGGGGGGCACCCTAAATTTCTAGCCTTTTAATCTCTAGAACAATCTACCTCTAAATATATTTGGCATTTTGGCTTTTACATCACTCGGGTTTGACCAGCAGGAATGAGTTTACCGCCAAGAACCCTTGCATTTTGGAGAGTGCACAGGACTTCCTACCTCTGCTGTTGCTGCTTCCCAAAGAAATTTCTATACACACAGGCTAGAAATGATACTTTTTGAAAAGAGATAAGCTACCAGTTTTCATCTGTTTTATTCAGTTTGCTCCAGGGGCAAAATCATTAATAATAGGGATCACAAACATCATTTTGATTGGCTCACAGCCCGATCAGTAAAACCTGAAAAACAGAAAATGTTGCACAAGTTGCAAAGAAAGTACTCCTGGAGTTCACTGACATGATAGCAAGTGGAAATAATATAAATGCCACAGGTGTTAACATTTAGAACAGCATTTGTAACCTGCCCCTTTCTAGACAATTCTGGGACCCGGCTGCTAACCCTTCATGTATTACTGTTGACTTCCTCTGACAAAACTTCTAGGCCTTACTCCTGCTGCACTCGAGTGGTTCCTATTCCTACAGCGCTGGCGTATGCTGTCAGGATGTCCACTATCTGTTTAGTTTCTAGCGTCATCCGGGCTTCCTTCAGCCAGTCCTGCGCCACTCGTCTGGACTCCCCTTTCAGTTGATTGACAAACTTGGCCGCCAGCTCCAGGTCACCATGCTCAATGCAATAGGAGGCATATGACAGTAACTTAAAAGTGTTTATATCCTCAGGGGAGAGCTCCACGGGTGGCTTCAGTTGCTGAGGCGGGAATAGGAGCAGGGACTGCAAGTAGGAGAGGAAGTATTGGTATAAGCTATTTCTGGTTTCGTCAATCATTGCTACCCTCCGGGCCAGCTTTTGGACAGCATAGAAACGGGCTCTAAGGGTCTCTTCACTGTACACCCCGCGGGTCAGGGACTCTGGAGGGATCGCTGCGGTTAAAGCTTGGGCAAATTCACTATCAGAACAGGTGGCTTTGATGGCCTCGACAGCACTACCCAGCGGGACAGTGGGCAGTTCTGCAGATGCCGTCTTCATGCTGTACTTGAGCGCCTCCACCGAGAGCCAGAGCTGGTGGGCTTTTCTGGCCTCCTCTTCGGCAGCTGCATGACCTATAAAGAAAACAAAGGCAAAGAAAAACATTTTTCTTTCCACTCAACTAATATCCTCTTCATACATCCAGAGAAATGATGTGCCTTCAGTAAGCTAAATCCACACATGGGAAGATGGGGCACAAAGCCTCCTCCAACCCACCCACCACTTATTTCTGAGTGTTCTTTCCTGGCTGGCCTCTTCAGGGGAGGCAACAAGCCACGACAATTTGGTGAGGACTTGGCCCAGGAGAAAACAGATATATGTGCACAAGCACAACCTGGTCTCCTTTCTGTGACACCCAGGACAGTGCTGACATCTAATTCAGATGTTTATCTGTAAAAATGTTTGAGAAGGAAACATTTAAATTAGGCTAAGACTTATGCTAAGGCCACCAAAAAACTCCCGAAAAGGGATGGAAGACTTCAAATATACTTAATGAACTATTCTTCTGACAAAAAACTTCCATAACACCCCAAAGAAACCCATTTTACCAACATCTTCATTGTTAAGATTTCCTTTTCAATGTGGTACGTGGAGGCCTCAGCATAACCACTGTCCATTTGGTGGGTGGAACCAGCACATCACCACAACCAGAGACACTAACAGGGCTGGAGGCAGTCAGCACAGCCTAGAGGCAAGCACGTGACCACACTGACCTTTTTCTCCATCAGGACACGTGACATAACCAAAGCCTGTTGGGTAAACTGCCTCGTAAATGGTGAGCTCATGTATGTTAACTTATTTAGGTTTAATTTTTAGATTCTTTTAAATTTCCTCTCAGATTACTCTATGTTCCAAATTTACCAAATCGGGCTTATTTTCTAACAAATGAATAAAGTTTATTACAGTGTTTATTCATCTGTATGCCCTCATGTTGATACACACATTCCACTATCCTCATAACAATCTAAGAGGCCCAAGGACTCACTCTGAACGGCCTGCTCGATTCCTCTCAGTCTGGCATAGGCAGTGTTTATATCCAGAGTAAAGTTGTCAACTTGCTCCTGACTGAGCCGACGGAACTCTAATTCTTGTTCGGCAAGTTTTTCCGACAGGTCCTAAAGTAAAACATAAACAGTGTACAGAAGCGTTGGGTTAGGTTAGGGTCAGTGCACATCACTCATTGGGACACTAAAGTCTTCCAGCAACTGCTTATCTCCAAAAGCAAAGAGAGCCTTTCACGTATCAACATAGTTGTCATGAAAACGCCTACATTATGTATTTGAACTTTATACAAATTTACTAGTGGAAGCTAACATTAGAGGAGGCAGACTAGCAGAAGGAAGAGGCTATGAAAATGAGAAAATAGAAAGTAATTGTACTGCCACACAAATATAATGATTAAATTGTATTCAATATCCTCTATATTATAAAGGACTTGTAGAGTAGAAACTAATTATGATTAAAGGTATCCTAGTGATTTCCAAATTTAACCTTTCTGGGAGGTTTCCTAAAATAAAAATCTAGGAACTGCCACACAATCACGGGTTTATGGGGATGAAGCAGTGTCAATTCCCCCAGTGTCCTACTTACTTTCTAAAAACAACTATCACAACCAGATGTCCCTTTTGTCTGACGACTGGTTCTGCCTGATGGTCTGCCTTGAGCACCACTGCATCCTAGCATATAGCAGGCACTGCCTGGCATGGGGCTGGCACTCATATATATTTAGGCACTGGCTGAATGGATTCATTGTCAAGTACTAGTATCTGCATTCATAAAGCCTCATGTACTAACCCTCCTTAAAGCTTTGAAGGTTCCAAATGACAGGACAGATATAAAACACGTGTGATTAATAACAAAGGTACACCTTTATGTAAAAAGGAGCAGCTGTGCAATATACAAAAGCCCCACGCCAAGGGTAGGTACCATTAGCAATCCTCCCCATCTTCCATATCCCCAGAGGGAATGCCATTCAAAGCACGTTAGAAGGAAAGGAGAGCCCCAGCGGGTGGCTCGGTTGGTTGTAGTGTTGTGCCATACACCACAAGGCTGCGGGTTCGATCCTGTCAGGAGGCAACCAACTGATGTTTCTCTCTCAACCCCTCCTTCCTCTCTCAAATCAATAAACATATCCTCAGGTGAGGATTAAAAATATATAAATAGCTCAGCCGGTGTGGGTCAGTGGTTGAGTGTCAACCTATGAACCAGGAGGTCACAGTTCGATTCCCTGTCAGGGCACATGCCTGGGTTTCGGGCTCGATCCCCAGTAGAGGGCATGTAGGAGGAAGCCAATCAATGGTTCTCGCTCATCATTGATGTTTCTCTCTCTCCCCCTTCTCCCTTCCTTTCTGAAATCAATAAAATTATATTTAAAATATATGCATACATAAGTAAATAAAGGAGAGATCGCTATGAACGGCAAGGGGAAGGGGAGTCAATGTTTTACAAGAGGTCCTCACCTGTTCAAATTCTTGTTTCAGTTCCTGTTCCTGCACCTTGAGCACATCTTGTAAGTGATCAGTGTGGGCAGCAGTCTGTCGGCGGAGCTGGGTTCTCATTTCATTCTCCATGGCATCTCTGACTTCCTCTACCTGCGAAACCAAACCAATGGTTAGTCCCCAGTTCTCCACGTATGCTCTTAGGAGAAGACTAGTCACCATGGTGACAGAGCCTCCATGTCCTGGTCCCCTGTGATGTGCCACACAAGCCTACACATCTTTACTTCTACTTCTTCTCTGAATCAGAAAGCTGAACGTTGAAAGGCACCTCAAACAAGGCCACACAGTTGTGGCAGAAATCTAATTTCAAACAGTAGTTTCTCTGGCTCCAAGTTTGTGTTTCTTCCATATCACCAGGCTGCCTCCTATACAAAGCAAACTGTCATTTCCCGAATCACACCCCGCCCCCCTTGAGAATGAACAAATCCCAGATCATAGGGAAAAAGTCACTACAGAGACTTGGGATCAAACACAGCCTCACCACAACCATGTGTGTGACCCTAGCGAAATGATGTATCTTCTCAAGTCTTCACTTTCTCATCTGTGAATAATAATGCCCATTGTGAAAAACTGGTAAGAAAATATCTGGCAGTTGCTGAACACGCTTTTAAACAAAGAAAACTGCTCTGAAAGTGCTTATTTTCTATTACTTTAGATTCAATGTGGGCCATATCAAACCAAACTATGAAAAGCCCTGCCTAACAATTAGCCCTGTGTCATATTACAAGTTATTTAATGCTGATTACCTACAATTCATTAACTGGCTTATTCTCAGAAACAATATAATTAATAAGTGAATCCATTTAGTTAGTGCATAAATATTTATGGAGAGGGAGCCCTGTGCAGGCAGTGCCTACGATATGCTTAGATGCGGTGGTATTCAGGCAATCGGACAATAAACTAAATGAACATCTTAAACTGTGATACTTGTTTTTAAGAAAATAGGGCAGTATGAAAGAGAGAAATATAGAGGCTCTACTTTAGATTGAAGGGTTAGGTATGGCCTTGCTGAGGTGACACCCAAACTTGGAAGAAAGGATTAAAGAGAGGAACTTGAATAAGATACCAGGTAGAGCAGAGACCCCAGGGAAAAACATGTAGTCAAGGTACCCCTCACCAAAAAAAAACACAGGGGCCCCTGGGAAGTAAGGGAAGTAGGGAAGCGTGGCTCACAGCAAACAGGAGTAAATTCAAGAGGCCTGTTGATACACGTTAAGAGTCTGGATTTCACACTAAATCACAGGCAGTCAGTGCAGGGTTTTCAGCAGCCTGGTGTCCGATCAGAATGTTTTCTAAGGACCACTAGCCTGTGTAAACAGACATAGAAAGTGGTAGGAATTAAGAACGAGAAAGTGAACAGATCTGGGATTTACTTGGATGGAGATCTGGTAGGATCTGTCGATGGACTGGATGTGCAGTTGATGGAGGAACGACTAAGCATGATTTCTTGCTTGAGCAACTGGGCAGGTGTAGGGAGAGACGCAAGCTGAGGGAGGAGCTGGGAGACCAACTGGAGAAAATCAAGAAACTTGTGAATATGCTGAGGCTGAAATGACAGAATCCAGCGGGAGACAACAAGTGGGCTGCTACCAGGCAACTAGAAGGCAAGGCAAATATGGGAGCTAGCAACATACATGTCTCAGGTGACAGGTAACGCTTACACTTCAAAGCCAAAGGACTAGTTAAAGCCACAGGTCTAGTTAAGTTAACCTGGAGACAGGTTAGATGGGCAGGTTTCAGAACCAATGCCAATGCATGCCAATATCTGAGAGGCTGAGCAAAGGAGGCCAAGCAGTGGCCAACAGGGTGGGAGCAAGGCCAGAAGAATGTGGTTCTGGTGGAGGAGGGAAGGAAGAGTTTCGAGGAGGAGGGAGTAGTCAGCTGTGTAGCTGAAAGGACACAAAGGCAGGATGAGTAGTCAAGTTCCCAAATCAGCCTCTAGACACCTATTTAACATATGATGTGCCCAGACAGAAAACTAAAGAGCAAGTCCACCCACTCTTAACCACCAACTACTTAAAAATACTGGCAGAGAAAGATATACTCAGAACCAAACAGATTCTCCCAGCACTGCTTTCAGGGGCAGAGGCCGCCTGGGAAAGGGTAAGCTAGATAACCTAGTGCCAGCAGCTCGTTACTACACTTCTGCTCCTGCTCCTGCTCCACACAAAGGCCCTCTGGCAGCTACTGTTTCCCTGGAAGTCCCGACTACAACAAGGACCAAAGCTCCACTCAAGAGGTGAGTTGGCATGACTTACATCTAGCATTTTAGTCAGTGACTGCTGCTATTATCTCAAGAGAGAGATAATCGAGTTAGATTCACTTTAAATGCTAGGCAATCACACCCTAGATGGTTTGGCTCAGTGGATAGAGCGCCAGCCTGGGGTGCCGGGTTCGATTCCGGTCAAGGGCACGTGCCCCAGTTGTGGGGTAAATCTCCCATGGGGGGCGTGCAGGAGGCAGCCAATCAATGATTCTCTCATCACTGATGTTTCTCTCTCTCCCTCTCCCTTCCTCTCTGAAATCAATAAAAATATATTTTTTAAAAATATTAGGCAATCGAAGTGTTTCTTCTACCTTTCTGTCCTGTTCAGCCTGTATCTCACTCCTGTGGTGTTCCAATGCTTTTGCCACTGCAGAGTCAAAGGCCCGCTTTTCTTCCCGCTTCTGTTTCTCCAAGGCTAATGCAATGTGCTGCTTCTCCGTGGCTTTCTGTTCTGCGAGCTCTCTGTTTAGCTGGTCGATGCGACGATGTGCGTGAGCAACCAGGGAGTTCAGATCATCAGTAGATAGCTTGTCAGCTAAACAGAAAACCACAATAAAATGTAAATTATTTCACCAAAATTACATATCTGCAAGGTAATTTGTTTCAACTGGTTATAAAATTTAACTTAAACAACTGTAAAGAAAAGCAAAGAGTAGCTAACATTTGAAAACAGATTTAGTTTCTCCAGTGCAGTCAGAATTTCATAGCTCATGACCAACAACTAAGGTGTTTTCAATCTCAAGCAAAGTAATTTTGGTCATCTTTCAAGTATATATTAAGTTCTTTTCCAGGAACCCAAATTAACACTTCTAATCTGAACTAATTATAAATTGGCTTAATAGCTCAGCATAATTTTCCTCTAACGACAAAGCTTGCATATGGAATCACTTCTGTATTTTCTTTTATACATGACTATGATTAGTCACAACAGACATCTAATACTTTCACTCTTAACAGGTGATATTATCTAGGACAGTGATCTGCACCCAGAACTGTCCACCAGAACCACTTGTAGAGCTTTAAAAGCACTCATGCCCAAAGATTCTGATTTAGGCGTAAACACTGCTTTTCCCCTAATTTCATAATCCAAAAGTGTTCTACTATATTACCATAGATTAAGAATTATGGCTGTAACAGCAAAATACAGAATGTGATAAATACTACGTGATATATGATTCAACTTTATAATAGACTAAAAAACAAAGTGGGGGTAAGAGATTTATTGGCCAAATTCAACATGTGTAAAACCTTTGTAGATTGATTCAAACAGAACAATTAAAACAACTCATTTTATAAAAAAAAACTGGGCATATTTGAACACTGAATAGACATTTGATGACATTAAGGAATTATTACTGTTTTAGGTGTAGTAATAGTATAATGATTACGCTATTTTTTTAAAAATAAGTGAAATAAGCCAGTCAATGAAGGAAAAATACCACATGATCTCACTCATTCATGGATAATAAAGACCATTACAAACTTTTGAACAATAATAGATACAGAGGCAGAGCTGCCTCAAACTGATTGTCAAACTGCAGTGGGAAGGCCAGAGAGGGTTGGGGGGCAGAAGGGAGGGGAGTAAGAGATCAACCGAAGGACTTGTATGCATGCATATAAGCATAACTAATGGACATAAGACACTGGGGGGTAAGGGAGGGCAGGGGATTGTCAAGGGCGGGG
>NW_005371774.1:121156-158074 GCF_000412655.1 Myotis brandtii | reverse complement strand
GTAATACCCTTTGTAAAAAAATAAAAATTAAAAAAAAATAAAATATACTGAAAGTATTTATAATAGGATATAATAGTTGGAATCTGCTTCAAAATAAGCTGTGGAAATAGACAAAACTAGCCATGTGTTGATCACTGGTGAAATTGGGTGATGGGTCCAAAGGAGTTCATTATAGTTTTCTTCTGACTTTTTACTATTTTACAAAATAAAAGCTTAAAACACACACATGCACATACAGGTTTCCAATCACTTGGTGAAACATTTTTGTAGATGAGAGAACATGGATGACAAAAACATCCAAATCAGATTTCTCACATGCAACATAATTCTACTTTATATTATTTAGATGGTTTAGTATAAGAATCATAGGCAAAACAAAAAGACTTCAGTCTTTTAAGATTTAAAAGCCTTGAAACATAAAAGACACATAATTACTCACCTAGGTCAGAAATAGCTATAAAAGAAAAGAAAAACAATTTTTAAAAAAGATATACATATTTCAGCTATTAATCATTAATAATTAAATAGAAATATCCCAAAGGAAACAAGAATGAGGAACAAACAGAAAAAAACATTAATATTGGGAAGCAAAATAAATAGTTTATTTCCTAAAAATTTAAAGGACTGTAAAACTATAAATCAAGATGAATTCTAATATCTTAGAAAGAGAAGTTAAAAGGAGTTTTCATTTCTAGGCACTCATCTCTATTTTTGCTAAAGCAATCAATTTAGTGTTTACAGAGAAGCTGTAACTCTCACCTTCCACTGGCATTAGTTCATAAAGTATTTCACGACGACACAGTCCTAACTCTGTTCTCAGTACTAGGCTTCTCCTAACATTTCAAATAATTAAGAAATTAATCTTTCTTCTTTGGAAATCTGAAAACCGTGAGCTCACAAGAAAGTTGCATTTAATCTGTACAAATCACACTGAGAACCACAACCGCCTGCTTCAATGGGGAGGAAGAGAAAACACTGCACAGTTTGGATGACACTCCCCACCGCGGGCACAGGCACTGCTGTGTGAACTCACAATTCACAGCCTGCACCGTCCTCCCGGCCTGTCCTGGCAACAGCGCGCTTCCTGATGGCTCCCCCGCCCTTCCCCCACAGTGGTGTTTATCACTCATTTTGTTATACTTTACATTTGTATGCACCCTTAAACAATATATGGTTTTGTTCCACATGTTCTTAAGCTTCATATAAGTGGTATTCTACTCTATGTATTCTTCTGCAACTCTTTGTTTTTCTTAACATCTACGTTTGAGAGACAGAGTTCTGGTTCATTCGTTTGTACTGCTGTATGTGAGACACACTGAGCTGTTTCCAGTTTTTCTGCTCTTAAAAACAGTGCTGCTAAGAACATTTTCATGACTCTCCTGGCACCCATGTGAGTCTTCTAGATCACATATCTATCTAGAAGTTGAACTGTTGGATCAGGAAGTATTCACAAAATCAACTTCACAAGATACTATAACTTGTGGTTCAACAAATCAATCGCTAGATGACTGCAATGATGTTTTATTCCTATTCATTTGCAATGCCCCTGGCACGCATACTAAGAGGCCCATATCACTCACCCTCAGATTACTCCAGCAGCTTTTAACTAGCTTCCTTGTCCTTAGGCATCCCTCCCTATACCCTCAACCTCATAAAAACGAATTTTACTCCTTATTACAATCACATCACTTCTCAAACACCGGAAAGGCAGAGAGAACAGTGAGGCTAGTGGGTAAGAATGAAATCCTGGCTCTATCTCCAACCTTGGGCAAATTACTTAACCTCTCTGTGTCCCGATTTTCTCATCTAATTTATAAAATGGGCATAACAAAAACACTTACCTTATAGGACTATAATGAAATCTAATTAAGTTGATACCAGTGAAGCAATTAGAACACAGTGCTAGACATAAACTAATGCTCAAGAATGTTAGCTATTATTTTGTATTTGACACTATGCTCAGCTATGGAGAACACAGAAAAGGTATTAGACATGAATATCACCAGAACATTTATAACTTAGGGAAATAAGACTAATAAGAGTAAAATAACTGATAACACAAACCAGTACTAACAAGTTTGGGATAAGTCTTAAATGAGCTCAGATTCCAGAAGCAAGGATATCTTGGCTGCACATTAGAATCACCTGGGAATCTTTTTAAAATCCTGATTTCTGGGCCTCATCCTCTGGAAATTCTGTTTCTTTATTACTAATGTTGTGGCCTCACCCTTTAACAAAGAAACAGAATTTCCGGAGGATGAGGCCCAGAAATCAGGATTTTAAAAAGATTCCCAGGTGATTCTAATGTGCAGCCAAGGTTGAGAATTACTGTATTAAGGGCTGAGATAATCACAGAATACTTCACTATCTCCAGATTACACAAGACTGGAGGAAAACTGTGGCTGTAGGCAAGAAAAAGGAAACTTCACCATAGGCCATTTGTCCCTTTTAAATTTTGTATTATGGGAATATGTAATCTTTTTAAAATTGACCAGCCAGAGTTGCTCAGTGGTTAAGAATTGACCTATGAACCAGGAGGTCATGGTTCGATTCCTGGTCAGGGCATATGCTTAAATTTTGGGCTCGATCCCCAGTGTGGGGCGTGCAGAAGGCAGCTGATTGATGATTCCTTCTCATCGTTGATGTTTTATCTTTCTCCCCCTCTCTGAAATCAATAAAAATATATTTTAAAATAATTAAATTAATAAAACATTAAATGGAGGTTGTGCAAAAAAAAGAAAAATTCAGAGATGGCATTGTAGAGGACTTTCCTTTTGTACATGATACATTTCTTTAATGCCAGGTATTTCAACCTCGTTACTACTAACATTCTGGCCAGCTAATTCTTTGTTGTGAGGGGCTGGGCGGTAGACTGTAGGATATGTAGTAGAATCTCTGGCCTGTACCCACTAGATGCCAGTAGCAACCCCCAATGTGGCAAATAAAAATGTCTTCATCCTTCTGGACTTGCCCGCCTGGTCCCCCAATATTTCAAAATTTAATCCTTTGCGGTCGTATTAAATTTGGACATGGGTGTCGTACTGGTCGGAATTAATTTCCATTGAAAGAGCAGTGATACATAACATGCAAGATTATGAAGGATAAACAAGATTTATTAATTCTTTTTTGGAACTACGTCACTACTAGTAGAATTACTACAAACGTTATCACTTTCTACATCAGAATCAGTATTCAAGGTGCCAAAATAAAACTCTTCATCGTTACTTTCAGATTCGCAGTACACTTTTCGGTAACTTTCTTTTTGCCATTGTGGAGTATTATTTTGAAATATCTTAACAAGCGAGAATGCCTAATTACAGTTAAACGTAATTTGTAAAGCTTTATTTGAAATTCTGCGAAGTATCTCCGAAGCTTGTCGATTTCTTCACTCTCAAAAGGCGACTGACTCGCCACGGTGTTTTGCATGGCAAGTGTGGAACGACCACGTTTGTTTATATTGAGTTTCGATATTTCTGATTTGTCGGGGCAATGTTTTGGTTCGTGACAAGGTCACTTAGACACTTAAGAGCTTTCAGAGAAATTATGAACTGATACATGAATGAATAGAGTTAAGATTCGTACGGTTCCTTGCTGTGGTGGCTGAGAGCAGACATACGACCGGAACGGTAAAAAAGCTTTGGTGGCTGAGATGAGACAAACGACCGCAAAGGGTTAAAAAAAAAAAGTCTTCAGACATTGCCAATGTCCTTTGGGGAAGGTGGGGTAACAAAAATGACTGGGTTGGGAGCAACTGCTTTAATGTTTCATGTTTTACAATGGGCATTTTCAAAATCAGCAAAAGAATTTTTAAAAAGTTAAAAACTTCATTCATACAACTTAACAAAAAGAAGATAAACAATCCAATCAAAAAATGGGCTAAGGACCTAAGTAGACACTTTCAAGTACCAAAGGTATTGAATAATTTTACATATATATAATATTCAAACAGAATCAAGGTTACAATATCACTCTCATTCACTTGGATATCAATAAAAAAACAAAACAAAACTTTTTTTTTTGACTAGCAGAGACCAGATTGGGTTATGGAATCAAACACTGACTAGACCAGGGGTGGAACTTTTTGATGACTCGAGGGCCACAATGGGTTCTTAAACTGGACCGGAGGGCCGGAACAAAAGCATGGATGGAGTGTTTGTGTGAACTAATATAAATTCAAAGTAAACATCATTACATAAAAGGGTACGGGTTTTTTTTTTTTTTTTTTAGTTTTATCCATTTATTCATTTCAAATGGGCCGAATCCGGCCCGCGGGCCGTAGTTTGCCCACGGCTGGGCTAGACCTTATGTTCACTATGGCTAAAACCATGGGAGTACTATCACAGTGTGTTACCTGTCACACCAGTGACTGAAATAAAATGTTGGAAACACTGTACTGTATGCCAAATGAGATATGCATGTCAGAGGGGTTTGGACTAGATGAATGGAGTTGAAGTCAGTTTAGTCTATCTGTTGTTTAAAAATGAAAAAAGAAAAGTGCCAACACTTCAGTTAGACTTACTCATTCCTTTCCACCCTGGCGTGACTTCTGGAGTAATACTGTCCAATTCTCGCTTAAAGTCATCCCGGGCTTGGACCACAAGCTCATGATACTGAGACACAACCTTAGCCTCAGACTGAGCTGCTTCAACCTAAACAAACACAAGGGTTACGTGGTTAAAGTGACAAATACATGTTCTAAAAAACAGAAGTTATTTTCATCTATTTCTTTACATGTGGTTGGGAATACATACACAATATAGAGAGAAACCTAAAGCTGAGGAAAAGAAAATAAGCTGTGTCTTTGTTTCCTTCTAATTCTATTCCAACACCTCGGGCAAGCCCTCTCCCAGCCTACGCCCGTGTATCTCTTTCTCGGGCTCACAGGAAACTACCCACAGATCACAGGTGCAGACCGAAGTTCTGCTACAATGGAAGTTTTCTTAAGTGGTAACAACCATAACCAAAAATGTTACCTATTATAAAAAATAACAATACTGAACAATCCACTTTGTGTCCAACTCAAGTTTGTAAAATTTGTAACAACTTATATTCTTTGCAGGGGAAAAGGGACAGATATGGTAAGAATTTATTATTTTCCTGAATTTTTAAAATCTTTTGTCTAAAGGATATTATTTAAAAGTAAAAAATACTTATAAACGACCTAAAACCCCACCTTTTGGACCACATTATCCAGATCAACTATCAGGTTGTGAAGTTTTCCCTCTGCAGCAGTTATATGAGGTTTGGCCCCAGCAACCTCTTTTTTCTTTGCATTTTCAATTACACTTTTCATCTTCTCCAACTGTTCTCTGAAAACCAATAAAACAAAACAAAGATTTAGTATTATTCCTTGTCAACTTTTTTAAAGAGTTTAAATACAACATTCAATTGTTTTAAAGTTTTTGAAAAAAAAAAAATTACTCAATGCCTTCTCAGTCAGTAGACAGAGAAGCTGTCCTTGCCAACAACTGAAAACACCTCGGTCAGAAGCTAGACTTCCCAGAGGGACCCAGAGAAGTGGCCTGGTGCACAGGAAAGACGGAGGCCGCCAAACAGGAGACCTGGATTCTGCTCCAGGTCAGCCTCTCCTCTGCTGCGCACACTTGCATGAACAGGGATCAGAGGCAATTCCTAAGTACCTGGCACAGTGCCTGCCACATGAAGACCACTCCAAATGGCGGCTTTTGCAAGGATTAGGCTGACTCCTCTGTCAATGAGACAGTGTAAAGAAGGAAAAGCAAGGGAGGAGGCCAAAGAGCTCAATGAGCAAATAGCCAGTGTCGGGGAGCCCTCACTATTCAGAACGTTTCACAGGCCAGAAGGACTGTGGTCTGCCCACCACAAAACATAGACCCAGAGCCCTGATTCATGGTCCAGAGCAGCGGTGGGGAACCTTTTTCTGCCAAGGGCCTTTTAGTTACTTTATAACATCATTTGCGGGCCATACAAAATGATCAACTTTAAAATTAGCCTGCTATATTTGGTCAAACATCTCATTAACTCACCCCTAATGCCTGGGCGGGGGCAGACCAAATGATTTCGTAGGCTGGACGTTCCCCACCCCTGGTCTGGAGTAATGTAAGCAAATGTCTTAAATCTCCTAATAGGCATTAAGGAAGACAGCAAAATTTTGAATGACATATAACAATTTCATTATGTTGATGAGAACCTTTATTCAAATGTAAGTAGGTTTCCATTATCACAGGTTGATCTTGTATTTGGTTTGCGTGCTGGATCCTACTTTTAGCCAACCTCCAGAAATCGAGCTCAAGGTAGCATAAAACTAACCCATTATATTTATTTATAACTACTTTGGTAATTAAGGCAAAGAGATTGTGAGATACCCTCTAAATTCTAATAAAACTGCTCAAAATATCCAAGAAAAATCTTGAAATTATGGCAGAAGCTCAGTAAATCTGTGGAGAAGCATCACCTAAGCAATAACCCAAAGAAAAACTGCTTCTCACAGGATCTCTTTTATAGGTTTCTGTCAAATTTTTTGGCCTAATTATATTTCATTCCATCCCTCCTTTTTAAACTTGTGTTCCTAATATCAATACAAATCAAGAACAGGTGGAGAGGGAGGAAAGGGTCTCTCTGCTTCCTCTTTCTGGACAGACAATACAAAGAAAACCCAGCCCAAAGAAAGCCACCAGGCGGCCCTAATTACTTGTTAAAGTCCATGAGTAATTACTTGGCTTTGAGAAGGGCATCGGCAGCCTCATCTACTGCCTTTCTGCGTTCCTTCAGTGCACCTTCCACTGTGCGCCACTGAGCTGACTTCTTCTCACCTGCAATCTAAACAAAAAGTTTTCATTACTAGCTTTATTGGGGCAATTGCTTTGTAAGGTTTATAAATGTCTAATCAGTACGCTGGACACCTGAAACTAATATTGTATGTCAAATGTACTTGGAAAATAAATTAATTTTTAAAAAATAGCCCTAACCGCTTTGGCTCAGTGGATAGAGTGTCGGCCTGCGGACTGAAGGGTCCTGGGTTCGATTCTGGTCAGGAGCATGTACCTTGGTTTCGGGCACATCCCCAGTGGGGGGTGTGGTGGAGGGAGCTGACCGATGTTTCTCTCTCATCAATGTTTCTAACTCTCTATCCCTCTCCCTTCCTCTCTGTAAAAAATCAATAAAATATATTTAAAAAAATATATATAGGGTGGCTCCAAAAAATGTATATACACACTTTGAATAACTATAAAGGCAGTGTTTATTAAATGCATTTCATTTCGCCCCACCGGTGTGGCTCAGTGGCTGAGTGTCGACCTATGAACCGGGAAGTCACAGTTCAATACCTAGTCAGGGCATATGCCCAGGTTCAGGCTCGATCCCCAGTTGTGGGGCATGCAGGAGGCAGTCGATCAGTGATTCTCTCTCATAATTGATGCCTCTCTCTCTTTCTCTCTCTCTCTCTCCCCCTTCCTCTTTGAAATCAATAAAAATGTATTTTTAAAAAAATACATTTCATTTTCAAAACTGAACTATCAGCTGTTAAAATGTGCATACATTTTTGGGGACATTCTATAGAAGGAGCCAAATACCATCAGTGCCAAAAAAAGGTCTGAATTATGTAAACATGAGTAACTGCTATTATTGTCACAGGACAGGCCAACAGGATCAAATACAGAAACAAGTGACATTAAATTAAAAGGTAAAAAGTCACATACAATAATTATCATTATCCAGAGTAGGTACTCTTTTTTGGTTGTTTGGATTTTTTGGTTAATCCTTACCCAAGGGATATTTTTTCCATTGATTTTTAGAAAGAGTGGAAGGGAGGGAGGTTGGGAGGGAGGAGGAAAGCCAGGGATCAAACCAGCAACCGAGGTACATGCCCTTGACCAGGAATCAACCCGAGACCCTTCAGTGTGCAGGCCAAGGCTCTAACCAGTGAGCAACACCAGCCCGGGCCAGAGTAGGCACTCTTAATCTAAGGTTCATGGTGAGGCTCAAAGAAATCCATGAACCATCTCCCATCACCCCGCCCCCAACAAAATTGTAAGACTGTTTCTGTGCATAAGAGCATTTTTATTAGATCCTCAAAAGAAGACACAAAGAAGAAAAAGTTAGTAAGAACAATAACTTTTCATGAATTATGTTTGTTGATTAAATCATTATTCAATGAAGCACTGGTATGTCTACCAAAATCATAATTTAAGGATAAGTAAAAAGTTTATGCATCTGTAGGGTCATTACTACTCCAAAACACTATTCTAAAGCATTGTCCTCTATAATCTGCAAGGTTAAAATCAACTAATGTTAACCCTCCCATGCTGAATTTTATAAAAAGTGAATTATATACATAGATAAATAAAATATATATATAAATAAAAATTTCTCTTGAAAATTCCTTAGGCAGGTCTAACATGGTTTTGTTGCAGCATTAGGAACTGATTGCCACTTTCTCAACTGAGCAGAGTTGCTCATATTTAGGAAACACATTGTACCAAACCCCACTCCCAACCTGTAACACTGTAATCATACTCAGTGCAGCAAGATGCTCACACCATGAGATGCAAGAACCCAGATCACTGAAAGCATGAGTCCAGCACCCATCCTCCCCACATTCTGCATTATATACAGTCAGTGGAATGTTATTTGGAACTGTCTGAACTATTTTAAATGGTTTTTTTTCCTCTCTTTCCTTTTGACAATTGCATATAGTTTAAAGTGAATGTGTTCTGTGTAGATATGAAGCAAAACTACCTTATGGCTTACTCTTTTTTTTCTTTTTTCTTTTTTTATGGCTTATCTTGAAAGTACACTATGCTAGGACCTTGGAGATGAACAGGAACAAACTAAATTATCAGAGAACAAAATACTTTTATCTAGAAAAAAAATAACTGAATTGGTCCAATAATTACATTTCAAAGAGGGCCAAAAAGGGCCACTGCATGGGCCACCGCCCACCCAGAACATGACTGTCATTTCAGTAAGGTGACCGGGGCCATGGATGCCCAACTTATATCCTAGGAAGAAATACAAGTAGTTCTGCCTCTGCAGCCCAAGGCCTGCTGCTTTGGGAGGAGGGCTCAGCAAGAGTCACAGTTCTAGTTTGGGTCATTCAAAACCAATTCTCCACATTACGTTCCCACGGACATCTAATCTAGCATGGTCTCCATTTTAAAGGTACATCTATTGTCAATGGTAAGTTTAGAGAGCCAAGTCCCTTAACCTTGCCACTGGACCACTGTGGGCATCTGAAAAAGTTTCTCAGAATACCATTTTTAAATGCTTAAAATGAAACTCTAAGATTACAAAGGAACTCAATTACATTGAAATATTGTCATAAGAAATGTTTTTTTAAATTTTGTGAAGCAGAAACCAAGATCCAGTGGTAAGACTAATAAATACCCTACCTTAGAAGTAGTGGTGAGCACAGATGATATTGCAAGGGATCTGCCAAGTCCTGTAATGTGATGTGAGAATACCCGTGCTTTCTGCTGGGGACAAAGGTAGGAGCAGTGCTAACCTACTGTGGTTTGTTGCTGATATTCATAATTGAAGGAAAAGGTTTTGAGACTATGGAAAATAAAGATGTTTTTCATCCAAGTTCCTCAAGCCCCTGAACTCTACCCACAGTCCCAACTTCAGGTTTAAGAATCCCAGCTTTTAGAGTCCTGGGAAACGAGGTGCAGCTGGAAAGGGGGCCGCCCCCTCCCTTCATGCAACGCACGTTCGTGGGAAACCTGGTGCTAAACCACTCGTAGACGACCGGCTCTGGGTCGGGGTTTCATACATAGCAGAGCAGTTCCCTCGCTGTGATCTATTGAAAGTCGGTCCTCGACACAACGTTTGTAAAAAGAAAGGAAAGTAAAAAATTTTTAAGAAAAAAACACACAAAAAAACAAAAAAAAAGAAGAAGAATCATCCCAGCTTTTAGAGAAAATATTTGGTACTTCTATCTCTGTATCTCACTTTTTTTGTTTTTATGCTCTATGTAAATTGATGCAAAATGACAAAGCAAATTAATATTATGGTAGGAATAATAAAGCTGATGTTTCAGTGAATTGCCATCTTGCCAAATAAAATATTAAGAAAGGATGCTGGTATATGCATGGCCCATGGACACAGACAATGGGATGGTGAGGGCATGGAGGGGGTCGATGAGGGGCAAAGGGGGACATATGTAATACTTTCAACAATAAAGAATTATTTTTAAAAATAAAGTAAAAATAAAAAGAAAGGCCCTAACCGGTGTGGCTCAGTGGATAGAGTGTCGGCCTGCGGACTGAAGGGTCCCAGGTTCGATTCCGGTCAAGGAATCAGTTGCAGGCACATCCCCAGGAGGGGGTGTGCAGGAGGCAGCTGATTGATGCTTCTCTCTCATCGATGTTTCTAACTCTCTATCCCTCTCCCTTCCTCTCTGTTAAAAAATCAATAAAATATATTTTTAAAGATAGATAGATAGATAGATAAATAAATAAATAAATAAATAAATAGAAAAAGAAAGGATGCTGGGTTGGACAATAGCAGTATCTTGTCATGTATATCAAATTTTCCAAGACTCTATAGTATGCTGTTAGAACCACCTGGTATTGCATTAACAGAATCTTTTATAATGAACTCAAAAAGGCTTATAAATCATGTAAGTGTTAATGATATCCTGGAGGCCAAAATGTGTTTCCCTTTGTTGAAGGTATTTCTATTTCTAGATGACCAAAGATAAGCTGCCCTGTGAAACAGACACCAGACTCCCCTGCCATCAAGCCAACTCTGTTTCCAAACACTGCTCTGGTGAAGTAATACACTGTATTATGGAGCCCACATGCACCTGTAGCTTCTTACTAGAAGAAACAGAAGTTGGAATCCATAACATTTCAAAACTTTTGTTCATACCCTTTTCTGATTATTTTGCAATACCAGCTAATACTCCCTAATCTAGTTAACTGCTACTACAAGTTGTTCTTTAGTTGTAAAATCTGGACTGCAATGGATTTCATACTCTCTATCCTCATGCCCTACACATTATTCGATCACTAGGAAGAGGAAATACCCTCTTATGTAGCCTTCCACCCAAGTAGTACCATGGCTATTTACAGTTTCTAACCAGTGTTCTTCTGAAAGATATTGGCCCACCTGAGTTTGAAACCAACTTCCTGATATGTAACTTCTAGCTTTCCCATACCTGCTTGTATAACGAGCATATTAAATATTCTGCATGGTTTCCACTTTCCTGACTGAACTCTGACTGAAATTTTTTTTTCTTGGACTTTGAATAAAACAAAATTTTCTTTAAGTTTTCAAAGGTTATAGTTTCTATTTATGTCAAAGGTCTAATTTAACTCTTTTGTGATGTATGTACATATGACTAAAACAATGTAAAGGGTATTTAAATTTTTTAAAAACTATAGTTATGGTGAAAAAGTAACTTTACTGATTATGCATGATCCTCCTGATCCATGAGATTTATAGTTAAAGTATTTTATTATTTATACATTGAATGCGGGAAACGTATTTATACGTTTTACGTTGACTGGGAGTAAGTAGAGCTCGGGACACGTATTAATACGTTTTTTTTATAGACTAGTGGTAGAACGAGGGTAACGTATAAATACGTAAACGAAAGTTATCGTAATTTTACTGAACGTTGCCATTTGCGCAAAAAATTAGCAAAAATGGCCCGCGCCACGTGCCACCTGTTAGTGCGTGATGAAAACTACCCGCATACAATGTGTTTAAATGACTTGGTATCCAGATATATTTTTATGTACTAAATAACTGAATGTAATGATAAAGGAAACTTATTGAGTTCCAGTATTACATTTTAAATCAATGTACTTTATCCTTTAACATGTTAAATATAAGTTAAATAATCAGCATAAGCATGTAAAATAACTGGTGTTTTAGGGTACATGGGATCTCCCTGTATTACTTCTTATAACTGCATGTCAATCTAAAAGTATCTCAAAACAAAAAGGTTATTTTTTAAAATTGGCTATTTTAAAGCAAAAAATAGAAAGCAAACAACAAATACAATGAAGCACTATTAAGATATGAAAGCAAATCTGAACTAACTTGTGTACCATATCATTGTTGTGAGATAAAACACCACATAAAAATTCGTTAGAGAACATTTAAAGGTCTTTCTTATTCCTTTGTGTTGTTTTTTTAAAAGACAACTACTTTAGATTACTTTTGCTTAGTGAACTACTTTAGATTACTTTTGCTTAGTGAACTACTTTAGATTACTTTTGCTTAGTGAGAGAAAGCCTCTGCTAGGAGGAAGGCATCAGTTTCTTAAGCACCTCAGGTCTTTGGCTCACCTCAGAATTGTCCATGGCTGCTTTCAGAATGTTGGAGTGGGCGTTGACGGCCTGGACTGCAGCGTTCTGAGCTACAACAGCCTGCTGAGTGATGTGCGCAGTTTGGCTCAGAGCATCTTCTAAGCTCTTGGCTAGAGCTAAAGTAAAAAGAACAGTTAAAAAAAAAATAGATTCCCCCCCACATATGACTTTATTTTAAACTTTCACTCTTCTACTGAGTTTTCCATTGTAATTCTCCCAAAATGTAAAAAAAAACAGAAAAAACGTAATTAGTAATTATTGACTTTGGATGATAGATTTGTGGGGATTCATTATACTATTTTTATTGTTATGTACACCTAAAATTTTTTCAAAATAAAAAGTGTTTGGGGGTTATTTTAAGAAAAAAAATGCTTAAAGAAGGCTAGCATTTATTTCAAATGGGAGGGACAAGATTTAGGGCACTATAGTCCCTTTCACCTATCAGAAGCTGTAAGTTCGGCATAACCACTGGCATATTTTTTTTAAATATATTTTTATTGATTTCAGAGAGGAAGGAAGAGGGAGAGAGAGATAGAAACATCCATGATGAGAGAGAATCATGGATCGGCTGCCTCCTGCAAGTCCCCCACTGGGGATTGAGTCCACAAACCGGGCATGTGCCCTTGACCAGAATCCAACCTGGGACCTTTCGGTCCCCAGGCCGATGCTCTATCCACTGAGCCAAACCGGCTAGGGTGGCACTTTTCATTTTAAATAATCATATAGAACCACAGGGAAAAAAAGTAATAAAATTTAAAAAAAAAAAGAGGTAACCATTTTCATCTCCTCAGCAGGAAGGGACACTCACAGTAAATTATTTCTATCACCAAGATATATGATAACAGCCCTAACCGGTTCGGCTCAGTGGATAGAGCGTCGGCCTGCGGACTGAAGGGTCCCAGGTTCGATTCTGGTCAAGGGCATGTACCTTGGCTGCGGGCACATCCCCAGTAGGGGGTGTGCAGGAGGCAACTGATCGATGTTTCTTGCTCATGGGTGATTCTAACTCTCTATCCCTCTCCCTTCCTCTCTGTAAAAAATCAATAAAATATTTTTTTAAAAGATATATGATACCAGACAGACAAGAGGGGAAAAAAGACAAGCAAGAAAGCATGCAAACAAAAAAAAAAAGGTAACCTGAAAATGGACAGTGTTTTCCACAAACAACTCAGAAAATAGCAGATACCAGTATTCAAGATAACATTGCTATCTGTTGCTTCAGGAATCAAAAGAAACCTAATTTTTTTGTTTTAAAATAAAGCAAGGAATGATTTTAGATACAATACTAAAGTGAAAAAATGGTCATTTGAAGAAAGAAGGCCAGTGAGAATATGAACTTATCAGATATCAGATGACCAAAAAAAGAAAACTATATTTGGTACCTGAGACAAAAACAAAAGGTGACTTGGGGCAAAAGCAGCATAAGCTAGAGGACAAATGGGACCTGATGAACCACACACAATACCTCTGCGACACAGATAAAAGCTAGCCCTGGCCGGTGTGTCTCAGTGGTCAGGGTGAGTCTATGCACCAAATGGTCATGGGTTGGATTCCCAGTCAAGGGCATGTACCTGGGTACTTGGGTTGCCAGTTAGCTCCCTGCTCCCCCGTTCCTTGCCCACCCCCGTGTCTCCCCTTGGAGGCCAACCAGTCCATGTGTATCTCTCATATCTCTCTCTCTCTCTCTCTCTCTCTCTCTCTCTCTCTCTCTCTCTCTCTTTCTCTCTCTCTCCCTCTCCCCGTTTCTGTCTCTTTCTCTCTTTCTCTTTCTCACGCGCTTTACTCCCTCCTTTCCTTCCTTCCCCCCTCCCTTTTTTCTACGTTTTCTGAAAAACAATGGAAAAAATATACTCAGGTTAGGATTAACAAAACAAATAATAAAAAAAAAAAGGACAAAGCTAATACTAAGAAAATCCCAAATGTACAACTAAAGTTCAACTGAAAATACAGGGGATATATAGAGCTAAAGAGGCTACAAAGAAACATGCCTGAATTAATGGTGGGACATTTTTTCAAGCACAAAATAACAGTAAACCACTTTACAGAGGCTAGCAGACCCCGGAGATCAGGCTGCTGGCTTGAGGCCCTTTGCTTTTTCTTTTTATATTGAGTTGTATGAGTTTCATATATATTTTAGATTTTAAACCCCATATCAGATATATGGTTTGCAAATATTTTCTCTCATTCTACAGGTTGCCTTTTCACTTCATTGACTGTTTCTTTTGCTGCATAGAAGTTTTTTTAGTTTGATGTAGTCCAACTTGTTGAGTTTTTGTGCTTTGATTCTTGATAAGATATTTACACACACATTTTTAAATTAAAGTTTGGGAGAAAACTATGAGGTGACAGAAAAATCTTGAAAATTCTCACTTTGCCCAAAATGAAAGATAAAAATAACTAGACAAAGAAAAAAAGAACATAATGAAGCAGCAGGCAATGCCATCTTAAATTTATGGATTACTTCAAGTTGTCCATATGATAAAAGAAGAGTAAAAAATAAATTAAAAACATAAA
The DNA here is from genome assembly GCF_000412655.1 of Myotis brandtii. Lineage (NCBI taxonomy): Eukaryota > Metazoa > Chordata > Mammalia > Chiroptera > Vespertilionidae > Myotis > Myotis brandtii. Next base: position 143,264 of record NW_005371774.1, on the reverse strand, counting down.
TAAAAGGGAAAAGTGATTTTGATTTGTAGTAAATAATTCAGAAAAAAACTAAAAAGTGGAAAAAATAGAAATATTTCTTATTTAGACGTCAAAATATTCCTCAAAAAATACAACATTCTCAAAAAAAAAACAAAACACACCAATAAACAATAAAACAAACAAATCTACACCTATGCTCCTCTGTCCCTTTTACACTTTACGCAATTCTAACAAACTTGCCTCCTCAGAGTAGGGCAGATCCAAGGCATTAGGAGGGGAACAGGAACCACTCAAGGCAGAAGACAAATAGAAAAGGGGTAGGGAGAGACACACACACACACAAACTCTAAAAAATGTAAAACAAACATTTCCTCAATTCATCAAAAGTTACATGCCCACTACCAGGAGACATCAATATATTGCAGCACAGTACAATAAATTATGTTCCATGTACCTTATTTAAGACAGGAAAATACATTTTTAACACATCTATTTTCTTTTTTTAGACCATCAGAAAACTTAAAATTGAAATGTAAAAAGAAATATGCTTTAGTTAGCTGGAAACCGGAAATGTGTGGAACATCTGTCCCCCACCAATGGCATATAAGAGGCTACCACAGTGAGAGCCCAGAGGCTGGGTAATAAAGCAGAGGGTGCGCCACTCTGAACTGCACAAATAAGTTTATGAATTTAACAATTAAAAGACTGTTAGGCCATGCAACCTAACACCAAAAAACCCAAACCACCCAATTAAAAAATGGGCAGAGGACTTGAATAGATATTTCTCCCAGGAGGACATATGAAAAGATGCTCAACATCTCTAATCATCAGAGAAATGCAAATTAAAACCATACTGAGATATCACATCACACCTGTCAGAATGGCTATCATCAATAAATCAACAAACAACAAGTGTTGGCAAGGAGGTGGAGAAAAGGGAACCCCCATGCACTGTTGGTAGGAATTCAAATTAATGCAGCTGCTATGGAAAACAGTATGGAGGTTCCTCAAAAATTAAAAATGGAACAGCAATTCCACTTCAAGGTATTACCCAAAGAAATCCAAAACACTAATTCAGAAAGATATATGCATCCCTATGTTCACTGCAGCATTATTTACAATAGCCAAGATATGGAAGCAACCTAAGTGCCCATCAATAGATGATTGGATAAAGAAGATGTGGCACATACATACAATGGAATATTACTTAGCCATAAAAAATAATGAAATCTTACCAACTATGACAGCATGAATGAACCTAGAGTATTATGCTAAGTGAAATAAGTCAGAGAAAGACAAATGATACGCTTTCACTTATATGTAGAACCTAAAAAAATAAACAGAAACAGACTCATAGATACAGAGAACAAAATGATAGTTGCTAAAAGGGAGGGGGGTTGGGGGACTGAATGAAAAAAGTAAAGGGATTAAGAAGTATAAATTGGTAGTTACAGAACAGACATGGGGATGTAAAGTACAGCATAGGGAATATAGTCTACAATATTGTAGTAAGTATGTATGGTGCTTCTTGGGTACTAGATTTATTGAGGGGGATCACTTAGTAAATTATATTAAGTATCTAACCATTATGATATATACCTGAAACTAATGCAATATTGAATGTCAACTGTAATTGAAAAAAGTAAAAAAAAAAAAAAGACTCAGGCAAATTGCAAACAATTTCTGTTCATCAGAGTACAAAGAACCTTTAGCACTAACCATAATAAGAACAAATGGAGAAAGTACAAGTATTATTTGGAGTTTTCACCAACGGTACACTAATAGCCCTTGTTACCTGGGTAAAAGCAGTTTAGATGGAAAGAACACAAATGATGAAATAAAGGTGGTGAATAGAGCAAGGCCACTAAAGAAAGAAAAGGAACCACAACTAGCTGATAGATGAGAAACTTATGCTGATGGTTGAAGAAGAGAGCAACTAACAGGGATGACCCGAAGCACTTCAGAAGCCGTCTGGTTTACATACACTCAAGCTTAACTTGTTCTTGCTTTTCCTGTTGTGCAAGGCGAGCTGCAACTTCTTCAGGTGGTCGCTCCCTTACAGAAGTTGAGGATGCTTCCTCTTGCAGCAAAAGTAGAGAGGAAATCAAATTTCAGCACAGAATTTCAAAAGCTCACAGGGATATAAAAATACCATCGTTTTACTTGCCAGCTATATCAACTGAGAGCATCACTCAATGACTCCAACATGAAGAAATAAGAAATCAGTTCTTAGACTCCTTGTTTTCAAAGTTTTATTCAGACCTTGAAATTGTAAAAATTACCTAAGCAAGTCTGCAGACTTAAAATCAATATAAATGTGTACTTACACAGTGTCTAGGGGTTGTCTAGGCATTAAATAGTTCTGATGAGCATATCATTTATAAACCACAATATACATAATTAAACTACCTGAGGTTGCAGCCTTGGCTTTTCCTTCATCAATGTGAGGGTGATCAGTTTTTACAGAATCCTCATGCTGAACCGCAGGGGCTGGGACCGACAGTGTATCACCTGCTGCAGAAATAATTTTGGCTGCCTCTGTAGATGCTGTAAATACGTTACTCATGGTATTTATAGTTTCCCGGAATAACAGAGAATCACACAGGTATCCACTACTACTACCACCCACTTCATGTCTGACTCCTTAAAAACACAAATGGATGTGCTGCCACTATTCAAACACACAAATAGACAGGGGCACTGTCCATCACATACCCACACCCAGAAGATACAACAGCTGGGAAACACTAGAGAAAAGAGTCTTGTCAGCATCCACCTGCAGTTTAACCATCATTATTCTCAAGCAAGGCTTCTAGTAACAGTACTAAGTGCACTAAATACCAACACATGAGAGGCGTACATAAAAGATTTACATAACATGGGAAAATAATAACAAAGGAAAAAAGAGCCTATAATGAAGAAGGCAGACAAAAGAAAGTAATTAACCAAAAAAACCATTTTAATTGAAGAGTGGTAGAGATGAAACAAGAGGTGTGAGCAAGAACAAGATGAACATTTTAAACACAAGATCACAGTAAAGATAGTGAATTAGTGAAGAACAGAACTCTGTTAAAATTATTTCAGACATATTTTTGAAGAAAGGAAAGTTGAAAAAACTCAAGAGCTCATAAATTATAAATAAAAGTGTTGAAGAGAAAAAGAGTAATTATAGAGGTGGAATAAAAGGGAAAAGAGCAACAAAATGGAGAAAATTTTTTTAAAGAACCGAAGGTCCCATTTAAGAAATAAAGCTGGAATATCACAAAATCCATTAGCTTCCTGCTCTCCATTGGACCCTTGTGAATTCTCCACAATAGTGATCTTATTAAAATAAAAGTCAGATATCAGTCCCCTGGCTCAGAACCCTCCCAAGGACTTCCCATCCCACTCAGATATAAAGCAAAATTCTTTTTTTTAAGCAAATTCTTATGATGGCCTCCCTTGCTGGCCTCATTTGCTAGTAGTGTTCTTCTCTTGCTCCACACCCCAGCTTCATCTGCTCCTTGCTGGAAAATGCCAAGCCCTTGCACTAGCTAATCCCTCTGCCTGGGATGCCTTTCCCCACCAGCCTTCCATGACTCACTGCCTCATCTCTTAGCCTCAGCTCAAATGAAACCTTCCAGGCAACCTTTCCCTACTGACCCCATTAGAACTGCAATATTCCCTTCCACACTTACTTACTACTAACATCCTATACATTTTACTTATGTATTTAATATATGATCTCCCTCCCCTCATCCCACTAAGGAATAATCCCAGTGTTTGTGTTTGTTAGTTTTTACTATTTATTCATTGCTATATCCCCAGTACCTAGAAGACTGCTTGGCACATAGGAGTGAATATTTGCCAAGTGGAAAAAAGTCAACTGATTTAATTGAGGACAGAGGAGACTAAGGAGTTCAAACATAACTAGCCTAACTCTAACCTGTTCAGTAACACATTTGAAGTGTATCGCTGAACAGGTTAGAGCAGTGATGGCGAACCTTTTGAGCTTGGCGTGGCAGCATTTTGAAAAACCCTAACTTAACTCTGGTGCCGTGTCACATATAGAAATTTTTTGATATTTGCAACCATAGTAAAACAAAGACTTATATTTTTGATATTTATTTTATATATTTAAATGCCATTTAACAAAGAAAAATCAACCAAAAAAATGAGTTCGTGTGTCACCTCTGACACGCGTGTCATGGGTTCACCATCACTGAGTTAGAGTTAGGTTCAGTGCTGTTCACTAAGGTGGGATTATTAATAAATCGTGATGGCAAAAAATATCTACAGATCTAAACTAGATCAGACACTTTAATCACTAAAAATAAAGAGAGGAGAAAAAAACTAGTGAACAGGGAAAAAACAGGTGCAAAAAGAGAATATGTAAATCTGAAGGGGAAAGCTAGGAGTCAGAGGGGAAAAAAAGAATAGAAAAAATAAAGTCTGTTGCAGGTAAGACAATTCTTGCCATTACCCTCACTGAGCAGCTATTCATAATAAAGCCCAATTCCATATCCCTCTCAACCTCTCAACCCCTAAAATGAGAGTCCTTCCTGCAGAAGGGCCGCCCTCTTAACCACGGGTACAGATATATTAAAACAATTCATTTGCCCATAATTTTAGAAGAATGATTATAAATATAGGTACCTGTTGAAGCTGGAGTGTCGCCCTTGTGTTTTTGGAGTTTAGATTCTTTCATTACCTCTGATAAACTGGAGATTTTTAGTGGACCAGACTCAATCTTGGAAATGAAAAACATTTAACATTTCAGATATAAAACTGTTTATTCAGAAAGGAAGCATACAGTAACATGTATTATTTCAACAATCAAGTCTTTCAGGCTTTTAACACAGAGTTAGCACTTTACAACATAATGTTTTATTAACCATATTAAGAGAAGCCTTCATATTAAAAAAAAAAAGCAGTTCAAAAATTTCATTCCAAAGGATTAATAGTAACAAAGACTTCTCTTAGGGCAACTAATACATGATGTATGAGTATCCCTTTAAATACCACTCTTTTTACATATACAATATTGAGAAGACTATTTCCATTTGCTTCCTAAATCATGTGTTATCTTCTGTATACGTTGTTAGAAACAAGTGATTTTTATAGGCTCTGAGTAAAAATGAAATTAGCTTTTTATATCTTTAATCTCCAGGATTCATGCAACTACATACTAAAAATATATAATCTAATTGTCACGCCTCTCTCTCAATTACCACCTGCCTTTAGTTTAAGGCCCTGTTCATTAACAGGACTGCCAGATGATGTGCTAGAGAAAATTACTGAGTAATAGCAATATTTTCATTTACCACCTATGTTGTCCCATTTTTTGCCAGAACTTGGTAGGCAGTGGGACTCAGATATCCCAAAGATGACTACTCAATGACTACTCAAACAAAACTCTGTCACTACCAGAAATTAAACATATATGTATTTTATTTTTATTAAAATTTTATTTTTTAAATCATGAAATACAGCTCACTATAACAAGCAAAATAATATCAAGATAAAGCAATAGTTTTCATTTGCCTCTCTATTGCTCCTTTCCCTTCCAGCACTCTCATGTTGCTACTGCTAATAGCTGAACTCAACGCTCCCCCCACCCGTACCCTGAGCAGAAGCTCAGGAATATACACACATACAAATTTTCATTTCTTTAAACTAAAATAGGGTTATATTATATAAATGACCATGTAACTTGCTTTTTTCTCATTTAACAATACATCGTGGACATTCTCTTCCAGCTCAAGAAATTCTTTTTTGTTGTATAATATCCTAATTTAACTGCATACCTAATATACTTGCAAAACCCATAATTTGGCCAATTACTCCCCTGTTTTTGGTCATTCAAGTTGTTTTCTGTTTTGTTAAACATCCTTATCCATATAATTGAAAAGCACTATAGAGTGGTATCTGTAGGACAGTTTGCCAAAAGAGGAATTGCAGGGTCAAAGGGATGGAATATTTTCAACATATATTAACAGATCACTTTCATATATGATTCTAGAAACCCATACTCTCACAATAAATGTGCTCATGTATGAATATGATCTATTTCTAGACTGACTTACTCTTTTGTTAAAAATACTTTTATTTATTTCAGAGAGGAAGGGAGAGGGAGAGAGAGAAACATCAATGACAAGAGAGAATCATTGATTGGCTGCCTTATGCACGCCTTTACTGGGGACCGAGCCTGCAAACCCAGGTATGTGCCCTTGACCGGAATCGAACCCAATATCCATCAGTCCACAGGCCGACACTCTATCCACTGAGCCAAACCAGCCAGGGCATAGCCTTATTTGTTCTATCTCTAATTTCTAATCCTGTGTCAAAACCTTACTGTTTTATTAAAGAAGGATTATAACAAAGTCATTATCTGGAAAAGCAAGTATCATCTAACACTTTTCAAAATGTTCATAGCTACATTATTTATCCTTCTATACGTACTAGAATCGTCATCTGATTCTTCAACCTCTAGAAAAATCTATTAGAATTCTATTAGCTATGTGCGTGTGCATGTATATGTACATGTATATGTCATTTCCCAGCTATATATAAATTTAGGAGAAATTTGAGAGAAATAGATAAATTTGAGAGAAATGACATTTTTAACATATGAGTCTCATCAAAGAATATAACATTTGTCTCCATTTAGGCAAGTCTTATTCCATGTCCATCAAAAAGATTTTAAGTTGCCCTAACTGGTTTTGCTCAGTGGATCCAGCGTCAGCCTGCGGACTGAAGGGTCCCAGGTTCTATTCCGGTCAAGGGCATGTACCTTGGTTGCGGGCATATCCCCAGTAGGAGGTGTGCAGGAGGCAGCTGATCTATGTTTCTCTCTCATGGATGTTTCTAACTCTCTATCCCTCTCCCTTCCTCTCTGTTAAAAAAAAATCAATAAAATATATTTTTTTAAAGAAGATTTTAAGTTTATCTTCTCTCAATATTTACTATCTATGCATAAATAACCATGTTGGCACTAAAAGGATTCCCATAAAATAAAATGTATATTTTTTAAAAGCATTAAGTTGAGCCTTGGCCAGCATGCACAGTAGTTAGAGCATCGGCCCACAGCACCAAAGGGTTGAGGGTTTGATTCCTGGTCAAGGGCACGTACCTGCATTGTGGGTTTAATCTACATGGTTGGGACACGTGCAGGAGGCAACCGGTTGATGTGTCTCTCTCTCTCTCTCTCTCTCTCTCTCTCTGTTGTTTCCACTCTCTCTGAAAAGCAATGGAAAAAATATCCTCAGCTGAGGATTAACAAAATATAAAAATAAATAAATAAAAGCAATAAGTTAATAACAATGCGTAACAATTCAGAATGCTAATAAATAAATGGTAAAAATTTCAAAATAAAAACACTAACTGCTATTTTAATTTAGAGGTGAGAAAACTCACTTTGGTCTGTGTAGTGAAGGATGCAGACTTGAAGAGAACATTAGTAGACAAAAGAAAGGAAGTAATTCAGGGTAGAAGACCACAATGGCAAAAGTTGTGCAAATAGAAGGGATCTTTGTGTAGTTCTCCGCTTTAACCCAAGGCCCTTGGAACAGTGCCTGGGTACATAATAAGCATTCGGCATACATTTGCTGAATAAGAATGGAAAGCACAGGCATATTTATAAGGTAAACTGGCATAAAGCCAAGGACCATTCAGAGATAAGGCCCAAAAGGTAAATGAAAGCCAGACTGGCAAATGTATCAAATATCAACCTAGGAACTAGTAAAAACCACCAACTACAGAATAAAGGAACTGATGGCCAGCTCTTAGGCTAACAGTTAACCACTCTTGGATCCACTTTCCTTATTCAGAACATGAGACAATTTCTAAAGTCTCTAGTTTTTACATTCTGCGATCTTGTCTTTTAAACAATCCTATATAATAAAAGGGTAATATGCAAATTGACCCTAACAGCAGAACGACTGGGAATGACTGGTCACTATGACACACACTGACCACCAGGGGGCAGACGCTCAATGCAGGAGCTCTCCCTGGTGGTCAGTGCGCTCCCACAGGGGGACCTCTGCTCAGCCACAAGCCAGGCTGACGGCTGCCAGCACAGGGGTGGTGGCGGGAGCCTCTCCCACCTCCTCAGCAGCGCTAAGGATGTCCGACTGCAGCTTAGGCCTGCTCCCCGCTGGCAAGTAGACATCCCCTGAGGGCTGCCAGGCTGCTCCCCGGGGAGCGGGCGTAAGCCAGCAGCTGGACATCCCCTGAGGGGTCCCAGACTGCGAGAGGGCACAGGCCGGGCTGAGGGACCCCCATGAGTGCACAAATTTTTATGCACCAGGCCTCTAGTAGAAAATGTACAAAAGTTCTTGATAAGTGAGCTCATAAAAACATGATAGCACTTATCCGATTCTCTGATATTGATATGAGGATAGCCTATCTCTGTTTCTCCCCACCCCTTCCAACTCACTCTAAAAATCAATGGAAAAAAATATCCTCTGGGTGAGGATTAACAAAACAAAAAAAGAAAGAAAAGATTGTGTAGGATGAGAGGAACTAATCTAGTCTGTAAGTTCATTTGCATATGAAATGATAAAGGTCAGAACTGGGATAAGGATAATGGTAATGCCAGAAAGAGAATAAATATCAGAGATTAAACATGATAGAATAGCTAATAAAATATAGGCAACTATGGAAATGAATCCAAGAATTCTAACCTACCTACCGGACAGCATGGTACTATCTTTAATACAAATAAAGCAAATCGGGAAGTGTGTAAGTTTTGAGGTGGTCCAATATGGACCTGCCAAGTTACCCTAGTGGAAATGTTCAGTGGAGTAGCTAAAGGACTGAGAAGAAGTCAAGGTTATTATTGAGAGAGATAAACATGTCACCTACGAAGAATGACACTTAAAGTCACGCATGAAGTGAGAAAAGAACACTACTATGAGCTATTCAGCCTGACTCCATGCTCCTAGAATTGCTTCCAGCTATTTCTCCTGGGTTATGGAGCTTAAAATGGACTGAGGATTTTAGAATGAATCCACAGGATTCTGCTCCTTGATTATTGGAGATGCAAGACTATCTCCCTCAGGCAGCATAAACATTTCAAAGTTCATACAAAGAATAAATGATGTAGAAGACTAAACAAGAACATTTTGAAAAAGCATGTTTGGGGGCTGGGGATTGTCAGAGGACACTTGCTTTTCTAAATATTAACTTTGTTACAGGATTGGCCTCTAGACCATACTAGATACTGGAGAACAGAAGTCCACCCAGCTTCTAAGAATAAACTGATCAGCCATGTCCAGCCTCACAGCATAAAGAAATACCCAATACTAAATCAGCAAATATCCATGCTCTCTTTTGTAAATTTTTTTCAAACAGTTGTTTGAATGAAAATATATTTAAGATTTTTTTTTTAAGCTTGATGGGGGAAAACAAGGGTGAAACTCTGAAGAATATGTACAAAGTCCAAGGAATGCCAATCAGTACTGAAGAACCAATTAGTATGTAGCTGAAAATTCTGACTCTGATTTGTGGCCTACAAGGAGCCATTACTAACAAAAACATTTGGGTTCTGTGTCAGGACCATTCTACGTTTGTCTTCAGTGGTGTAAGTCAGAGCTTGACAGCAGCAATGGTGTGGGCTGACACGGACCCTCTCAGTTCACAGGACAGCTAGGGTTACCTCTACCGGAGCTGGCTCTTCCATTTACCTTCATGTGCCAACCAATTATTTCCTATATGGTGTATACTAAGTGGGAGCACTTATGGGACTCCAAAGGGATAAAATTCTAACACTACAGATTAATATTTTTAAAAACCTGACAAATCCATCTACTGAATTATACATGCAAGTTCTACTAAATTATATATGCAAGATACTTTCAAGATGAAAACAACCTGCTTTTAAAAGTATGCCATAGGGTAAATTGAAGTAATATTTAAAATGCTTACCGGCTTCTTTGACAATGAAATACTATAAGGTGAGGAACCAAGAACCATTTCAAAGAGTTTGTCTGAGTAAGGTATGGTTTTCTCTACACTTTCTCGGAAATGAGAATCCAATTTGGCATACAGGATAGTGCCACCAATACCTCCGCCAACAAACAAAAGACCAGCTCCAGCAATTTTGGCAGGAGACAACCTGAGTGAAAGAAATAGGAACACATTTATATTTCCTGCCTCTCCTAAATCTATGCAAAGACCTCTAACCACTACTGCTCTGCCACTGCTTCAGATCACAGCAAGCTTATTAGCGCAGCTGCACATCACCTTTCCCTGATTTATTTTAAACATGTCCACAACAGAAAATCACATTTATTTATGAGTAACTAAAAAAAATTTAAATACAGTAATAGCTAGGATAGATATGAAGCAATCTACCCTTTAACACTTAACATTCAAGATGTTCACAATCATGAAATTTCCTTTGAACCCAAAAAAGAACTATCACTTTCAAATTTCCTCTTCCCTTAAATCAAACCATTTATAAAAGTAAGATAATAAAACAACAAACATAACTAACAACACTTTTTAAATTACAATGTGCTGAGTTCTGGACATAAATCTATTTGCCATAGAGTGGAAGAGAGCACAGGATGGGGAAGCTTCTACCTTGAAAGCCAACTAATTACCAAAGAACCAAAAAGAGAATCATAACAAACTTTCACCTACAAGTAAGTAATGATCCAAATATATTACAGTAAAGCTTCAGTGTTCGAACCCCTTAACAAAAAGGTTCCAGCAGCTATTCCCATAGTCAAGGAAAACACACACACACACACACACCCTCTTAGCCAGGGGTCCTCAAACTTTTTAAACAGGGGGCCAGTTCACTGTCCCTCAGACCATTGGAGGGCCGGACTATAGTTTAAAAAAAAACTATGAACAAATTCCTATGCACACTGCACATATCTTATTTTGAAGTAAAAAAACAAAACATGAACAAATACAATATTTGTATTTGCATGTGGCCCGCAGGCCGTAGTTTGAGGACCCCTGCTCTTAGCAGACAGTTAAAAGTCTGTTTACAGTGAGACATACTACATACCCAGAACTGCCTGCAGTGGAGTATCTACGGCATGGTCGCAAGGGACGGAGGATAAACTTCCCACAGAGACAACTCTAGAGAGGAAGAAGGAAACATCAGAACCAATACAGTTAAAGGAATGTGGAAAGCTTTTAGAGTTGGTAACTTAAGAACTAATACTTTTATTACAAATGTCTTCATTAAACAAAAATTATTTTACTTTCAGAAATTAATTTACCATGAAACATATTTATAGACCCTTAAAAACAATGACGATTCTTGCACCCCAAAGGTCATATAAAATACATTTTAAGATTTTTAAAAAAGGGATTATCAGACTATGATCAATTAGCACTTTTAAGTGTTATATATGTTAATTATTTCTTGGATATAAGTGGGATTTGCCATAATGCTTTTTTTTTTTAATTTCAGAGAGGAAGGGAAAGGGAGAGAGAGAAAGAAACATCAACATTGAGAATCACTGACCAGCTGCCTTCTGGCCGCCCCCTACCAGGGATCGAGCCTGCAACCCCTGCATGTACCCTGACTGGGAATTGAACTAGTGACTTCCTGGTTAATAGGATAAAACTCAACCACTGAGCCACACCAGCTGGGTTCTCTCTCTTAATTAAAAAAAAAAGTGTGTCCTCAGATGAGAATTTCCAAAAAATACATTTAAAATAAAAACTCAAAGTTTAGTTGTGTATAGAGTGAGCTCTCCCACATTCTTCTGACCCCCAGCTACTCAGCCAATGCTATCCAGATACATTTTGTGCCAGAGAATTCCTGACCCACAACCTTTACACAAATGATACCATGTTCAACACCCAGTTCTGTACAAAGGTTCATTCAACAATACATATTTGAGATCATCCTATCAATATATGACAATCTTTGGATTTTACTGATTCAGTATTCCATTGTATGGAGGCTACTTAATGTATTTAACCAGCCCTCTTTGGATTGACATTGGGTTTTTGTCTTTATTTTTGTTATAATAATTCTGCCTGGGAAACATAATGTCATTTTGGCTCAATTCTTAAAATTTGCAATGTTGATAAGTACTGCAAAATTAGTCAAACTGCCCTCTAGTAATAATATGAGAATGTTTTCCACAGCCTTCCAACACACTTTCAATGCAGTTTTAATCACAATTTCCTTTATTATGACTTTTTTTTATATTTATGATCCCTTTTTATTTCCTCTTATATGAAGTATAAGAGCATATCCTTTTACCACTTATTTAAATAAGACTAATCTTTTTCATACTCTTTTAAGTGTTCTTTATGTATGAAGAGAAACTAGCCATGTATCTGCTAAATGCAATGTTTTTATCCAGTTTGTGATCTGTTTTTTATCTTTGCTTATGGTAGCTTATGCTGTGCAAAAAAATTACTTCTATGTAGTCAAAACTGTCAATTTTTCCTTGTATGCCTTCTGAGTTTTCTCATATCCTTAAAAAGCCACCCTCTGATTATATAATAACTAGGGGAGGGGAATTGGGGGGGGTGTCCCTCAGCCCCACTTGTGCCCTCTCACAGTCTGGGACCCCTCGGGAGATAACCACCTGCTGGCTTAGGCCCACTCCCTGGGTGGCAGATAGCAGGCCCGGATGGTGGCAGGGCAGGCGGGATGGCGCTGTCCCGCCCTGCCTGCAGTATGCAAATTAGCCGCCATCTTTGTTGGCCGTTAATTTGCATATCGTGCTGATTAGCCCATGGGAGGCGTAGCGAAGGTACGGTCAATTATCGTGTTTGTCTGTTATTAGATAGGATTCTTCCATGATCTCTTCTACTCTGATGGTTTCATTTTTTTATATTTAAATCTTTGAACCTAGTGTAAGGTATAAGGTATAGATTCAATTTTATTTTTTTCCAGATGTCTACTCAGTTGTCCCTAAATCATAGAAAGCATAATCCACTTTTTCTAACAATTTGAAATGCCACCTTTAAAATATACCAAATTCCTGGATGCATTTAGAGTACCTAATTTGTTTACTTATCTATTATCTATTTATAATTAATACCACAATGTATTAACTACTGCATATTAGAATTAGCTTTCAATCTGGTAGGGCTAGTCCTCTCTTTTAGTACTATTCTTTTACAGAATTTTTCTGGATTAAAAAATTTTTATTGAATTTATTAGGGTGACATTGGTTAATAAATCTATATAGGTTTCAGGTGTACAGTTCTATAATACATCGCCTGTATACTGTAGTGTGTTTACCACCCCAAGTCAAGTCTCCTGTCACCATTTATCCCCCTTTTACCTCCCCCGATACCCCTTTCCCTCTGGGAATCACCATACCATTGTGTCTATGAGTTGTTTTATTCTTTGCTAAATTCCTTCACCTTTTTCACCCAGTCCTCCAAACGCGCTTCCCTATACAGCTGTCAGTCTGTTCTCTGTATCTATGAGTCTGTTTCTATTTTGTTTGTTCATTAGATTCCACATATAAGTGGAATCTGCATTGAAAATGTGTTGGAAGGCTGTGGAAAACATTCTCATATTATTACTAGAGGGCAGTTTGATTAATTTGGCAGTATTTGTCAATACTGCAAATTTTACTTTAAGAAATGACATTATGTTTCCCAGGCAGAATTACTTACTATTATAACAAAAATAAAGACAAAAACCCAATGTCCATCCAAATCATATGGTATTTGTCTTTCTCTGACTGGCTTATGTCACTTAGCATAATACTCTCCAGGTCCTTCCATGTTGTCCCAAAAGGTAAGATTTCCTTTTTATAGCTGAGTAGTATTTCACTGTGTAACTATACCACTGCTTTTTTATCCAGTCATCTACAGATGGGCACTTGGGCTGCTTCCAAACCTTGGCTACTATAAATAATGCTGTAATGAACAGAAGGGTGCATTTCTGGATTTTTAAAAGCTGGGCTATCAAAATGCTTTCAATGAAATAACACACCTTCAAGTATAAAATGCACCCTGATTTAAAAGGGGTAAAATGTGAGCAAATTTATCTTTTATGACCAAAAATGATAGCAATAAAAAGTTTCATACTTCTGTATGAGAAAAAAACAGAAATGATAATATCATGAGTCATATTAATAGGATTTTTATTAAATCTGTGGCTCTTGATCTTTAAAAAAGTATCATTTTCATTAGCCTACCTTCATATTCTATGTAGCATTTAATATCCTGAATAGAACATTAAAAGCTAGAAAATTTAAGGCTTTCATGGTTTTATCACACAAGTAAAAGTCCATAGACACCAGTTTAGTTTTGCCTACTTAAAAAAAGTTTATTATCTTCTAAATCTCTTTTAATCTAGAGGTTTTCCCTCCAAAATTTAATTTGTTGAAAGGAACCTGGGTTGCTTGACCTGTAGAATTTTCCAGACTGGATTTTGTTCAAGATGCAATTTAACATGTTCCTGCCCTCTGTACTTTCTGTAAACTAGCGTTGGATCCAGACACTTGCTCAGGCTCAGGTTTACCCTCTGGCAAAGCTTTAGGTGGTATTGTGTTCTTTCATCAGGAGGCACATGTCTTGGTTGTCTCTCTTAGTGGATGTTATCAATTGTGTTACTGTACAATGTCTATATTCATTACTTTATTCAGAGTCGCAAAAAGTAGTCTCTAATTCATTATTTTTCATTCATTTGACATTTTATTTTTTTTATTTTTTTTAGTTAATCTTTACACAAAGATATTTTTTCCATTGATTTTTAAAGAGAGTAGAAGGAAGGGAGGGAGGGTGAGTGAGAGAGAGAGAGACATATCAATTGGTTGCCCTGAGGACTGGGGCCACCTGGAGCCGGGGAACTAAACTACAACCCAGGTACATTCCCTTGACTGAGAATTGAACTCTCGACCTTTCAAACACTAAGCCACACCAGCCAGGGTCATTATTTAACACTAGAGGCCTGATGCACAAAATTCGCACAAGAGTAGGCCTTCCTTCCCCAGGCTGCCGGCACCGGCTTCCCTCTGGCATCCGGGACCTGGGCTTCCCTCACAGTCCCAGCTCTGTACAGGTCATCTGGAAGGACGCCCAATCTAATTAGCATATTACGCTTTTATTATTATATATATATATAAATATATAAAAGCCTAAGTGACCATTATGACCAGTCAACCAAACGACAGGTCAACTGGTCACTATGACAACACACTGACCACCAGGGAGCAGACACTCAATGCAGGAGCTGCCCCCTGGTGGTCAGTGCGCTCCCACAGCCAACCTCCCGTGGTCCCTTCCCCCCACCCCCCGCCAGCCCCAATGTACCCCGATCACCGACCAGGCCGAGGGACCCTAACCATGCACAAATTCGTGCACTGGGCCTCTAGTAGATATAATAAAAGGCTAATATGCAAATAGACTGAACCACGGAACAACCAACCAACCAAACAACAGGTCACTATGAAATGTGCTGACCACCAGGGGGCGTGTGTGGAACATGGCAGGCATCGGCCAAGACGGAGATGGTGGAGCAGGTAAGCGGGGATGCCAGATCAAGGTGGGGGTGCCAGTCACTGTTATCAGGACAAGCCTCTGGTGGTTATTGAAAATTCTTTGCTCCCATGTGCTGTGGTCCTGCCTGGCGCTCACACCCGCTGCCGGCGCCCAACACTCAGTCCCGTCAGTGGGTGGAAGTGGCGGCTGCTGGCCCCAATCGCCCCTGAGGGCTTCTCCACCTCCCCCTGCTCCTGAGGAGCGATCAGGGCAGCAGCTGCCACTCGCACCTGCTGACAGCACCAGTCCTGCTCACACTCACTGCTGGCGCAGCCCCAATGGCTCTGCGCCGTCAGCAGGTGTGAGCGGGGCCGGCACTGTCAGCACGTGGGAGTGGCGGGAGCAGCGGCAGCGGTGGGAGCAGGGCTGCCAGTAGACAGAGGACCAGGAGCCATGGCAAGAGGGGCCAGGCAGGGGCACGGAGGATGGGCCATACCCACCCCTGTGCCCACCACAGCCTTGCGCCCCACAATTCCTTTCAAGGTGCACGAATTCGTGCACTGGGCCCCTAGTATATAGATAAACATAATTTTTATCTATATAATAAGTGCTATTTATTTTGTAAAATAACATGATGCTATTATTCATGCACTCAGGGGGGAGGGTCGCTCAGTCTGGCCTGTGCCCTCTCGCAGTCCAGGACCCCTTGGGGAATGTCCCACTGATGACTTAGGCCTGGGGGAGCGGGCCTAAGCTGGCAGTCAGACATCCCTCAGGCAGCCCGGAAGCCTGCGGGGAGCAGGCCTAAGCCATTAGTCGGACATCCTTAGCACTGATGCAGAGGCAGGAGAGGCTCCCACCACCTCCACTGCGCTGGCCAGCCATGAGCCGGCTTCTGGCTGAGCAGTGCTCCCCCTGTGGAAGCACACTGACCACCAGGGGGTAGCTCCCTGCATTGAGCATCTGCCCCCTGGTGGTCAGTGCATGTCATAGCAACCAGTCATTCCCAGTCATTCTGCTGTTAGGGTCAATTTGCATATTACCTTTTTATTATATAGGACTAGTGGCCCAGCGCGCAAAATCGCACCCAGTAGGCCGCCCACTGCTTCCATGGAAGCCAGCAGGAGCCGCAGCGCACCCGCGAGGGAGGTAGGAGCCGTGCCACTTCCGCGGGAGGGAGGCGGGAGAGAGCCGCCACTGCCTGCAGGAGCCCAGAGGAAGCCGCTGCCATCGCCGCCCACGGAAGCTAGAGCAGGGGGTGGGACCGAGAGGTGCTCCATGCATCTCCTGGTGACCAGTCACACACACAGCCCCGCCCACCCGTGAGCACCTGCTGTGCATGCAGCCTCCTGCTGATCGGTCGTTACACGTGAGGACGTGACAACCACTTGCATATTAGCCTTTTCTTATACAGGATTATTGTATTATTTTTTCCATAGTTACAACGGTACACCTACTTTTGCCCCACTCTGTATATTGTATGTTGGTTATATGGGCAACAGATAACTTGTCTCTTTAGTTAACAGGTCTTTAGGCTGAAAGGAAAATTGCTTAAGGGAGCTATATCCTAAGAGTCACATTGACATCCAAAATGTCCTATTCGCAGAGGAATCTGATTTCGATGACAAGACCCTGATGCTGTAATGGGATCAGATTTTGAAGGGTTTTGAGGAAGGTTGTGAATGTATTTGAAAATTGTAAAGGGCAGGCTATATTATCCAAAAATGACTGCAATAGTATTTCCTGTAGCACATGCTCTTCCAGAATCCTGCCACTCCTCCAAAGTGAGTTCTACTACCCTCCCCTTGAACAATGCCAGGACTTGGTTATTAATTTACTAATAGAGGGCACTGAAAGTGTCACTGTGTGACTTCGAAGACTAGAACATAAAAGGGAATACAGCTTCTGCCAGCTGCCTCTCATCACATTTGCTCTTGGAACACAGCAACCAAACTGTGAGGAAGCCCAGACTGTGAGGAAGCCTCTACTGGATGTGTAGGTGTTCCAGCCAACAGCCCCAGCTGAGGTGTCAGATGCAGCCAGTATCAACTGCCAGACATGAGAATGAGGAGGTGTGAGATGACTCTACCCCCACCCACTGCCTGACTACACCCTCATGAGGGCCACTGAGGCCAGCTGAGTCCCAGCAACCCCCAGAACTTAGACAATAAATAAAAGTTATTTTACCCCAAGCTCGAGGTAGTTTATGTAGCTATAGCTAATCAGAACACTATCTTTATGAATTCATGAATTCAAACACTTTTGGTGGATTTTAACCAATTGTAATTATTATCCTTTTAAAAATTTAAATTGTCCCCATCTTTGGCCAATTAATGCCACTTCAATATATATTATCTTTTTATATTAATTATGTGTGTGTGTGTGTGTGTGTATATATATATATATAAAGAGAGAGAGAGTGTGAGAGAGTGTGTGTGTGTGTGTGTGTGTGTGTGTGTGTGTGTGTGTGTGTGTGTTTGGTCTCTATACCTCAAGCCATCTGCAAATACCTAGTGGCAAGCTGTTTTTTTTCCATGTGTGTAGTAAAATTCACTTATAAAAGTCACCATTTTAACCTGGATGCTGTGGCTCAGTTGGTTGAGAATGGCCCCATTAACCAAGAGGTCACCGGTTGGGCCCCGGCCAGTTGCTCAGTGTTGAGAGCGTTGGCCAGCAGACCAAAGGGTGGCAGGTTCGATTCCCAGTCAAGGCAGGTACTCAGTTTTAGGTTCGATCCCTGGCCAATCGGGGAGCATGCAGGAGGAAACCAGTCTATGTGTCTCTCTCACATCAATGTTTCTCTCTCTCTCTCCCTCCCCACTTCCTCCCTCCCACTCTCTCTCTAAAGATCAACGGAAAAAAATATCCTTGGGTGAGGATTGAAAAAACATTTTAAAAAGAGATCACCGGTTGGATTCCAGGTCAGGGCACATACCAGGGTGCAGGCTCAATCCCCAGTAGAGGGTGTGCAGGAGGCAGCCAACCAATGTTTCTCTCATCAATTTCTACCTCTCTCCCTCTCCCATCTGCTCTCTCTTAAAAATAAATAAACCTTTTTTTTCAAGTCACGGTTTTAAAGTGTGCTTTCAGTACATTCGCACTGCTATGCAACAATCAAAACCTCTAATTCTAGAACATTTTCATCACTCCAAAAGGAAATTCCTGTGCCAACTACATAGTCTCTCCATTTCCTCCTCTCTCCATCCACTGACAATCACTAG
Source organism: Myotis brandtii (assembly GCF_000412655.1). Classification (NCBI taxonomy): domain Eukaryota; kingdom Metazoa; phylum Chordata; class Mammalia; order Chiroptera; family Vespertilionidae; genus Myotis; species Myotis brandtii. The sequence continues at coordinate 124,659 of NW_005371774.1, read as the reverse complement.
ATCTACTTTCTGGCTCTATAGATTTGACTATTTTGGATATTTTGTATAAATGAAATCATATGTAGCCTTTTCTGCATGGCTTCTTTCACTTGGCATAATGTTTTTAATGTTTATCCTGTTGTGACATGTATCCTGCATATAGATGTACTTAATTTATTTTATGGTTGGATGTAATATTTCATCATATAGATATACCATATTCTGTTTATCCAGACATCAGTTGGACATTTGGGTTGTCTCCATCTTTTGGCTACTGTGAACAGTGCTATGAACATTCATCTGCAAGTTTTTGTTTGAACACCTGTCTTCAATTCTTTTGGGTAGAACTTCAGGGTCATGGTAATTCTATGTTTAACTGTGTACCATTTTATATTCCCCAGCAGCGTATGAGGGTTTCAATTTCTCCACACCCTCACCAACACTTGTTTATCACCTAGTGCCGTGATCGGCAAACTGCGGCTCGCAAGCCACATGCGGCTCTTTGGCCCCTTGAGTGTGGCTCTTCCTAAGCCTTAGGAGTACCCTAATTAAATTAATAACAATGTACCTACCTATATAGTTTCCGTTTAAAAAATCTGGCTCTCAAAAAAAAAAAAATCTGGCTCTCAAAAGAAATTTCAATCGTTGTACTGTTGATATTTGGCTCTGCTGACTAATGAGTTTGCCGACCACTGACCTAGTGAGTGCACCTTCTGATGCGGTTGTTGACCACTTATATGTCTTCTTTTGATAAATGTCTATTCAAGTCCTTCGCCCATATTTATTTGGGTTGCCTTTTTGTAGTTGAGTTGTAGGAGTTCTTTATATTCTAGACATTACATCCTTATCAGATTATGATTTGAAAATATTTCCATTCTTTTTACTGTCTTCCATGTCCCTTGATGCATAAAAATTTTTAATTTTAATGAAATATAATTTATGTTTTGTTTCTTTTGGAATCAACCACTGCTAAATCCAATGTCTGCCTCCAGAGCTCTCTTTCTCAAGCACCATACTTAACTATCTCTTTATTTCTATCCGAAATAAAATTAAATATGCCACTTTAACACACAAAATATTGGACACTTCTTAGTTCTAGAAATCCTTTTTGTTAATAATAACCTATGATGTAAAAAGGACAATACTGTTTCAAAGTAATTTACTTTGACATATAACCTTGTAATAAATGTTATAAGGTTAGCACTGCTGCTTCTAACCTATAGAAATATGATTAAAAAATAAATAACCCCCCAAAAAAGCAAGATAAAATGTACAGTTCCCATGTAATGTCTTTGCACTGATGATCTTTTCCTTAGCTACTCCAAACTAAAATGAACATATAAAAAGTCAATTTGGCCCTAGCCAGTTTGGTTCAGTGGACAGAGTGTCGGCCTGTGGACTGAAGGGTCGCAGGTTCGATTCCGGTCAAGGGCAAGTACCTCAGTTCCCGGCCTGGTCAGAGCATGTGTGAGGGAGGCATCCATTCAATGTCTCTCTCTCTCACATCAATGTTTCTCTCTGTCTCTCCCCCTCCCTTCCACTCTCTCTAACAATAATGGAAAAATATCCTCAGGTGAGGATTAACAAAACAAAAAAGTCACCAAAATCCAGCATTACAGCCTGAAAACAGGGAGTTTAATTAAAGTCCCCTCATATGAATCCTATCTGGAGGTTCCAGGTTTCCCTCTAGACTTTGCTGGTTGCTGTAACTGACAATGTTTCGTGATTTTTGTAATAAGCATTCCTCCCACACAAACAAAAGACCTCCAGAAATTAATGACATTTGAAATGCAATTTAATATGCAACAATTTCAATTTTTCTATAGTAAATTTATTTTATAAGAATCATGTGTTGCCCTAACCGGTTTGGCTCAGTGGATAGAGCATCGGCCTGCGGACTGAAGGGTCCCAGGTTCGATTCTGGTCAAGGGCATGTACCTTGCTGGCGGGCATATCCCCAGTAGGAGGTGTGTAGGAGGCAGCTGATCAATGTTTCTCTCTCATCGATGTTTCTAACTCTCTATCCCTCTCCCTTCCTCTCTGTAAAAATCAATAAAATATATTTTTAAAAAAAGAATCATGTATTAAGATTATAAATATATCACAATTAAGTCCAGTAAGTTTGGCACTGCAGCAGTATTATCTCTCAGTATAAACACATTCTTCGTTTAGGAGAAAAGGTGCTCTTCAGTTAGGAAAAGGAAATGGCTGATATTAAACCATATGGCAAAAGTGGAAACTTCATACTTTAGTTTTCCTTGCATATATGAATGAATATACATTACTAACATATTCTCATTTGTGTGCTCTAAGTTATAATATAAAATTTATTTCATATGGTTTGAAAGCCACTGGTCTAGAGAAATGAAAACAAGGAATAAAAAAAAGAAAAAAGGATTCTACTGTGGGTGGGAGCAAACAGCAGGCTGCATGATAAACTACTTTCTACCACGTATGTTTAGCAGACATTTTCATTAAGTAACACACTGTTTTATAACCCTAACAGAAAAAAAAAGAATTCTAGAAGATAGCTCATAATATCCACACACAAGTTCAATCCTAAATAGTTTTGCTATCAAAGTTGTTCTTAGTCCTAACTGATTTGGCTTAGCAGGGGTCCTCAAACTTTTTAAACGGGGGCCAGTTCACTATCCCTCAGACCGTTGGAGGGCCGGACTATAGTTTAAAAAAAAAACTATAAACAAATTCCTATGCACACTGCACATATCTTATTTTGAAGTAAAAAAACAAAACGGGAACAAATACAATATTTGTATTTGCATGTGGCCCGCGGGCCGTAGTTTGAGGACCCCTGGCTTAGTGGATTGAAGGTTGGCCTACAGAATAAAGGGTCCTGGGTTCAATTACAGTCAAGGGCATGTACCTCGGTTGCAGGCTCGATCCCCAGCCCCGAACAGGCACGTGCAGGAGGCAACCAATTGATGTGTCTCTCTCACATTGATGTTTCTGTCTCTGTCTCTCCCCGATCCTTCCACTCTCTCTATAAATGGAAAAATATCCTCTAGTGAGGATTAACAAAGTTGGTCTTAAATAAACTGGCTTTGTCAGCCCTTAAGAACAATAATATTCTTTCTCTTCTTTTAAGTGATAAGCAGATAACACTATTGCATATGCAGATGACCACAACCAAACCTGTAGTTTGGGAGAGGGTTAGCTTGGTCCTCCAAACCTAATGACCACCTCAGAAAAGGTTGTAGAACAGGTGATACAATATAGTATTGGGAATAAGAGAAGAAAGAAGGTGTTAGATGTGGAAAATAATAAACTGAGAAAGATTCAGAGCTCAGAAGTACATTTCTGAAAAAGAACACAATTCATTTCTGCTGAATATCCATATGTAAAGATTTTTTTTTAATTAAATCTTTATTGTTCAGATTATTACATTTTTCCTCTTTTTTTTCCCCCCGTAACTCCCCTCCTTCCAGCTCCCACCCCACCCTCCGCCCTCACTCCCCACCCACTGTCCTCATCCATAGGTGCACGATTTTTGTCCAGTCTCTTCC
>NW_005371774.1:116522-119660 GCF_000412655.1 Myotis brandtii | reverse complement strand
CTGCGCCTCCTCTGATTCTCGGTTCCTCCTAGTTGTAGAACTTCCACTCAGCCAGCCTTCCTGTGGTTCTGGATGATGTCCGTTCTGTCTTTTAGTTGTATTTTTGAAGTGGTTGTTCGAGGCAGCAAACCCCGGCGTTAACCTATGCCGCCATCTTGGTTTCCCCGAACTTTTTATTTTCTAATTAAAATTCAAGTTGCTAAAAGTGGATACAGTAGACAGTTGAACAGCCAATTTGGCAGAAGCGCGGGGCCCGTTCGGGGCTTCAGTGTCCTCTTCTCCACCGCGAGGCGACATCCCCGAGTCCTTCCCGCATGAGGTTTTCCCCATATGTAAAGATTTTAAGGATGATGAGTCCAGGCATAAAAAAAATATCCTCAGGTGAGAATTTAAAAAAAAAAAAAAAGCCTTTATTAACTAGTATGTAAAGAACTGAATCTGGAAAAGGCAAAACTACGGAGTCAGTAAAAAGAACAGTGGTTCCCTGCCCAGCCAGCATGGCTCAGTGGTTGAGCATCTACCTATGAACCAGGAGGTCACAGTTCAATTCCTGGTTAGGGCACATGCCCGGGTTTTGGGCTCAAATCCCAGTAGAGGGCATGCAGGAGACAGCCGATCAAAGATTCTTTCTCATCATTGATGTTTATATCTCTCTCTCCTTCTCCCTTCCTCTCTGAAATCAATAAAATTATATTTTAAGAAAAAATAAGTGGTTCCCAAGGCAAAGGGCTTAGGGTAGGAGAGTGATGAATAGGTATAAGACAGGATTTTAGAAGGATGAAAATACACTCTATCATGCCACAATGATGGATAATGTCATCACATATTTGTTCAAACCCATAGAAGGTACACTAAAAGTAAACCCTAATGTAAACTGTGGAGTTTGGGTGATTAGGATATGCCAATGTAGTTTCATAGGTTGTAATGAATGTACCACTCTGGTAGAGGATGTTGATAATGGGGAGGGGGAACGGAATGCATATGTGGAGGCATGGGGTTTATGGGAAATGTCTGTACTTTCCCCTCAATTTTCCTGTGAACCTAAAACTATTCTAATAAATTAAATCTTAAGTAAAAAGAGAGACAGAGAAAGAACAAACGAACGAACGAACCTTGGGGGTATACTTAGAGGTACATGAAAGCAACACGCTCAACAAAGGAAAAAAGGGATGAGAGAGGGTAAGATGCACCCGAAGATATTACATAGAAAAGCCAAGAGTAAAAAGAGTTTGACAGTTGTGTGCTCGTTTAGTGCGAACCTAGTACCTCTTTTGTGAACTGGCAGCTGAGGAGACTCCAGCGCTCGCCATGGCCGACGAAAAGCCCAAGGAAGGAGTCAAGACTGAGAACAAGGATCATATTAATTTGAAGGTGGCGGGGCAGGATGGTTCTGTGGTGCAGTTCAGATTAAGAGGCATACACCACTTAGTAAACTAATGAAAGCCTATTGTGAACGACAGGGTTTGTCAATGAGGCAGATCAGATTCCGATTTGACGGGCAGCCAACCAATGAAACAGACACACCTGCACAGTTGGAAATGGAGGATGAAGATACAATTGATGTGTTCCAGCAGCAGACAGGAGGGGTCTACTAAAAAGGGAACCTGCTACTTTACTCCAGAACTCTGTTCCTCCAGACCAAGAAGACATTCTCAATTAGAAAACTGCAATTTGGTTTCAACACATCTGACTACTACAGTATAGTTTTCTCTATTCTTTCATTTTCCCCTTCCCCATTCCTTTATTGTACATAAAGTAACCGATGTATGTGCACAAGCATTTGCATTTTTTTTAACTAAATGGCCAGTGGTATATTTTGATCTACATCAAATGGAGATGGGATGGGGAAAAAATACTGGTTCTGTGAAAACACCCCCTTTCTCCATTAGTGGCATGCTCATCCAGCTCTTATCTTTATATTCCAGTAAGTTATTTTGCTCTCACTGTTTAACAAAAAAAGAACAACATAAAAATTCTTGCATACCTTGTTTGATTGGAGAATTTTAATGTTTTTCATTTATCATTGTAAAACCAAGGACAATTTTATAACTTTTTTGTACGTAGCTGTTACATGTAGGGCAATCTGTCTTTAAGTAGGGATAAATTACTCTAAAAAGAGTAATTTTCTAGATAGTTTTCCCTTGAGTCACGCATCTTGTTGTTTAATTGTTGTTTAAATAAACTTCTTGTTTAAAATGAAAAAAGAAAAGAGTTTGACAAAGCAACAGCTTAAAATGCTACTGAATGATGGAGGATATAGTTAGAGTAAATGAATGAATTTTATATAATTTGTTTTTAAAAATCTTGTAAGATAGCAATTTTAGGAAGGTAAGAAATCTTGGTTGCAAACCAGAAAAATGTTCATATTTTAGTATAAAGTCTTTTTTTTCTTTTAAATATATTTTATTGATTTTTTTACAGAGAGGAAGGGAGAGAGATAGAGAGTCAGAAACATCGATGAGAGAGAAACATCGATCAGCTGCTGTTTAAAATGAAAAAAAAAAAAGAGTTTAACAAAGCAACAGCTTAAAATGCTACTGAATGATGGAGGATATAGTTAGAGTAAATGAATGAATTTCATATAATTTGTTTTTAAAAATCTTGTAAGATAGCAATTTTAAGAAGGTAAGAAATCTTGGTTGCAAACCAGAAAAGTGTTCATATTTTAGTATAAAGTCTTAATCTGTTTTCTTCTCATTTCCTAAATGGGAACCCAATAAGTGGGAAACATTTTGAGAAAGGCAAGAAAAAAACACGTAATTTTGGACTTCAGGGCAGACAGACCAGTGACAACCATGATGTAATCAGAGCACAGAATAAGGAACAGTGTGCCATGAAAGGAGGGCTCCACAGACAAACTTTTAACAATTCTGCCCTGAGAGGTAGCTCTACTTTCTTCATCCTCCCAGCCCCACTTGGGTATGATCTCCACCCCTTGCTGTTAATTAAGCCCATGATTAGGGTTGGTTGTGTGGCGAAGGGAATTTTGCAGATGCAACTCAGGTTACTAATCAGTTGACTTTGAATCAATCTAAAGCAGTGGTTCTCAACCTTGGCTGCACATTAGAATCACCTGGGAATCTTTAAAATCCTGATTTCTGGGCCTCATCCTCCGGAAATTCTGTTTCTTTGTTACGG
>NW_005371774.1:115234-116415 GCF_000412655.1 Myotis brandtii | reverse complement strand
AGGGAGGGAGGGAGGGAGGAAGGAAGGAAGGAAGGAAGGAAGGAAGAAAGAAAGAAAGGAAACTAATACAGACACCATTTCCCTATGGAAGAGGCTGCTTCTCCTACCCTAACAACGAATGGGGAGATAAGCAAACTTGGGGGGATAAAGTTTGGCTTCTACGGATGTTATTCCATTACTGCTTGAATCACAGTGCCTGTTTTGCAATACAACATTTTGCCAAAATATCAGTATTCTGAAAATTGTACTCAATGGAAATAGGTTTACTTTTTAATTTTAGAAAGTTACTTTGATAATTATGACGAAATAAAAGTAACTGTGTATCTAGGCTCCTTGGATGTCTGCCAAAGTAGTCCCAGCACCTGCGAGACTCAGAACCCAGGCTAATCTCAGAAATGAGCACAAGGTCATGACTCCTGTCCTTCCTCAAGTACCAAGAGTTTGAACTCCACAAACTACATTCTTTTCTTTTTGTTTAGGCTTAAGACTAGCTCAGAGGTGTTCTCAAATTCGAGAAGTCCTTCCCGAATAATGACGACCTTGTCCCCGAAAACGCGGACTCTTAACAGTGCAAGCACACCTCCTTATTTAAAACTGCAACAAGCCAAGGCTCGGCTCTGCATTGCCTGCTGGGAACTGTAGTTCTCCCCCTCGACCTTCACCCACTGGCTGCGCGAAACCACCCCACGCACAACCGGCGACCCGGGCGCCGGGAGCCACGATTGGCCCCTGAATGGGGCAGCGAGGGGCTGATTGGACGACACGTCCCCGAAGCCGAGCCTCCCGCCCTGCGCCCGCCTCCCAGCCACCTTCTCTTTTCCACACCCCATCCGGCTTCAGCAATAACTCTTAAGGCATCCCTCCCAGCGAACTTCCGAGTTAACCGCCGGACGGGCCCGCCTAAGACTCCCGCGATGAGGGCGGCCCCGAGACACGCCTCAGTCCCGGGGCCGAGGCAGAGCGAAAGCCGCCCCCATTTTCCGTTGTCTGCCCTTAGTCAGCTTCATCACGCGCTCCCTCCCGCGCCCTCGCGCTCACCTGGGCGGCGGAGGTCACGCCAGATAAATGACAGACCCGCAGCATCTCGGACAGGTGGACAGCGCGGCTAGTATACGCTGGAGCTGCGGGAGCGGCGCGAGTAGGAGAGGGCCGGCGTGCGTGCGTGTGTGCGTGCGTCCGCG
>NW_005371774.1:111068-115104 GCF_000412655.1 Myotis brandtii | reverse complement strand
GCGTACCGGAGGGCACCAACGCCACTGCGCACGCGCAGCTCCTTTCCCGTGCCCGCCCCGGCAGCTCTAAGTGGGTGGGCCCTCCCTTGGCAGAAAGAACGATTTCTTCTTCCGGGTCGCACCCCGAGTCCGGGGTTACTAGGGGAACGGGAGGCTGGGAAGGGCGTCGGGAACTCAGGCCTCGATCCTCTCGGAAAACGGGTAGGCGTGACTCCACGGAGAATTCAGCAAGAAAGCATCTTAGCCGTCTCTGTCCGGTGGATATTTCTTTTTTTATAGCAAAGGTGGAAATTTATTGAAGAACAAGTACAGATTCCCACGTGGGACAGACTGCCACGTGGGGAGGGGGAAAGGGTCCCAAAAAACCGACTCCCACGTGGGGAGGGGGAAGAGTCCCCCGATGGATATTTCGTAGAAAGGAATCCACTTGGCCCAGTCGGTGTTGTCCTGGCCGGAGGCCTTGGTTTGACAGTTCTTCTGCTGGAGTCTTCCTGGTTTCGGGAGGCTGGGTGAACGAACACGGGAGAGACCTTTGTGTGCAATGTGTCGTTCACGTGACAAGTAGCGGAGTGGCGATCGGAACCCAGATTCTTGGGGTTCACAGCTTCTACTCCTTCCAGGTTAAACAGCGCAAGTTTATATTTTAGAAAGATAATTTGGCCGCAACCTGTGGGATGGGTTGGGAAGATAAGGAGGTCAAAGTATTCCACTGAGTCTATAATCAAGGCATAACATTAAACATTGAACACAGGATTCAATACTATTAGTACAGTATCACAGAAACGAAATAACTGTATATCAGTTGTGCTTGCAAAGTACTTTCAAGTCTTAACTAGGTAATTTATTATAGTATGATGTTCTCCCTAGAGGTATACAAGGTCACTAATCCCATATGTAAAATGGAAAAATAGATTTGAAAATTAACTAACTTTATATAATTACTTAATTTTGTATATGTTCGATGTACTTCAGTAATTACACTCTTCATATCACCATCACCTAATGGCCTCCAGAACAGTCTATCGAATAGACTCTATCCTGTTTAGTAATTTTAGCAATTAAACTGGTTTCCCTACCCCATTTCTGCCCTCTGTTGTCATGTTGGAAGATGCCAGTGTGACGACTTTTCTAACATCTTGGCCAAGCCTCATGCTCGCTTCCAGCTGCCTGGCTGCCGGCCGCCATCTTGGCTGACAGTTAATTTGCATAAGGTCTCCCTGATTAGCCAATGGGAAGGGTAGCGGTCGTACGCCAATTACCATGTTTCTCTTTTATTAGTGTAGATGATGTTCTCCCTAGAGGTATACAAGGTCACTAATCCCATATGTAAAATGGAAAAATAGATTTGAAAATTAACTAACTTTATATAATTACTTAATTTTGTATATGTTCGATGTACTTCAGTAATTACACTCTTCATATCACCATCACCTAATGGCCTCCAGAACAGTCTATCGAATAGACTCTATCCTGTTTAGTAATTTTAGCAATTAAACTGGTTTCCCTACCCCATTTCTGCCCTCTGTTGTCATGTTGGAAGATGCCAGTGTGACGACTTTTCTAACATCTTGGCCATAAACCTCTCATTGCCAATAAGCAGTTTCAGTCTGCTCCAGCCATGGGTGGCACAGCCACACCTTAAGCCTGAACATCATTAGCAACTTTAGCTTCAAGAGTTCAAGTTCCAAAATTATTTTTTACTAGAGGCCCAGTACACAAAATTCATGCACTGGTAGGGTCCCTAGCAGCTGCCGCAGTGTACTCCCTCCCTTCCCCGGCAGGCCCTGCCCCTTGGTTGAACTCCCAGTTTGCATACTAGGCTTTTATTATATAGGATAGTTTCCTAACCTCTCATTCAACAAATTCCCTAATCCTCATCCTCCACTTGCATTAAAATGTATTCTAAAGTAACTCAAATTTAAATCACACTCCTGTTCAAAAACTGCAGTGACTCCCACTGCCAATTCAAAGAGCCTTTATGAAATGTCTCAGAGTACTTTTCCAGTGTATATATATGTTTCTCAGCTTAAAGTGGCGGCTGTAGGTATGAAATCAAGACAGCAACAATAGCCCCAGCCAGTTTGGCTCAGTGGATAGAGCGTCAGCCTGCGGACTGAAGGGTTCCGGGTTCAATTCCGGTTAAGGGCACCTACTTCAGTTGCAGGCTCCCTGCCCTGGTTGGGACTATGCCAGAGGCAACCAATCAATGTATCTCTCTGACTTTGGTGTTTCTCTCTGTCTCTCCCTCTCCCTTCCACTCTCTCTAAAAATCAATGGAAAACATGTCCTTGAGTGAGGATTTTAAAAAAACAAAACTGTGAAGACAGCAACAATAGCAGTCCAAGCTCATCACCCACTTAGATGCCCTATAACCTAGAGAAACAAGGATAACCATCTAAGTGGTTCTCAAAAGAGTGATCTGGGATGTGCTGCGCCAGCACGGCCAAGGGTGAACCTGAGTGGGGCGGTGAAGGATTTAGAAAAGACAGACAAGAGAATGAAAGCTGGGTCTCAGTGGGAGGCTGCTTCTCTGATGGAGAGACAGCGACGGCACCCGTAAGCCAAGTCTTTATTTTATAGCCAGATTCCACAAGGTAAAGTAAGGGCGTGGTCAAGATGTTTACACTGTTCTAATCTACTCAGTTACATGCACCTGAACTCTATCAAGTCCACATTACTCAGACACGTGGGGCCATGTGTCCCGACCATAGGTTCAAGCTTACAACTATAGCTGTTGGCTATAATTGTGCTGGGAGGGCTCTGCCCTCCAAGCTGGGACTTGCATGTGGCAATGAGAGAACTGTGCCCTCTCATTAGTCCGAGGCTTGAACCTGTTCAAACCCTGTAGCTGCTCTCCATGCTGGGACCCCTGGGGGAGCCTCAGACCTTTTCAGAAAGATTTTTAGACCTTTCCATAAAATCAAAACTAGCTTCATAATATTAAGGTTATTTGCTGTTTTCATTATCTTGTAGCGTTATCCAGATATCGCAATAGATTGAATGCATAAGCAAATTTCAGAATCCATCTTTCTATTAATCCAGACATTAAAGAGATTTGCAAAAAGGTTAAACAATGCCACTCACTACTCTTTTTTTAAATCTTGGAATAGTTATTTTTCATTAAGCCCTGACTGGTTTGGCTAAGTGGATAGAGCGTTGGCCTGTGGACTCAAGGGTCCCAGGTTTGATTCCGGTCACGGGCACCAAAAACAAATAAATAAAAAGAATGCTTTCTTCTGCCCTAACCGGTTTGGCTCAGTGGATAGAGCATCGGCCTGCAGACTCAAGGGTCCCAGGTTTGATTCCAGTCAAGGGCATGTACCTGGGTTTCGGACACATACCCAGTAGGGAGTGTGCAAGGAGGCAGCTGATCAATGTTTCTCTCATTGATGTTTCTAACTCTCTATCCCTCTCCCTTCCTCTCTGTAAAAATCAATGAAATATATTTTAAAAAATGTGTTAACATGTAATAGGTTTGTTATTGTTGTTTTAAAATAACGTGGTAGGCAGAATAATTATCCCCAAATGTGTCCCCACACTTTCCTAATCCCTGGGACATGTGAATATATTACCTTAAATGACAAAAAAATTTTTTTTTGCAAGTGTGATTAAGTTAAGAATGTTGAGATATGGGTAGTATCCTGGACTATCTGTGTTGGTCTGTCGAGTGTGTTTCCCTCCACTTCCCGCGTGGTTCAGGGTTCGGGATCTGAAAGAGGAGCCGCACACAAATTAGAGAGAAAAGAGACAAAAGACAATTTGCAAATGTTGGGGAGCCAGGCAAGCAAGTCCAACTCAAGGAGAGGGACTTCCACTCATGCTCAGGCAGCTCCAACCTTTTATTTGATCTGGGGTAGCCCTAAGGTAAGGAGGTTTCAATGACACACAGATTAGCTCATCAGCAGACAATTTCCAGTAATAGGCAGAATATCTAATCAACAATAATCAACAAGGATTTACATGAGTATCTAAGGAATTAAGTGAATTAAAGTGGGGAGGATGCTTCAGCTACCATTATCTAGATTAACTGGGTGGT
>NW_005371774.1:107143-109869 GCF_000412655.1 Myotis brandtii | reverse complement strand
GGGGCCCCGGCATTGATCATGGGGAACCCAGGTTTCTTCTCCAGAGAGGGCCCAGCTCACGCTATTGGGCAAGAGACAGATCCATGGTACCAGCCACCATGACCTCAGCATGAACAGAGAACTCAGGCAACAGCTGTAGGTAACTGGATTGTGAGAAGAGGGAATCCTCTTGGCAAAAAGATCGAGAGGTCAATACAGAATGCTTAAGTGCCTTCCCAGGGGGCCCTCCACACAGTGGAAGGGATTAAATCCTTTTTTTGGGGATCCCGGACGAGCCCCCAAATGTTATGCCCAGATTTCAGGATCCCCAAGAAACCACATCAGGGAGCCAGCCAGTCCGATGCAAAAGCATAAGAGTCTTTATTCGAGCTAGCTCGGCTCCCCCACCTTGCCGACGCAGCGACAGGAAGCAGAGAGAGAGAGAACTCTGTGTGGAGAGGGGTTTTATAGGGGGTTGGAGTAAGGGGAGGAGAAAGGGCTGTGGCCTTGCCGATTGGCCAGGCGCAAGTCGGTGTCTTGTTCCTGGGTGTGGCTAGCAGAGGCTTAGACTTCCGGGAAGAAGCTCCTTGCCAAGCACATGGCCAAGGCAAGATGGAGGGCGTAGCACTTACCCTGGGGCAAGATGGAGGGCCTAGCCCTCGCCCTTTCACATGTCCTTATTAAATTGCTGCCAAACATTCAAAGAATTAGTTTGTAAGTTTGTTTGGGATAAATGCACAATATACTGTTGTAAAATATCAAAAATTATTAATGACATTGTAGAATAATACCATGTAAGGATATTCTTTGCTCTAGGTCATGACAATTCAATTTTAAACTGGCTGTCTCAAGGTCTGAAATGAGGAACCTGGTTTGCAAAAAGGCAATTTACAGAAGCAGAAACAGCATGCTATTTAAATTATAGTTTTGGGTAAACACATTATCTAGAGTCCTTGGGTAACCTGGGTTAAACTTAGGCACTTTATCTAAATTACAGTTTTGGGTCTCGAACCCTTGGGTGACCTGGGTTAAACTTAGGCACTTTATCTAAATTACAGTTTTGGGTCTCGAACCCTTGGGTGACCTGGGTTAAACTTAGGCACTTTATCTAAATTACAGTTTTGGGTCTCGAACCCTTGGGTGGATTCTCCTTGGTATATCTCTCTCCAGTTTTAGAGTTTCTTATGACCCCTGCTCACCTATGCCATTTACCACTTCCCCATCTACTTCCACATTTCAAGAAGTTTGTAGAAATCCCATGTCAGTTCTTGTCTTTTCTTCATTCTCTTTGTAATCTTGCTTTTTTAACTACTAAAATATCCCTTTAATTTTATTTTAATAGAGTTTTGGGAAAGAGAGAAAATAAATTCTGTAGTCATTCCATTCTGTTATAGCTGAATTCAAATATGACATTTATTATCTACTTACTTTTGCCTTTTCATTCTATAAGACACATTTAATAGTCATTGAGTTACTACAATTATAATAAAATTATAAGAACAATATTAATAACTCATTCTTGAATTAATATAGTATTTCAGAATTTTAAAAGCCTTTTAGCATTTCATTATTCATGTGAAGTAGATGTTTTTATACCCATATTACACAAGATAATAGAGGTTAATAGAGTTTAAATAAAATGTCTGTGACCAAATACTTAGTTATTAAAAGGCCTAAAACTTGAACCCCAAATTTCTGACCCTTACTCTGATATTCTTTTTAGGACATTATAAAAGCATTTGCTAAGAACTTATGTGAAATAAAAGTATGAATAAGACATAATTTTTGCCCTCGAGGAGCTTTCAATCTAAGGAGAAGAAACTCAGATGATATTTGAACTTTATTATAAAAAGAATGAAATAAGTATTTCAACATTAGCAGGCTGTGCTTCCAAAATAGATAAAATGCTCAGAGCATGAAAGAGAAAGACGTCTGGTTCTAATCAGAAAGATCCAAAAAAGTGGGCATTTGAGTTTCGACCATGAGGGAAGGGTACCATTTTTATAGGAGAGAGAGGAGAAATGAGCCAGGTAATACGCTGTGAGCCCTGATGTGAGTGATATAAAAAGGGTATTTTCTCTGCTGCACAATCTGCTGAACCTGCTTAAATAGTAAGAATAAACTTTGGTCACTAAGCCATTTCAACCGGGCAGTTTCAATTCTACTTACTAGGCCTGAAGCATAAGAGGAATCAGAAATTATATTAATAGGCTGTTGGAAATCTTGCAACGCAGCCTTAATAGCTTCTAATTCAATTCTTTGCACAGAAGTATGACTGGTCAGTATGACTCGGTCTGAATTTATAGTATGATAAGCAGCTTTCCCATTAGATGACCTGTCAGTAGCTCCAGGAATTGGTTCCTGCCTAGTATTTTTTGGTATAATGATGGAGGTCTTATATAAAAATTGTAGTAGTTTATCTTTTAATAGGTGACAGCTAAATTCCCCTGAATATCCACTTAACCCAATTTGCCAATTTATATCAGTCTGAAATAACATTTCTAATTGCTTCCCAGTGAGGGGAAGATAGATGCATTTAGGTTCTTCTCCTCTAAGCTGCCTGCAACGCTTTCTAAGCTGATATATCAATTGAGCCATCAGTTCTACATAAGTAACAGCAGTTTTAGAGGACTGATGCCCTAGGTGGACCCATTCAATAATAGCGGGAGAGTCTTTATTTTGGAAGATGACTCCAGTGGGACTCTTTGCAGTATGGTTAATCTGTCCCAATAAAGGCAATTCAGGCT
>NW_005371774.1:94479-106686 GCF_000412655.1 Myotis brandtii | reverse complement strand
ATCTTTCCATTGTATAGGATCAGCATGGGGGCGAGGAGACTGAGCAGTGACCACTCCTAAAAAGGTTGATATCCTCGTCTTCCTGGGTTTTCTGCGCCTTGACCAGTCTGATATCCCATCTGAGTTACAAACTGCTGACCTTTGCCGGTAATAATACAAGCTTGTAAACCTCCCGGCCCCATAAATTGACTGCAATTCCAGAGACAATGTAGGGCTGAAACCATCCTGTCTGTCCTTCCTCATCTTGCCACCTTAAGACTGCAGCGCTACGTTGTGTGTTATCAGGAACTCCTACCCCCCTAATTTGAGTCCATAGCTTCTACCATGGACCAACTTGGAGGCCAGAATTCTTTGCTGATAACGCTGACATCTGCCCCAGTGTCTACTAGGCCTTTAAACATTTTTCCTTCTATCCTCAGATTAATCATAGGACGGGTTTTGCTAATTTCCTGTATCCAATATATGTCTGAGCTTCGAAATCCTTGCATTCCTCTTTTCTTGTTTATAGCCTCGCCTTGTTGAACATAAGGTAAAAGTAGTATCTGAGCAATTCTTTGTCCTGGAGTAATTTGTATAATATGATTACATTCCAATATTACTTTAATCCAGTCTGATATCCCATCTGAGTTACAAACTGCTGACCTTTGCCGGTAATAATACAAGCTTGTAAACCTCCCGGCCCCATAAATTGACTGCAATTCCAGAGACAATGTAGGGCTGAAACCATCCTGCCTGTCCTTCCTCATCTTGCCACCTTAAGACTGCAGCGCTACGTTGTGTGTTATCAGGAACTCCTACCCCCCTAATTTGAGTCCATAGCTTCTACCATGGACCAACTTGGAGGCCAGAATTCTTTGCTGATAACGCTGACATCTGCCCCAGTGTCTACTAGGCCTTTAAACATTTTTCCTTCTATCCTCAGATTAATCATAGGACGGGTTTTGCTAATTTCCTGTATCCAATATATGTCTGAGCTTCGAAATCCTTGCATTCCTCTTTTCTTGTTTATAGCCTCGCCTTGTTGAACATAAGGTAAAAGTAGTATCTGAGCAATTCTTTGTCGTGGAGTAATTTGTATAATATGATTACATTCCAAAATTACTTTAATCTCTCCCTCATAGTCTGAATCTATGACTCCAGGCAAAACAGTTAATCCTTTCAGAGTGTTTCCACTCCTCCCTAAAATTAATCCTAAAGTTCCTGGTGGCACAGGTCCCCAGATTCCTGTAGGAACAGCTTGCCGAGCCATATCGGGGGTCAAAGTGACCACTATAGTACTGCTAAGATCTAGGCCTGCGCTCCCTGGAGTGGTCCGAATCAGAGAGTCCACTGTGGGTTTTGCAGGGTAGATATCCCCTTTTAATGACAGGGCTGGGGACAGCCCCTCTGGCTGTTTCCCTGCAGTTGGCCATACCCTGTGTCTTGATTTAATGGCTGCCCATTTTTATGGAATCTCGATTTACAATGGCTGGCCCAATGGTAGCCCTTCTGGCACCTAGGACACAGAGAGGTTGGATCTGTGTTGATCGGCTCACGAGGCGGGATGTTCGCACCTTTCCCTAGAGCACCTCCTTGTGTCCTTCTTAGTTGCCTACACTCTTTTCTAAAATGTCCTGTTTTTCCACAGTTATAACACCTTTTATTTTTTACGGTTACAGCGGCAGCGAGTAAATTCGCTTGAAAAGTGCCTGACCCCACATTCTGACATGCTCGAATCATTTCTGTAATGGTACTACCTTTTCTCAGAGGCATCAGGCATTTCTTACAATCATCATTGGCATTTTCATAAGCTAATTGCTGAATTAAAATGTCTCCTGCTATCTCATGTTGAATCTGTCGTCTCACTGCTCGAGTGAGACGAGCCACAAAATCAGAAAATGATTCTAAAGGCCCCTGTAAACATTTACTAAAAGCTCCCTCAGAGTCCCCTTTTGCTGGTAAAGTCCACCAAGCTTTCCTTCCACAAGCTCTAATTTGCTCATATGCCAGTTGCACATAATCTAACTGGGTTCGCACATCGTTATATTGTCCCAGTCCTGCTAGCATTTCATAAGTTATTTGAGCATTCAGCCCGCGGTTTATATGGGCTTGCTCCTGGCATTTCTCCAAGAATTCTCCCTTCCATAGTAAATAATCTTCTCTATCCAGAGTTGCACAAGCTAGAGAATACCAATCATTAGGAATTAAGAACGCTTCCGAAATATTATTCATAATTTCTCCTGTAAAAGGAGCCATTGGACCATTTTGGACTACACTTTCACGTAAGGCCTTTATCATTTTAAAGTCAATTTTTACATGCTGTCTTATTATCTGATTCGGTTTTTCTTCCTGCTCCTCACTAGGAGGAGCGGAGGGAACCAGTCGAGGAGACTCCTCCTCAGCCTCTCTAAAAGGCTCTAGCAAACGCAATATTGTGTTCCCCATGGAAAAATAGTTTTTTGAGATAAGTTTTTTCTTGCTGCTGACCTTTTTCAAGTTCTAACTTTTTGGCAACTTTTAAGATCTAACGTACCTTCTTCAAGAAAAACAAAGGTTATGTTCTATAATAACACGCAAAAATTCTAAGAGATTACCTTCTAAAACTTTAACACTTTAAACATGCAAATCAAAAGTCTATAATAAAGTTTCTTACTTTTAAAGCCGAATCTACTTTTTGCCAAATCCTCCTGCCCCGTTAGCCTGGTTAAGAAAATGTTCCCAGCCTACTTACAGATCCAGACTTGTGAAGTTGATCCTGGCCATTGCGTGCGGTGAATTTCCCTCACCTTTTCGGTGAAACTTCCTTTTTTTCCTCTCTAGCGAAACTCTAAAAGGCTCTAGCAAACGCAATATTGTGTTCCCCATGGAAAAATAGTTTTTTGAGATAAGTTTTTTCTTGCTGCTGACCTTTTTCAAGTTCTAACTTTTTGGCAACTTTTAAGATCTAATGTACCTTCTTCAAGAAAAACAAAGGTTATGTTCTATAATAACACGCAAAAATTCTAAGAGATTACCTTCTAAAACTTTAACACTTTAAACATGCAAATCAAAAGTCTATAATAAAGTTTCTTACTTTTAAAGCCGAATCTACTTTTTAAAGCCAAATCCTGCCCCGTTAGCCTGGTTAAGAAAATGTTCCCAGCCTACTTACAGATCCAGACTTGTGAAGTTGATCCTGGGCATTGCGTGCGGTGAATTTCCCTCACCTTTTCGGTGAAACTTCCTTTTTTTCCTCTCTAGCGAAACCTTCACTTCCAGATTACCCGTTGGATGCCAGATGTCCAGTGTGTTTCCCTCCATGTCCCGCGTGGTTCAGGGTTCAGGATCTGAAAGAGGAGCCGCACACAAATGAGAGAGAAAAGAGACAAGAGACAATTTGGAAATGTTGGGGAGCCAGGCAGGCAAGTCCAACTCAAGGAGAGGGACTTCCACTCATGCTCAGGCCGCTCCAACCTTTTATTTGATCTGGGGTAGCCCTAAGGTAAGGAGGTTTCAATGACACACAGATTAGCTCATCAACAGACAATTTCCAGAAATAGGCAGAATATCTAATCAACAAGGATTTACATGAGTATCTAAGGAATTAAGTGAATTAAGGTGGGGAGGATGCTTCAGCTACCATTATCTAGATTAACTGGGTGGTGCACAGCTCCGACCTTTGCTAGGGCTTCAAAGGTCACTAGCTTTTGGGGGTCTCTACTCTTCTCTGCTAGTGAAGACGATAGGTGGTCTCCGACATTGGTCCAATGTAATTGCATGGGCACTGGTGAGTGAAAGAGAGGGGCAGGAGGGTCACTCAAAAAAGATTTGACAATGAACACAGAAGTCAGAGTGATGCAGTTACTAGCTTTGAAGATGGAAGGAGGCCACAAGCCAAGGAATACAGCCAGCCTCTAGAAACTGGAAAAGGCAAGGAAACAGATTCGCCTCTAGGAACACGGCCCTACAGACCTTGATTTTCACCTGAGAAACCCATTTTGGTCATCTGACCTACAGAATTATAAAATAGTAAGTTTGTATTATTTTAAGCCACTAAATTTGGGTAATTCGTTATAACAGCAATAGGAAACTAATACAATAAGTATTTTTAATGTTTTCCACTTTAATTTCCCATACAGTAAATACTAATGGATATATAATCCATAGAATTAAAAGCTCTTTGGGATCCTCAATTTTTAATTTTTATTTTGTTAATCCTCACCCAAGGATATTTTTCCATTGACTTTTTTTTTTAATATATTTTTATTGATTTCAGAGAGGGAGAGGGAGAGAAAGACTGAAGCATCAATGATGAGAGAGAATCATGGATTGGCTGCCTCCTGCACACCCCGTACTGGGGATTGAGCCCAAATCCCGGGCATGTGCCCTTGACCAGAATCAAACCTGGAACCTTTTGGTCTGCAGGCTGACGCTCTATCCACTGAGCCAAACCAGCAAGGGCTCCATTGACTTTTTAAAAAATATACTTTTATTGATTTCAGAAAGGAAGGGCGAGGGAGAGAGAGATGGAAACATCAATGATGGATCATCGATCGGCTGCCTCCTGTATCCCGTGCACTGGGGATCAAGCCCACAACCCAGGCATGTGCCCTGACCAGCAATCAAACCCGTGACCCCTGGTTCATAGGTGGACGCTCAACTTCTGAGCCACACCGGCTGGGCTTTTTCCATTGACTTTCAAAGAGAGTGGAAGGGAGGAGGAGAGGTTTCCACGTGAGAGAGACATCGATTGGTTGCCTCCTGCACTTGGGATCAAGCTTGTAACCTGGGTATGTGCCCTTGTGCCCTTGACAGGAATTGAACTTTCAGTCTGCAGGCCTATGCTCTATGCACTGAGCCAAAACCAGCCAGGCAGGGATCCTCAATTTTTCAGCATGTAAAGAGGTTTAAGACCAAAAAGTTTGAGATCCATTGCTCCAAATAAATCCTGTCTGTCTTGGCTCTCTCTCTTACCCTAGCCCTTGGTGTTCTTACCGCCAAGAATGACCTTGCCCTTGTTGAAATCCTCCCCAATCTTTAAGAACCACGTTATGTTCTACATCCTCATCCCTGATCATCCCAACCAGAAGCCTCTTTTCCTTAAACTTTGAACTTCCCCTGGGAGTCATTTATCTGCCTTGTACTTGTCTCCTTATTAAAAGTGAACTCCCCACCCCCACTACCCCCCGCCAAAAAAAGTGAACTCCTTGAGACCCAGTGTTTACTCCTTACCCAAATAATGTAATATATTGTGTATGCATGGACTATTTTAGGCAACAAGCATGACACAGAGGTTCACTGTTTTTTTGTTTTGTTTTGTTCGTTTCTTTGAACGAACATTAGAAAAGAAGTACAATCACTGGTTCCCGGGAATAAAATAAAGAACTATTCAGGAACTGTAGCATTGTTCAGTAAGAGTTGAGATGCGGTTCTACCTAATGTCAATCAGTGTAATTGATTAGAAAAAAAATGTATGTGAGCTATCCTTAGAATATTTACATTTATTTGGTTATAGTTGGCATTCAGTTTTTAAAAACTAATTTTAAATTCTTAAAAATAATTTTAAATAATATTGCTATTTCCTATCTACCAGTTTCCTAAGGATAATAAGTTTTATCCTCTCAAACTTAATAAAATTAGCAAAAAGATTGTTTCAAGTGTCATGTATTTTATTTTTTAATCTTTATTGCTGAAAGTATTACAGATACCCCTTTTTCCCCCCATTAACCCCATCTAGCCTGCACCCACTGCCCCCTCTTCACCATGGGTTATGCAGATATGCATTCAAGTTCTTTGGTGAATCCCTTCTTTACCCCCCCATCCCCACCCCCTGCTTCCCTCTAAGATTCCACAGTCGTTCCATGCTTCTTTGTCTCTGGGTCTATTTTATTCACCAGTTTATTTTGTTCTTTAGATTCCACATATGAGTGAGATCATGGCAAATAGTCATGTATTTTATTTTATTTTTAAAAATACTTTATTTTTATTTATTTATTTTAAATATATTTTTATTGATTTCAAAGAGGAAGGGAGAGGGAGAGAGATAGAAACATCAATGATGAGAATCATTTTTCGGTTGCCTCCTGCACGCCCCCTGCTGGGGATCAAGCCTGCAACCCGGGCACATGCCCTCAACCAGAATCCAACCTGGGACCCTTCAGCCTACAGGCCGACACTCCATCCACTGGGCCAAACCAGCCAGGGCATATTTTTAAAAATATTTTAAATTGATTTTTACAGAGAGGAAGGGAGAGGGGGAGGTAGAAACATCGATGAGAGGGAAACATGGATCAACTGCCTCCTTCACGCCCCCAAAAGCGGGGAAGAGCAGAGAGAGGCCAGGTGACCTCCTGGGCATGGGTTGACACTCAACCACTGAGCCACACAGGCTGGGCTATGTTCTGTATTTTAAATAAATTTTTCAGTCAAATGCTCAGTAAAAATATATTAAGAGCCTACAGTAAAGGACAGCCTGACCAGTACAAGACGTTCAATAAAAGTTGGTCTGAAAGGAGGCAAGAACATACAATGGAGCCAAGATAGTCTCTTCAATAAATGGTGTTGGGAAAATTGGACAGATATATGCAAGAAAATGAAACTAGACCACCAACTTACACCACACACAAGAATAAACTCAAAATGGATAAAGGACTTAAATGTACGACAGGAAACCATAAAAATTCTAGAAGAATCCAAAGGCAACAAAATCTCAGACATATGCAGAAGCAATTTCTTCACTGATACAGCTCCTAGGGCAGTTGAAACTAAAGAGAAAATGAACAAATGGGACTACATCAAAATAAAAAGCTTCTGCACAGCAAAAGAAACCATCAACAAAACAACAAGAAAACCCACTGCGTGGGAAAACATATTTGCCAACGTCATATCTGATAAGGGCCTAATTTCCAAAATTTATAGGGAACTCATACAACTTAACAAAAAGAAGATAAACAAACCAATCAAAAAAGGGGCAAAGGATCTAAATAGACACCTTTCAAAAGAGGACATTCAGAAAGCCAAGAGACATATGAAAACATGCTCAAAGTCACTAATCATCGGAGAGATGCAAATCAAAACAACAATGAGGTACCATCTCACACCTGTCAGACTGGCTATCATCAACAAATCAACAAACAACAAGTGCTGGAGAGGATGTGGAGAAAAAGGAACACTTGTGCACTGCTGGTGGGAATGCAGACTGGGGCAGCCACTATGGAAGACAGTATGGAGTTTCCTCAAAAAACTAAAAATGGAAATCCCATTTGACCCTGTGATCCCACTTCTAGGAATATATCCCAAGAAACCAGAAACACCAATCAGAAAGGATATGTGCACCCATATGTTCATAGCAGCACAATTCACCATAGCTAAGATTTGGAAACAGCCTAAGTGCCCATCAGCAGATGAATGGATTAGAAAACTGTGGTACATCTACACGATGGAATACTATGCTGCTGTAAAAAAGAAGGAACTCTTACCATTTGCAACAGCAAGGATGGAACTGGAGAGCTTTATGCTAAGTGAAATAAGCCAGTCAGTGAGGGAAAAATACCACATGATCTCACACATTCATGGATAATAGAGACCATTATAAACTTTTGAACAATAATAGATACAGAGGCAGAGCTGCCTCAAACTGATTGTCAAACTGCAGTGGGAAGGCCAGGGAGGGTTTGGGGGCAGGAGGGAGGGGGGTAAGAGATCAACCGAAGGACTTGTATGCATGCATATAAGCATAACTAATGGACATAAGACACTGGGGGCTAAGGGAGGCCAGGGGATTGTCAAGGGCGAGGGGAAAGGACACATATGTAATACCCTTTGTAATACTTTTAGCAATAAAAAAAAAAAAATTAAAAAAAAGTTGGTCTGGCCCTTTAATTCCCCCCCCTTCCTTGACTCCACCTCGTTTTCCTTAGTGCCCTTTTACCCTGACTCTTTTAGACCCCATGCGGCCGCCGTAGGGCGGGGTGGCAAGATGGCGGCTCCCGTGCTGGCTGGTGCGGTGAGAGTAGCATCAGGTCAGTGGGAGAGCAACGCGCTCGGTTCTTGCCTTCACAGAAGGGGGGCCGCGCGGGATGGAATGGGAGTTAACAGGAAAAAGCGCGGGGGAGGGCGTCCCGTTATTTAAAACCAGAGGGTTGTCCGAAACTCTCGGACCCTCGCGTACCTGCGCGTCCCGAAGTTGGCTTTCTTACGGGCTCCTCGCCATTCCGCCTTCCTTAGAGAACAAACCGGAGGACAGGGCGGAGGGGGCCAGGGCCACCCCTCACGACCTTTGACCTTGGCCGTTGTCTGAGTCTCGGAGCTTCGCGCAGTGGGATGACGGCGAGCTCCGGTGGGTGCGCGGCTCGCAGGCTGTGCGGGGAGCGAGCGGTTCGGTTCCTTCATCAGCCCCCGCACCGGACGGTCTCCGGGATTCCCGGAGTGAGGGAGAGGACAGGAATGAAAGCAACTTAGCTTAGTCGGAAGAGGACTTTTGCAAAAAGTTAAAGGTCATTCAGATGTGGTAAGATGACAGTAAGTTACTGTCACGAAAAATAAATTAGAGTAAAATCCTGTGGAAGAATAGAGATTAAAAAGAAGCCTCCCGCGTGGCTCGGTGGTTGAGCATCGACCTATGAACCCTATGAACCGGGAGGTCAGGGTTCCGTGTGGTCCGGGCACAGGCCGGGCTGCGGGCTCCATCCCGGTGTGGGGCGTGCAGGAGGCAGCCGAGCCATGATTCTCTCTCATCGTTGATGTTTCTCTCTCTCTCCCTCTCTGAAATCAATACAAATAAATATTTTTTGAAAGCTACGATGTAAAATTTCCAACTTACATAAGAGTTTCTTTACATGGGTTATTTTTAATTTGTGAAATAACAAGGAAAAATTTGTGTAACATACATGAATGGCATAAATACCGGTCTGCCTGGTTTTGTTGCACTTTGTAGATATTGCTTTTTTAAAAAATACGTATTTTTATTGATTTCAGAGAGGAAGGAAGAGGGAGAGAGAGATCGGCCGCCTCCTGCCCGCCCTCCTGGGGGTCCAGCCTGCAGCCCGGGCCTGTGCCCTGGCCGGGAACCAAATCCTGACCTCCCGGGGCCTAGGGAGAGACAACCACTGAGCCACCTGCCAGGGATTTTTTTTTGAAAAGCAAAGGTTTGTGGTAATTCTGTGTGGAGCAAGTCTTTTGGCTCCATTTTCCCAACAGGCACAGATGATGGTTTGTATTTTTTAACAATAAAATTTTTAATCAAGGTATGTATATTGTTTTTTTAAGACACAGTGCTATTGCACACTTAATAGACTACAGTATAATCTAAACATAACTTTTATATGCACTGAGAAGTCAAAAATTCGTGTGACTTGCTTTATTGTGGTGGTCGGTATGGAGCCCACAGTGTCTGCAGGGAATGCTTGTAACTCTAAAGCGAACATCGGAAAACTGACAGCCAGGTCAGGGCACAGAACACCAAGAGCCTCTTCTGCACCCCTGTGAGCCTCCCCATCAAAGTCCCATTTGGGGCCAAATATAAACACTGTTCTCATTATTATTGCCTTGTTCTTTTTTTTCCTGTAATAGTTTCAGCATCTAATTGTGCATCTTTTTAAAATATATGTATTTCTTACTGATTTCAGACAGGAAGAGAGAGGGAGAGAGATAGAAACATCAATGATACTAATCATGGATCGCTGCCTCCTGCACGCCCCCTACTGGGGACGGAGCCCACAACCTGGGCATGTGCCCTGACCGGAATCCAACTGTGACCTTCTGGTCCACGCTCATTGCTGCTAAATAATAGTCTCTTATGTGACTACCCCACAATTCTCCATTTTACTATTGATAGGCGTTTTCAGTTTGGGGCAGTTAGGTACAAAGCTGATTGACCTTGTGTCCTGCTCTATGAGTGCCAGAGTTTCTCTAAGGTGTGTGTGTGTACATGTGAAACTAGCTGTAGAATTGCAGCATCAATATGTGTGTGTGTGTGTGTGTGTGTGTGTGTGTGTGTGTGTGTGTATTCAGCACTGCCTGCTACTGCCAGTGATGTGTTTATTTAAAGTCACCCCAGCATTGCATTCTTTACTTCCTCATCAACAATTAGTATTGTTAGACCTAGAGATTTTTGTCAATCTGGTATATATTTAGTGATGTCTCCTTGTGGTTTAAATTGCATTTACCTGATTAGTAATGAGCCTAAAATACCTTTACACATGTGTAGTGGCCATTTAAATTTCTTTTATGAAGTACTCACTTAAATATGTTGCCCATTTTTTTATTCAGTTGTCTTATTGACTTATAGTTCTTTATATATTCTAGATATGCAAACTTTCTCATTTAATTGTGTTTTCCAATATCTTTTCCCACTTTGGCTTGCCTTTTTAGTTTACTTAAAGTATCTTTTGGTGAAAAGAAATTCTTATTGTCATCAACTTGAATGTATTGTCCTTGTGCTTTTGAAATAGATGACATAGTTGGGTATCAACTCACTATGACATGTAGATTCCATTGAAAACACTTAAAAGTGATGTGACAGCTTATTTTTTAAATTTGTTTTTTTCTTTATCCTCACCAGAGATGAGATTTTTTCCATTAATTTTCAGAGAGAGAGTGGAAGGGAGGATGAGAGAGGGAGAGAGAGATGGAGAACCATGGATGTGAGAGAGACACATCGATTGATTGCCTCCCAGACAAAGGGGACTCCACACATCTAGGCCCTTCATGATCTGCCTTCTGCTCTGCCCGCCCTGTTTCTCACTGCTTCCCCCCAGGCATTTCCAATACAGTCGACACGCAGTGCTCAGCTTCTGTGGCAGGTCCAGTCCCCACTCCAGGCTTACATTTGTTTCAGCCTTGTTTTTGCCTGTTTTTTATCCTACTTGGATTGTGTACCTCTTCCTCTCATGGCCTGTTCATTTTCTAGATGAGAGTTCAGGTACCTCTGCTGTTTTCTTTGCGTCCTTCTCCTGCCAGTCTCGTCTATCCAGGGAGTTGTCGAGCTTTCGTGTCTGCCCTGCCATTGCACTCTGTGCGGGGTTCTGCCTCATCAGAGCATAAGATCTGGCGGGCGGGAATTCATGTTACATGTATTTTGTTTTGTACTGTTGAACATAGAACTAGGACACATCAGACTGGATCGTGGCGATGGTTGCACAACTCTAAATTTACTAAAAAGCATTAGGTTGTACACAAATGGGTAATTTTTTGGTGTGTAAGTTTCCCTTAATAAAGTTGGTAAAAAGCTCCACAGGTGAGTCTGAACTTCAGGACACATTGATAATGTATAACACTTAGTTGCTTTAAAAATTTTGTATTACTTAATTTTAAATATCTGGATTCATATATTGGTGTGTCGTATTAAGCATGTATGCTTTTCCGTCTTTACAGGAATCTTACGGCCCCTGACTGTTTTGGCGTCTTCAGCCTTTCGACACGGTGCCAAGAATGCCTGTTTCAGTTCTGCACTGTCCCCCCGACATCTTTGTCATATTCAGACTCCAGTTGTTTCCTCTGCGCCCAGACTTACGACATGTGTCAGAAACCTGGCATGGGGGCACACTGGAACAATCCTCAATAGGTAGAGTATATCTCAGTAAACATGTTCTTGGACAAAAATTCTAAAATATTCATGCCTGCAAAGACATCTTAGAAATAGGGGATACTTTGTGTACCTGCCGTTTGTTGCATAGACTTTGCCTGATGGAGTGGGAGAATAGGATTGACATCCATATGCCTGTGTGCCAGCAGCAGGGACTACCAGACAGCACACTTCTGGTTTCTGGGTGTGGTTTCCTGGATGGAAGCTGTCAGCGCGTGGAGGGTGAGCAAGATCCTCAGCTTACAAGGGTGGGCTGCGTGTGGTGCTCATTCAATCAGCAGGCATTTAGTTAAGCACACCTGGCTGCCTAGCACTGTACTTGGCAGAAAGTTTACAAAGATAAACACGTTGAAATCCTTAGGAGGTGACAATCTAGTGGGCAGATGGGTTAAAAATCAGGTGATTGAAATATAATAGAATCAGTTCTCTCCTAGGGATTGAGAGGGTAGATGACAGTCCGACATGCAAGTTGGTGATAGTTGCTGTTCTTATGTATGCATACATTCATGGATCTTTGGAAGAAACAATGTATATTAAAAGTCAGCTGTGGCAACAGCATGGATGGAACTGGAGAGCATTATGCTAAGTGAAATAAGCCAGTCAATGAAAGAAAAATACCACATGATCTCACTCATTTATGGATAATAAAGACCATTATAAACTGA
>NW_005371774.1:78959-94393 GCF_000412655.1 Myotis brandtii | reverse complement strand
GTGGGGGGAGAGGGGGAGGAGACATATGTAATACTCTTTGTAATACTTTAAGCAATAAAAATAAATAAATAAATAAATAAAATTTTAAAAAGTCAGCTGTGTTCCGGTGGAACTGCTTTACTTATTTCTAAGCGTAGAAATGGATTTTATCATTTAATCATTCTTACTGCTCAGTTAAAATTTTAAAAATCTATTTTAGAGTGGCCCCCCTGCTTCCAGATGTCCTGAAGCTACCGGTCAGAACTGTAACATACTACAGTGCACGAAAAGGCAAGAGAAAGACTGTGAAAGCTGTCATCTACAGGTTTCTCCGACTCCATTCTGGCCTTTGGCTGAGGAGGAAGGTGGGTCTTCAGCTGTCACTTGATTGAAAAAGGAGTGTGAGCAGATTAAAATGAAGCGTTACTTGATTGAAAAAGGAGTGTGAGCAGATTAAAATGAAGCTGAGTTCAGCCTATTCATTGACCTATTTCTCCCACCTTACCAATAGCTGTTGCAGTGCTGTGCTTAAGTACTGGCATGGCAGGCTTCACTTCATGTAAATGAATCCATGTGAAGGAACACGTTTAAACCTTCATAAACATTATTCACATGGTGAAAGTCTTCAGTGTAGGATAGGTTCATCTCAGGTCTCTTACATGACTGGCTTACCTGTGGGTAATGCGTAATAACCTGTGGGGAGGCTCTGAGTATTATATCCGAGGCGGCTCCAGCAGGCATTACTCACATGGCTCAGATTTGGGGGCTGAAGAGCTTTTCAGCCCACCTTGAATTGGATTCTCCAGGCTTAATCTTTATGGCGGAACGTTAACCCCACATACACTTTTTTTTTTTTTTTTTTTAACTTTATATGTGTTTCTCTGTTGGTGAGTGTAATTGGGGACCATATTGGTCAGAACTCCAGTACTTGCTTTGGCCACAGACCACAGCCTAAGGGGGGCTGCCAAATTGTTACTGCTCTGTCCTCCCCCACAGAGTGTTGTGAGCATGACTAGGGGCTTTTTTGTTCATGTCCTTATTCATGGAAACAGTAACTGATCGGTAGAAAGCAGCAGACAACCAGAGTTTTGTAAAACCATCTTTGAGTTTTGATAACTATTCAAACCCTAAAGTCCTTTTATTATTTGGAAGTTAACCAGTGATTCTTTAAAGATCAAATTTTGCTTCCCTATAAAAGTAAACAATTGGTAGGACTTTGTCACTGTTTGATAGGTTGAAAGGATTATCCCCTATCTCTAAAACAACCCTAAATTTGTAAGTGAATAGGTTGATTGGCACTCTCAGCTCATTTCTCCACTGGAACAATACTGTGGTAGTTTCCTACACTAGTTGATAAAAGTTCATGTAATCAACGTAGGTCTGTGGTCGGCAAACCATGGCTCGCGAGCCACATGCGTGGCTCTTTTGCCCCTTAAGTGTGGCTCTTCCACACAATACCACGTGCGGGCGCGCACGTACAGTGCGATTGAAACTTCGTGGCACATGCGCAGAAGTCGGTATTTTGTGGAAGAGCCACACTGAAGGGGCCAAAGAGCCGCATGTGGCTCGCGGGCCACGGTTTGCCGAGCCGCAGTTTGCCGACCACTGACGTAGGTGAACTAAGTAGTTAAGGTAATAGTTGTGAATTTTGAAAATTTTGGACTATTGGAAACATTTGCTCTCCCTTGTAATTCTACTAATTATTTCCAGGTCCTCACCTGACCCTAGATCAAATGAAATGGGTGGTTTTCTTTGCCTTCCCATGTCCCTTTTATTGGGGCCTGAGACCCTCATGTTGTTGTGGGGGACCTGGTCAAATGCTCCAGTCATAACTAGTCCCATTCAGGGCCCCAGAAAGTATTCCATCTACAGAATGGCCTGTTTTAGCAAAATCTGATTTTAAGAGGAAAATAACAAATCTGGTCAGATTAATTCACACTAATGTGTAAAAAAAACAAAGTATTTGTTCCATCCAGGTACCCTAATTTTTATTGTTTATTCTCCCCTTCCATTTCTGAACCTAGAAGTTGTCTAAATGTTTCAAATGTTTTCACATTATTGCATTCCACAGAGTAATCTTCAAATGATACTGGCAGTGATGGCTAGGACAGCAAATTAGTTGTAAGTCAGAGGTCCACAGGGACCCAGTTTGGCTTGTAAACTACACAATTATTATACAAATATGAGGATTTTGATTTGAATCTTTCAATTTTAAATTGTAATCAATGGGTAGTAAAAATCTAATCTGTAGCATTTTAAAACCAGAACTCTTAACCTTTTCTTTCTTTCTTTTATTTATTTTTTATTTATTTATTTTTTTATTGATTTCAGAGAGGAAGAGAGAGGGAGAGAGAAATAGTAACATCAATGATGAGAGAGAATCATTGATCAGCTGCCTCCTGCACGCCCCCTAATGGGTATTGAGCCCACAACCCAGGCATGTGCCCTGACCAGGAATTGAGCCGTGACCTCCTGGTTCATAGGTTGACGCTCAACCACTGAGCACACCGGCCAGGCATGTTAACTGATTTCTGAGCATCACTGTACTATGGAGCTTGCTGGTCACAGTGATGACACAGACTTGTCAGAAACCCAGGACACCTTCTCAGCAAAGAGCTGTGGTTTTGTTCAGTTAGTATGGTGCCCTGAAGCGCTTGGCTTAAAAGGACTCGAGGACTCTCACACGTGGCGTGGGTTCTCGTCTCCCCTCCCCTGTAAGTTACTCTGTGGTTTTAGGCAAACATTAACCGGGGTGGCACCTATGGTCTCTACTTGTTTAAACAGGCTGTGATTATAGTTTTTATATTCAATCTAATTTTCTGTTTCTTCAGAAATTAATTCTTCAAAATAATTTTAATAATTGTCATTTAAGTATAAATGTAATTTAATAATACATTTATGACATTTATGACAGTTCTGGGTTAAACATGGGTTAACCATTCCTTCACCACTCCTAGTAATAGTTTTACTGTATTCATTATTCCTTACAAGAGTATTTACTACAGAAATTGGTCCCTAGTGTGTGGAAAGAATAAATATATTTGAGAACTGTGCTTCTTGGCCCTTATAATACTTGGCCCCTTAAACGGACATAAATGTTATCAACCTAGCCGGGACGCCCTTCATGCTCCTCCACTTTAGGAATAAAAGTAGTGTAGTGCCTACATCCTCTGACCTCAGTCTGCTACATAACCTTTCTAATCAGTAGCTATTTCTCTTTAATTTGTAAAATGAGAATAATAGTATGTTGTTGAAGATTGTTAAGAGATAATAAGGTAATGCATATAAAGTAAGCTATTATCTATCATTACCCTGTACTTCACCAGGCACATAGATTTATTTAGCTTTATTTTCTGTGGTTTTAACTTAAAAATTTTTCAAAATATTAAATTGTTAATATTTCTTTTTCAAACTACCCATGCTTTCTCCAACCCCCATTGAGAATCACATCTTTCTGAGAAACACACCAGCCCCAATGAAAGTTGGTCTTTGTTGCCATTGGGTCCATAAACCATGAGTAATAAAGCTAATGTAATGTTTGAAATGTCCTTGTAATATCATCTAACAGGCTGGTTATAAGAAAAAATTATGGAAGAAGACGGCTGCAAGGAAAAAGCGCCTGAGGGAATTTGTGTTCTGCAATAAAACCCAGAGCAAACTCCTAGATAAGATGACGACATCCTTCTGGAAGAGGCGAAACTGGTATGCTGACGACCCTTACCAGAAGTACCATGACCGAACGAACCTGAAAGTGTAGGTCAGAAGGGCTGCGATTCCCGTTACTGGGTATGCATCTTTGGGTATATGATGTCTTTGCAAAAATGAATGTAAGAGTTGATGTACTAACTGATATGAAAACATATATATAGAACCAACATTAAACTTATCAGTTTTAAAATGTAATGGCTTAAACATTCCCAGCTTTGTTCAGGGATAAAATTAGTGATTACTTTTAACAAGTGGTCATGGCTTAACTAGTTGTTCCAGTTAGGCTTATTTAGTTACAAAAAAATCTCAGGTTACGACATAAAGACTCTAAAGCGAAAGAGAGTTCAAGCAGCGTGACCTCGTTTTCAAGGCCACCAGCCCACCTCCGTCTCCCACCCAGAACTAAACCAACTTGCAGCCTCAGGAAGAGCACAGATGCTATGGGGAGCCTGGATTGGAGGCACCTCCAGGAGCTGAGCAGCAGGGAATGTGGGTCCTTAGGCTTGGGGTCTGCATATATGTGTTTCAGTTCTTTATAGATTGTAGGCTCCATTTTCTATCTACTCACCAACTTGTCTGTCATAGCTTTTGCTCACTCTTAGTTTCTGCTTTTCTACATCATGACCCTCAGCTCCTGTCTCTAATTGCCAAGAGCTCTTAACTGGCCAGCTTATCTTTTAACACCAGGTCTCATCTCCCGTGGCAAACAGTGCAGGGATTGGCTGTTCTCAGGTCAGGAGCCCACCCTGACTCACTTGGCTGTGTTAGCAATTCATGTGGAGCAAAAAGTAATTACGAGGACAGTTTCACTTAGAGGTGAGCACGGGAGGCAGCACATAGCTAATATATTTACTAGGTTCACTGTGTTCACAGCAGTTCTTAGTTTATTGGGACAGTTTTTTTATAGAGAGAAGAGCAAAAGAAATAGCCTATGAGTATGCCCATTCATGAAGCAGAAGTGGCTATACAAATGAAGATAGAAACTTATACTCACAAGTTGAAACATACTGTATTTTTTGTTAATTTAAAAAATTTTTTTTATTGATTTCAGAGAGGAAGGGAGAGGAAGTGAGAGAAACATCCATGATGAGAGAGAATCATGGATCGGCGGCCTCCTGCACGCCCCTCACCGGGGACAGAGCCCGCAACCCGGGCATGTGCCCTGACCGGGAATCAAACCTCGACCTCCTGGTTCATAGGTCGATGCTCAACCCTCGAGCCTTGCAGGCAGGGCGATACTGTATTTTTTAAAAAAATATATATTTTATTGATTTTTTTTTACAGAGAGGGAGGGAGAGGGATAGAGAGTTAGAAACATTGATGAGAGAGAAACATTGATCAGCTGCCTCCTGCACACCCCCTACTGGGGACGTGCCCGAAACCAAGGTACATGCCCTTGACTGGAATCGAACCCGGGACCC
Source organism: Myotis brandtii (assembly GCF_000412655.1). Lineage (NCBI taxonomy): Eukaryota > Metazoa > Chordata > Mammalia > Chiroptera > Vespertilionidae > Myotis > Myotis brandtii. The sequence goes on along the minus strand of NW_005371774.1, from coordinate 89,285 downwards.
TTCAGTCCCCAGGCTGACGCTCTATCCACTGAGCCAAACCAGTCAGGGCGATACTGTATTTTTAAAAAGTTAGTTTATCCACATGATAGTTCATATTTTTAATTGTGAGGATAAACTTTTTCCAAAATTTTCCAAAGGTACACTGTAGAAACTAAGGGGAAGAAGTCTTCTCAGTCATTTTAGAGATGATGCAAGAGATAAGCATTTCTCATTTGAAGAGGGTCAGGGAAGCATCGAGGAAAACACAGTTGACTGAGTAAAATCTAGGGCAGTGGTTCTCAGCTCTCCCATCAGAATCATCTGGAAAGAATTTTTCAAACAATAGCACTTTGCCTGGTTGACAAACCATTATTTACTGCTTCAAATTCTTTAATAGCTGACGATAAGACGAAGGTCCCCTATTGTTATTAAGGGGAAAGATAAACAAATAGAAATTCTGTGTCATGTGCTAGGATCATTAAAGGAATTCTTTGAAATAGTGTGTATTCATTAAAAGGAAAAGGGGTGACAATCGAGTTCTAAACCTAGACAGCCAAGCGCGTCTGTTTATGGGACTAAGTCATAAATGACAGACGTTTGATCTGAGATGAGGTAAGAGCCTGACTCGTGGAATGGCATTCTGCTTGGATGGGCTTTCATTCCTCAGACTTCTGAGACGGCAGAAATCCACCACAGACAAGGCCTCCGGGCACTCCTCACCTCTGGCTCCTGCCACTGGTAGAGGGATGGAGGCTGTGCCTGAAGGAGCTGCGGGGAGGCACTTTCCCCGCCTCTCTGCCGCCTTGACTTCTGAGTGCACATGTGGACAAGGCTCTGTCACTGTGGCCTAAAGCACTTTGGTTTCTCCTCTGGGCCTGGGATGGGAGAGACAAGGATGCAGCAGGCCTCAGCATCCAGAGGGACTGGAAGGGAAGGGCCGGTGGTAAACGCTTTAGGGGGAAGGGGACTTTCATGTCTATGATCTTTGTTTTGTGGGGGGTATAGGGATGGGCATGTTTCTACAAAGCTGCTAATCCTCATACCAACTTTGCAAGGAGATATTCTTTATCCCTAGTTTAGATTTGAGGACACTGAATCTTACAGAAGGTTAATAAGTAACCCAAAATACAACTAATAAGTCACTCAGAACCCAGGTTTAACTCCTTGGGATCCTGTGTATTTTCCTGAGTTTTCTAACATGAAAATTATTCCTTGGGATCCTGTGTATTTTCCTGAGTTTTCTAACAACATGAAAATTAGTACCTAAATCAATAAGGAACTATAATCTAGCATTGTAAATACTAGATACTTCATGACACTGCACCATCAGTTCTTAAATTTTCTGTCACTTAACCTGGTTGACATTGGACTTGGCTCAGTAAATGAGTAAGTGGTTTCCACCTGTCCATCTCTTCATCTCCCTTTTGGTCTTCTCGCTCTGCCTTTCCTGCTGCTGCGCTTTACGGTGCCTGCGCCAGCCATATGCAGTGTAAGACTGAAAAGAGAGGTGAGTGTTTCATTTGACATCTCAAACGCTGAGTTTCCATGTCTTTGCGACCACCCAGGGAAGTGTAGTGGGCCAGCCCGTATTCTAAAGGCCGGGGCTGCAGTGGTGCCAGGGCGGGCGTAGCCCCAGCGCACCTCCACATGCACCACCCTCTGCCCTGCAGATGAGGACACAGGTTCCAAGAGGAAAACGACAGGCAAAAGTCTGCTCGCAGAATTAAACTGCCTTCCAGTTGAACTGGTACCTAGTTTCAGAGCTACCCGGTTTCTATGGCAACCTTTAAAAATGTAAAGCAAACAGACAACTAGATTTATATTCATGTGATCACCTGTTTTTCAAAACACTGGTGTCGTTTAATGTTTTCCTTGCAGCAGTTCTGTACGGTGGGTTCAGGGCCAGGTCACCAGGCACAAGCCTGTTAGTGGCTGAGCGTTCAGCTTCTAATCCTTGCTACCTTCCACGTTTGTTTTCTTTCACATTTTTTTACAAGTATTTTCTCTTTCCTCATAAGTCCAACATTACAAAGGTATTTTTTTTAAAAGAAAACCTTTAAGACTTTATTCAAGATATATACCAAGCATTATAACAAAACAGCAGAACGTCAGCCTTGGGAATCCTGGGATGTTACGCCCCTTGATGCACAGTCCAGTTTGCTGTTTTATTACAGAGCGTTCTTAGGGTCTACAGAACTAACTAGGGGAGTACGCACAGTCACAGGCCGGCACGGCAGCTGTCTGAGAACGAAGCTCACCCTTTACCGTTTCAAATACTGCGCGAGGGGAAGAATGAGGGAGGTGCTCAACGGTGGTCACTGTGGACAAGCACTGTTACCACAAACACGGACAGCTTCTGCAGAGAACACACATTTCAGGTCCAGCGAACGAGCAAGCTGTTCACACACAGCCAGCAGGGATGATGCTAAACTCTCCAGTTTACAGGTACACCACCCACCACCTCCTCAGAAGCAGATCAGGTGTTCAATGGCAACTAACCAAAAGTTATTACAGAAAATGACAATTACAGACTTTTGAGCCAGCATTTTGTAAACAGCCTGTGTCTACCAGCAAATTAAAAACGTGTAGTTACATCCTCAAGACAACACCACGCCACTACATGTACACTTCGAGGCGTTCACATTGTATGTCAGTCCACACACCAACAGAACAGCTTGCTGAATAAGTAAACACATTTTGCCAGAAATATGACAGCTCGTCTCAGTTGTACAATGAGTGTTTTTAAGAGAGAAACCAACTCCCTAATCAACACATGAAGGAAAAATAGTTACATTTACATTAAGACAGCAGTTTGGATAGCTTTGTATTTTTAAGTCTTGAAGGAGAAGTAATACAGCATGTCTGAGAGGAGAGCGCTTGGAACTTGTTTTTGGCATAGTCAAGTGCAAACTTGATCGTCTGTACTTGTTAAAACTGTCCATCGCAAAATAGTGAAAATCTAGCTTGCTCCCATTAGAATTATAATCTCTGCTGCTACAGGCATTATTTGGGGGAAGAGAGGGAAGCTGCTTAAGTGAAGCTTTTTATATACTTGTTTCTGATGATCCTGGGTACTCCCAACTGACAGATACATACCAAAGCATACATTTTCCCTCTGTCTGCAACTATTCAGTGAGCTTAAAGGAAACAGACTTTCTGTCTTCCCTAAGCAGGTTTTAATGGGGGTGAGGCACAGACAGTGAAAAGACAGCTTCCGTTTGTCCTCTGAATTACAAATTTGTTTTTAGGTTTATTTTCCTAAATCCTTTTTGTAAATTACAAAGTCACCCTCAGAGTAATTATGGGAAAAAGGGATTTAAATATGCGTGTCTGATAACAGTCGACTTCAAGGAGAAGCCGCCGAGGGGGCTGGGATGTCGCAGTGTGTCATCAGGGAAGCCGGCTGATGCCGTCCCACGGCTGGGGAATGAGCGGAACAGCCTCTAACGGGCCGCTGACAGCTGGTTGACGGGAAGTTCTACGTGGTAGGTAACACTAACTGTCTAGTCTTCAGGGCATATCTACGAACAAACACAATCCAAGAGTTGTAAATAACAGGGTTGTAGCCACTGCATGCATCACACGGAAAGAAAACACCAGCTCCAAGCACAAATACACACCTGCGTTTAGGTTCAGCTCCAAGGGGAGAGCAGCTACCTCGGGCCAAAATACTATTTAATCCAGACCCGCATTTTCTAACAAAGTTCCTCACTAAGGAGGGAGCCCCCTTGGGTAGTGCGCTGTTCTCCTACTAAGCCATCTGGGCTTGTATGAAATGCCCATAAGCCTGCGACTTCCCTGTCGTTCATACTGCACGAGCTGGAAGGGGAACAAGGGTGGAAGGAGCTGAGCAGTAAGTCGCATCCATGAAGGTCTCGGCCTCTAACATCCCCCAGAACCCGGCGTGTGGGTTGTGACACGGTGCCTCGGTGTTTTGTAGCACACACCTGAAAGCACGGTTCTAGTGTTGCATTGTTTGGCAGGTGGGGGTTTCTACTGTAGAAGAAGGCGCTCAGTGTAAGCCCCTCCACCTGGGGAGGTTGGTCACAGCCAGGTTACCGTGGAGGAGAAAGAGTCATTCATCAGGAAGTTTTGAAACATCCAAAATGATTCCTCACATGGGCTCAGTCCACATCCCCAAGGATTTTCCCACGGGTGAGCCACCTGCCCGAGGCAAATGGTAATTCCCGCCTCCTCCCAAAGGATTCGAAGCTCCTCACCCTGAACCCAAGGGGAAGACAAGCTTCCTGTGACTTCTCTTACTCGGGCTGTGTCCCTGACCTCCCTGCTCCTCTCTCCCCGACATACGGACAAAACAACTGTCTGCGTATGGACCGGCGTCCACAGGGAAAGGGACGCTGAACTGGAGTTTATTTGGACGCTTTCTAAGCACAATCTAAGATGTGCTCTGGAATCAGAAACATTTTTTAAACTTCTGTGTTTGTAGTTTTCTTACATTATCAGAACCTCTGGCAGCCCTGGCAAGTCCATTATATGAAGCCAAAAGCCATAAATATGTACACTGTAGTCCAAAGTATTAGTACCAAGAACAAAAAAACAGTTTTAAAAAATGGCTTTGTTTGCATTTACAGGACTAAAAATGAAGTATGCAACAAATAAATTACAAATGTACATCTCAGCAGGGAGGGGAATTCCCTTGTATTTCTACAAACACTGCTGTCTGTAATGACAACCCAACTGTGGAAAATTACTAACCTCAGAAGACTTAGGGTCACACATCACCCCCCAAACACTACCTGCCCTTTAGCCTTTCCCAGCAAAATAAAGACGGAGAAAACAATATCCTAAAAGGGGAGGGGAGAAAAGGCCATGTCTGTGAGGCTGCACACAGCACACCAGCTTGCAGACACCGTGTTGTTAGTGAATAGCTCTTTAAGGCAGAGGAGAAACGTTCTGTGTATCTGGTGCTGTTGGCTCGTCTCACTCATGTGGTTTCAGTGGCTGAGGATGAGGTACTTTTCTTCCTGAAGCGGGATCGAAGGAGTCTAGGCGGTGCCTGGCGAGGAAACAGAAAGAGGCATCTCACTGTGCATGAACGTGGACTTGTGCGGACAGCGCCTGGCTGGGCTGTGGTGAGACATCCAGTCCCTTTGGCCCAGGCCTGGGCTGGGGGCTCAGAGCAGGACTGGAGCCTCTTTCCAGGCGTGTTGGGAGCCGCGCCCCCGGGAAGGCCAGGCTGCCCCCTTGTGCTCTCCCTGGTCTCCCAAGCGAAGGATGACGCATCTTTCTTGTTCGTGCCTCGGGAGCGAAATGACCTTAACGAGTGACTCAGCAGAGAGAAACGCCTGCCTCCCATCTCTGCCCCCTTTGTTATTTCCTCTGGAACCACCCCATGTTTCTCGGTGCAGTTTGACATTCCCATCACCAGATGTCCAGCCCCCTTTAATTCATGGCAAACCACACAACAGAGTGAAACACTGTCTTTAAATGTAAAGAGTTTTCTTCCAGCCTAGCGCTCAAGGGGGTTCACACCGGCTCTGCACTCACCTTTACCTGCACACACTGTCCTTAGCAGCTCTGCTTCCACCAGAAGCCCTTCTCCCTCTCCCTCTTCCTCTGGCTATTTCTGGTCCTCTGTACCACCCAGCCCAAAAGTCACTCCTGAGCCCTCCCCCAGGCCCATCACACCACCAGATCGTCACCTCCTTTGTTCTCACAGTGGCTCCTACATGAGAGGACAGGGGGGGGCTCTGCACCCTGGGCAGGTGTGCTCGCTCAGCCCCCCCCCCCGCCCCCCACTTCCCGAGGGCAGGTCCTGTCAGGTTCCCAGTGCTGCTCCTGCCCAGCAGGCACTGGGGTCAGGACCACCGCACCCTTACAGCAGCGAGCAACACAGTGACCTGTTCAGTGCGTGATCTGCCTCAGGCTGCTGAGGCAAAGCAGCTTGTGCAGCTTTAAAAAATAAAACTCTCGGGCCCTAGGAAGCGTTTGGCACCCTCCCCACAAGTCCTCTCCCAGAGTCCTCTCCCATTTCGGGGCTGCCCAGGCCCTAAAGGACCCCTCGAGCGGTGTCCACACCCAGAACTCCTTTTACTAAAACCTCTACTTCAACATCGCCCGAGGCCCGCCTTGGAGAGGAGTCTGATGGACCCCCCACACTGTGGGCTGCTGACTGCAGTCCTAGTGTGAATGGGGCCCCCGCCCCGGTGTTTGTGTAGGGAACCTTCCAGTGCATTTCCTCATCTGGCCTCATGGACAGGGACCCCCAGCTGCCTCCGATGGACTCTCAGGCCGCAGTACCAGCAGATGGGGAACAGGAGAGGAGCCGAGAGGAAGACTCTGGGGACCCCCAATTCTGCCAGGCCTGCGCCTGAGCCCAAGGCTCAGAGCAAGGCCCATGAGGCTCCAGGCTTGGCCCTCCTGCCAAAATCCATCCACATCTACGGCTGGCAACAGCACAAATACCAAGTGTACTGCTTTTGGTTATTTTAAAGCGCTGTGTCCCTTTAATAACACTTTATGAATATCTACTTTGTACAAGGCACTCTGCTGTATTTTGGAGATACAGTGATAAACAAGCTAATATACTTATAAAACCTTGTCAAATAACATGTTCTGCGTTTTTCTTCCCCCAAAACACTCACTTGGATTGCTTTTCACTTACATAGGTTTATTTTAAAAATATAAACCAATTTTAAAAACTTTGGACACTATATCCCATCTCCAATTAAATTGATAGGATCTTTTCTGCCCCTTGGCAAATAACTGGATGCTGCCTAGTGCCAGCTGCCTGTCGAATGGAGGGAGATCCTCCCGCCCCAGGCGCTCGGCAATGCTGGGTGCCCCAAGAGACGCTTCCAGGACACCCAGGTCTCCCGGGAGACGCCCTTGCACAAACACACGCTCCCCCCAGCCCAGACGCCGTGTACCTCCAGGGGGATCTCCGTCTTTCGAAGTGTCTTATACTTGTACATGAAATCCAGCAGGTCTTCCTCCTCCTCGTCGGAAAAGGCCAATGGGTTTTGGACCTGGTGGGGCTCCCATGCCTTCACACCACCCTCAGCCACATCTCCCTCAACCACTTAATGTCCATTTACAATCTACACAGAGGAGACAAAGTGAGCGAGGAGGGTCAGTGTAGAAAGGAGCAGGGAGGGCAGCCAGGGCAAGGTTAGCACACAGCACGAAGAGTCAGCCTGTTAGCTCAATCCTCCCACTGAAGCAGCTCCAGCGTCCTCTGGGGGTCCCGCGGGGGCCGGAGGGTGAGGGAGCAGCTGCGACTGACCACACACTGTGCACAGGAACAGGCACAGGTTCAGAATCGAACGATGAGCTACCAACGGGACGGGCACTGCTTCCCTGGGAGAAGAAAGACGCTGCTTAACTGGGACGTGTCAACCCCTGCAGCTTAGACCTGTGACATCAGAAGGATGCTGTGGAGACAGTGTCCTCTCTGAAAAGGAGAGGCAGTACTTTCAAGAGGGGAGTAGCACAGTCTTCTCTGTTCTACAACAATGCTGACAGTGCATGTCCAGCTCCAAGTCAGATACATATATAATTGATTTCAGAGAGGAAAGAGGGAAAGATGGAAACATCATTGATGAGAGAGACTCATTGATCGGCTGCCTCTGCACACTCCCCACTGGGGACTGAGCCTACAATCCAGACATGTACCCTGACTGGGAATCAAACTGTGACCTCCTGGCTCACAGGTTGACGCTCAACCACTGGGCCACGCCAGCCGGGCTCCAAGTGTTCTTTAAGGAACAGCATGTGAAATGCCAGGAAGTCTCGCGGTGAAGCTTAAGCAAAGCTATGCAGATGTTTACTTCCAAGGCCAACTCCTATAGAAGCAAAAGAGAACCTAGTAGTAGCCTTCACCTCAAAAACGACAGCAGGAGCCCTGCTTTAGTCGGCCTCGACGCCTCCACAGAGAGAGCTCCCGCGTTAGCCCACGTCACGGAGTGCACAGCGTTTTTTAAATGCTCAAGGCTGAGCATGTTCCATGCCACCTGGCCAGATAGTGCATCTTAGTCCAGATGCCCATACCCAGCCTCTGTGACATCCACAGACACATCTTTCTGTACTTTTGTCTATTGCTTTTACCTAGAACAGCCGTGGGCAAACTACGGCCCGCGGGCCGGATCCAGCCTGTTTGAAATGAATAAAACTAAAAAAAAAAAAGACCGTACCCTTTTATGTAATGATGTTTACTTTGAATTTATATTAGTTCACACAAACACTCCATCCATGCTTTTGTTCCGGCCCTCCGGTCCAGTTTAAGAACCCATTGTGGCCCTCGAGTCAAAAAGTTTGCCCACCCCTGACCTAGAATCACAAAATGCAAAGACTGCCCACTGCCCTGAGGCCTGCAGATAGAAACCAGCGCTCTTCCTATTCTTCCTCCTCCTCCTCAAAAACGACTACACCCGACTCCTGCTCCTAAAAACACAGCCAGCCACAAATGTGTACTCTCCATCAAAAGGGGACTCGCTAGACTACAAAGCACCAGGAGTGGGTTAAGTAAAACTAACAACTGAACCTTAAATGTGAGCAGCTTCCCCAACTACTGCTGCAGTACTCCACAGAGCCAGCAGGTGGCAGCACGAGAACACAGTTGTCTTAACCGCCTACTCAGCAGCACTTTCGTAAGGGCCAAGCCTGAGAGCATTAAGATTCCTTTTATCTCTTTGCTCTGTGTGTCCCCCAGCCTGTTTTCTCTGGGTTTAAGTTATTCTCTGGTCCCTCCCCCTGCCCAAGTCAGCTCCACCCTTCGGAGTGTTGAACATGAAGACTGACAACTCCAGGGAACCAACCCTCCCTGAACACTCTGGCCCTCCAGCGCTTGGAGTCCGTACCACGGGGCTGGTGCTGCGCGCCCTGGTTCTCATGTCAGTCTCACTGCCTCAGGAAATTGCTTCCGGGCACAGACACCTCAGGCCTGAGGGCAGAGAAAAAAGACAGATGTCCTCGGATCAGAGCAGAAACTGCAGAAGCAGCCTGGCCAGCTCCGCCCCTGCCAGGAGCCCTGCATCCCGGGAGCGGGCTCGGGGCTGGGTTGAGTCTGTGTCTCTAAATCCCGGCGCAGGGCTTCTGCGGTACTGACCACTCTGGGGCCCGGAAGGCAGCCCAGCGTCACCACAAGGCCCTCAGGCACCAGCAATTCGGCTCAGCCACCCAGGCTGGAGTCGCTGAGGCTGAGAATGAACTCACACGTTGCCAAAATCGTAACAACAGTAACTCCCGCCACCACCAATAGCTCAGCATAAAACCACATGGCTTTGACTCAAGCACAGACTAAAGGGCAGGAAAGAAGTGATCCTCAGCTCGCTCGGGGTGACAGGTCAAGGGAACCCAGATATCCAGGCAGGAACACAAAGCAAGTGTTCAACTCGGCAGAGGCCTGAGCTAAGGGAGCGAGTGTGGGCAGCTCGGGGGCAGAGCAGCCTTGGACGGAAGAGACCAAGAGAACCTACTACTAAGAGCAGAGCTGTGCTGAGCACTGTTCACTGGGAGTTTCCGCCAGGAGTGCTGTTTGTAATACTCTGCCTTCCTCGCGACCATGAGAATAAGCACCTGGCCGCGCTGAGCCGCCGGTGGGCTGTGTGTGACACAATCTCTGACTGCGTTTCCCTCTTTGCAGCGGCCACAGGGACGCCCGCTGACAGTCCACGTCAGGGCACGCATTTAAAACTTTCTCCTCACCTCTGCCTCCATCTTACCCGCCTGTTCCCTTTCCTCCAGCGTCACTTTCCTTACTGCGGCTTGATCTATCATCTATATTTCTGCAAGGAGACTTGACTTTTTTTCTGGAGCCGGGAGTGCTATAAAGAAAGAAACCCCACAGCACACGGTCCTGCTAAGAGGGGCACCAGGATGAAGATGAGGACGAGTGGCTGGCAGGGTGATGCTCCGGAGACCACTGCTAAGGGAGGCGTCTCCTGTGGGAGGTCCTGGCCTCAACCCGCTCCAGATCTCGGGAGGTGGCAGTCGGGCCTGGAGCCCGTGGCTGGGGGCCGCCGGAAAGGGCAGGGGTCCCTCGGATTCTCACAGCAGGGCAATGGGCTGACATCAGTATTAGTGACGTCAGCGGGGCTACCGCAGACTGGGAAGCAGCTCCTCCTCTCTCTGTGGACAGCATGAGGGCAAGAGGGAGACACTGGCAGGCTCCCAGCCCTTAAAGGCCCAGCAGACCCACCAGCACCAAGCCCTGGGCGCCCTGACCCAGCAGGCAGCGGACAAGCCCCGGGTTAGCAAACACCCCACACGGCAAACATGTGAGGAGCACGCCCGCCTGGAACACTTACATCCACGTCCAACAGCCACCGAGGGGAGAGAAAAGAACATTGTGTGAGGGCAGGGTCCTGGAGATGGACTCACACTCCG
>NW_005371774.1:78506-78937 GCF_000412655.1 Myotis brandtii | reverse complement strand
ATGCACACACTCCCCCGTCTCACCCTCGGACCGCTCCGCTGAGCCAGACCTGTCCACCACACTCAGCAAAACACCTCCCCACCCTCCACCCCACGGAGAACGGAAAGAGGGGTGACTCTGCTTCGGAAAACGGTGTTTCACATACTCGATTAAAAAGAAAATCCATCTCTACTCATTCCCAGCAGCACTACAGAGTTCAGTTCTCTATTACACCACAAGAGGCAGAGAGGAAGGGAGGTAGGGACAGAGAAAGATGAAGGAAACAATAGGGAATCAGTGCCAGAGGGGCAGGAATGGAGCAGAGGGGGGAAACGTTCTCCTGTAACCTGAGAAGCAAATGAAAATCAGTTCTGGGGACCAGGAGGGCCCTCTGACCAGAGTACCTGTGACCCACTGAACTCTCCCATGTCACTGCCCAGAGCTGGCCTCCA
>NW_005371774.1:77137-78403 GCF_000412655.1 Myotis brandtii | reverse complement strand
AACACCGGTGATCTGCTGGCACTTTCCACCACACCTTCACTGCAGAGGTGGCGGAGCTGTGGGCCCAACGCTACCCTTTAGAGGAGGGGACTGAGACCTGTGGCACTTCCCAGCAAGCTGCACAGAACTGTCCTGGAGAAGGCAGCTTTCCTCTCCTGGTCCCCAGGTGGTAGGACCTCAGAACCAGAGGCTTTCTGAATGGTTCACGGAATTTACAAACTCAAAAGCTTAAAGGACAAATTGACAGGAAAAAACACAGCCGCCTGTGGCCACTGGGACTGCGTGGTTGTCAGGCCCGAGATCCGCCAGCCGTGTGCTGGCAGCAGCTGCATGCAGCCCCCCTCCCTCCCTTTCTCTCCTCCCTCCTTCATTCATTCTCACCCTCCCTCCCTCTCTCCTCCCTTCATTCTCCCTCCCTCCCTCTCTCCTCCCTTCATTCTCCCTCCCTCCCTCTCTCTCCTCCCTCCTTCATTCATTCTCACCCTCCTGCCCTCCCTTTGAGATGTCACTGACAGACAACACTATTGGTTTCAGGTGTATGACTTAATAATTATACACGTAGCCCTCCCCCTTCTGATGTGGATCAGGAGGCCCCAGGGGACACGTGGCCGGTCAGAGTCATTGCCAGGGCAGGCGGGTGGTCTCCCTGTCCCCTGTTCATCACTCCTCTGTCAGTTCACATTGGGCTTATGGCCTCCCCAACCCCCAAGTCTTCTACAGCCTTGAAAATTCTTGGCACTGAGAAACCTCAAAATGAAGAAATATAGCACAAAGGGCTCTTCTCATAGCGCAGCTGCACATCCTCCTACTCACCACCGACGTGCGTGGGAGGGACGTGCCAGCCTCAGCAGCATGCGGCTGGCGCACAGGCGGCAACGGGCACTGTGCCCCTCACACCGCAGGCACCTGCAGGCCAGTGGGGTGAGGGAGCCGGGGGGCCAGGCACCACTGCTAGGCTCTGAGCTGTCCCGTTGGGATCAGGGAAACAGCGGGAGCAGGTCAGGGCAGCAACGTGGCCAACTGCAGAGTGGCCATAGCCCCACCCAGTGGCCACACAGAGGACAGCAGCAGGCCCAGGGGACCCAGGCTCCTTCCGTCCCCGCCCCCCAGGTTTCCTAGCCATCATCATCCCCACCATCATCATCCCCACCATCATCATCCCCACCACCATCATCCCCACCATCATCACCATGACCCCTCCAAACCCCCTTCACACCACTCTCGCAGCAGCACATGGGGGGGGGGGGGGGGGGGGGGCGCCTCACC